>NW_024882338.1:0-317195 GCF_019059575.1 Amphibalanus amphitrite | reverse complement strand
TGAATGGTAACTGGAATGAAATTTTGCATTTGCTTTGAACAAACCAGATTAATATCGAAAGCTCTTGTTGTGCTATGTGTATATATTTGTTGCTACAAAATAAATAATCTTAGGGCTCTTTAATGTAACACCAGCACAAAATAATATAGAAACACGACAAAGCAGACATTTTAATCATACCTGCTAACTCTACAATGGGTCACATGTTCATGTTCATCAACATTTATACCTACTCGATGGTGATGCGCCAAAGCAATAAACATTCTGCACTCATTACCAACTTTTCTACTAAACTCCCTCAGGTTCTTACTCCCGGAATTGCTCTTAAATCAATGCACTGTTTCGTCTATCCGATCGAGTCAGCATCTTAAAGGGACCCTGCCACCTACAAAAAAAGTTATTGAGTGATTGAATGAATTGAATTGAATGAAAGAAAATAATTGAATAAAAGTGATGTCCCGTGGTTCAGATAGATAAAAAATGACTATTCACCAAATTTTACAAAAAAAAAATTCACTGGTTTTCAAGATATTAGACTTTTACCCTTGCTTACTTTTTGGGACCTCGCTGTTCCTACGACGTCAGTTGGAAGCAATAATTTGGCATCCTAAAAGTGCGGCAGATGTTCGCGCAAAGCAGTATATACGGGTGAGACTAAATGCTTACTTCGAAATCTAAGCTGTGTTGCGGCATTGGCGGTTATGAGCGGCGTGTATGCCGCATGATTAGTAAGCGGCGACCACTAAATTAAAGACTGAAACGCTCCAACCTGTTTTCAATGAATAACACTGCATACCAAAAATGCCAATCGCTCTCGTCATAAGATATTTAGATTTAAATAACTAAGTTATCTGCATCATCATTTTGAACCAAATTAACGCCTTCAACTTAGTACTCACTCATTCCTTCCTGCGTTGGCTCCAAACAGTCTTTCGATTGTCTGGAAATCGTATGCCAAATCCCGCACCTGTATACGACTGGTGCATTTAAAGGCCGATGTAAGAATTGCAATAGGCTCTCGCATGCGATTTCCTGGCTACCCAAAAAGTCTGTTTCAGTCATGCTATCAAAACATGGTATGTCAGCCCTGTCACCAGCTTGACTGCTCTGTTTGTACTTTGTAGTGCCCCTGACCGTCACCGACTCCCTTCCCTCCTTAAAAGCCTAGTTTCCCTCCATCATCTCTACTAGATTTAGGTGATGCTCCGACAAATTCACAAACAAGACCGAACTTGTTCGGAGTTCGGACTGTGGGGGGGGTCGCCCTTCGCCCTTTAGGGGGGGTCGAGCGGACTCCCCTCGGTTTTTCGCGAATAACTCGCGTAAAAATCGGCCGACGCGACGTAACTTTTAGTACCCTCGCGTTGATCAATTTTACACCTACCCTGAAAAATTCATGACCCTGACGCAAATAACCTTTGACCTGTGACCTACTTTTTGAGACCATGTTTGGCCGGAACCGCGATTCAGCGTATGTCGGCTCGCATTAGCAGCGCGTTTGCAGTCTTTTCGTGGTTTCAAGCGTTCAAACATGTGATATGATGTTGCCCCCATGCATTAGGGTGGGTGTCAAGGTCACCTGAAGGTCAGGTCAGGTCATTGACCTTTGGTGACCTCGGTTCACCTTTACGAGTTTGACATGTTTCTAGGCCAGTTTTTCGAGCTGAATTCGAATTTAGCAACCACATGAACGTTTACAAAGTAGTTTTGGTGCCTTCGTAACATGTTACGAGGCTGTCAGAGGCGGTTGACACCTACTACAAATACCCGGCAGGACCTCTACTGGTTGACCTGACCTGACCTGACCCGACCTGGCCTAAATGAATGAAGACATCATCTGTGATCAAAACTAGCATGATATTCGTGATCAGCACCCCGAAAAACCCCATAGCAGCCACACTACGACGTTCTAACAGGTCCCAATTTTCCCGCCTTTTGGGTCATTGACCTGACCTGGAAGGTCAACCGATGACCTAGGACCTTGAAATTGGGTATCATCGGCTTCCTCTCGTCACGGGCAACACGCTCGTTTTTTCCGCGAAGCTCTAGCTTGATCAGGAGCGAAACGGCAAGGGGTTATACCTTTACGCTCGCGGCTGGAAAAACACCAATACGGGCGAGGGTAAAGTTGAAAGTATTAGGTTCAAAACGATGATGTAGATAAGTTAGTTATTTAAATCTAAATATCCTATGACGAGAGCGATGGACATTTTTGGTATGCAGTGTTATCCATTGAAAACAGGTCAAAGCTATTGAGTTTTTAATTTAGTGGTCGCCGCTTACTAATCATGCGGCATACACGCCGCACATAACCGCCAATGCCGCAACGCAGCTTAGATTTCGAAGTAAGCATTTAGTCTCACCCGTATATACCACCACGTTTTACCGATGGTTTTAGTATAAGATTTAAAAATCGTTAGATCTCCGCTGACGTCACAAATTCTAAGGGGGTATTCAATTGCATTAGCCCCTTAGAATCTGAAAACTGATAATTTGAAATTATGTAAATATCTCTGAATTTAAGCATTTCTCGTGGGTGTGAGTGCCCAAACCGGTAAGCGCGAGCCAAGGACCCCTATTTGGCTATCTCAACTCAAAACAAATAATGGAATGGTCACTTTAAAAATACGATCAAGATAGCCACCGAGCTGTCCGTTGAGTCACGTTGCCAGCCCGCCCTCATAGCAGAATAGTTTTAAACGCCTGAAACGTGGAAACAGAGCTGTCTGAGGTTATTCAAAGCGAGCTTATTTTGGTTACTTCGAAACAAAATCGCAACGCACATCGGCCGCACTTACGAGGAATATCGCATGGTTCAAGCGCCGGCATTTATATGCAAATCGCATAGGCAGCTTGGACGCGAAAGCGCAAAGTGCATTTGTCTATTCCTGCCTCAGCTGATTGGAATCAGACGCTCCATGGTAGAGACTAGAGACTGATTCCAATGCCCGTATCTGTCGGATGAAATTATTTCATGCCCCGAACTTGTGGATCGTTATGAATCCGTGAATATCCAACGCGCCTGAAGTTCATTTCGCTTATTTGGCAGCCTATTTCCTTCCTGCAGGAATTCTCCCACAAACATCTCCATCCGGAATGTCCTTTAGACCCACATAATAAAACTCTCCTCTATCCCAGGAGTTTCCAACCAGACACCACATAGACGACAGACAGTAGACGCCTTCTGCCACTGTCTTGATACCTCGAAGTAGCTCTGCGTAGGCACCTCTACCCACACTTTCTACAGGCCCTCTTACCAGACTCTCCGCCTACCTACAGACGTCTCCAACCAGACTGTCACAGTCGCTTCCAAACCAGACTTGTTACAAACACTTATACCGAATTATCCTACCCTCATGCGTTTTCAACCCCACTCTCAATACACATCCACCCAGATCCTCCTCCAGGCGTCCCCACCCTCTCTCCTCGTCGGTCTTGCTCCCGTTGTCGACCCGTCGGCCCGTCGGCCCGTCGCCGGGCGGCGGTTCCGATTGATCCCGCCGCCGCCTCCATTTTCCCCGGGCGGGGGTGGAGCCGACTGTCGTCGGTGCCGACGGGGCTGCCAAATGTCACGTCTGTGTGCTGCCAACTCACCACCCACCCGACGCCGTGGGGGTGGTAGAGGGCACTGGATGCTGGAAGGAAGAAAGGAAGGAAGGAAGCGGAGGAAGGGAACAGGACAAGCGCGTTGAATAATCAAGAGGAGAGGTTGTAGTATGATTTTGGTACATTTTAGACCCGTACTTTACACCTAATTATGATAACCCCTCAGGAGGATGTTGTTTCTTGTTTCCGGACTCGGGTATGTTCAAAAGCTTGATACAAATGGATAATCAAAATATACCTGCCGGCATACCGGCATACCGGTGATATAAATATACCGGCAATGGCCAGTTTTCAATTACCGTTTTCAATACTGAACATCAAGATCTCTTAAGATATGTCGTTTAAGGATTGCTATCCTCTGGCATCCGCAGTGTCCCAAAATTTGCTAGTTTTGGGTGGGAAGTGACATCCAATTGAAATCAATTTTCCACTATCATCTTCAATTTTCCAGAACAATTTTTCACTCCCAATTTTACCAATAAAGAGCACTTGCACGTACGTTTGCTGGCTGGCTTTCCTACCTCCATATTGCATTAAATCATCTTATAATGCAGCTCCCACGTTCTCCAACATTTACAAAAAAAATTGATGATCCCTGTTTCAACTTTTAGTGCCTTTCTTACTGGCAATTTTCCACTCTCAGCCCTCTTTGCAGTGCGGAGTATCTTCCTCTTACACCCAAGCCAAAGTAAAATTTTGGGACGCTGGGCATCCGGGTGGCTAACAAATCACATTGTTTTCATGTATTGTTTGACCATGTGTCATTTCTGTGTCATTTTAAAATGTGGTATAAATTACTGTGGTTTCGTTGCGAGTCTTTCAAAGACCACTCATCTCTCCATTTTACACTCATCGTGTGTTTTGAGGATGAAATGAAACAAGCAAACTGATTCAAAAAAGTGCCTTAAAATCGGTATTTGGTAGCCGCACTCAACTTGGATGAGGCCAGAATACCCCAGTTGTCAGACTGGCAGCTGATAAAGCCGCCCAGCCAAGGCAGTGGCCCAGCTGTCTGATTCGGGCCGAGTGAACCCCGTCACGCTAGAGTGGGGACGAGTGTGGGCATCCGAACTGCTGGTCGCTGAAACAATAATCTTGAGACCAATGGTAGATATTCGGGTATTCGCACCACAAATGATAGGATCAAGCATGCTGTTTCGGAAAACGTAGGCATCCATACACTGAAGCACCTATTTATTACGCATCTCATGCTGTCCAACAAATCAAATAATGAAGATGAGGAGAACCCCACAAGGGGACTTACCTGGAGAAGACTTGTAGTTCCGACTATCTGCTGTTCATACCTGCTAGCTTTTCTTCCTGCACTTTGATAGCCTCATACTGACACATAAGTCATTTCCCCTTAACCCCACGCTGCCACGGGAGCACCGCACTCACAACACTCCAGCTGCACCTGCATTTCGATCGCACAATTTCACCAATCATCTCACCAATGTGCACCGTAACACAACCACATCAATCTGTCACAATCACCACTGACAGTCGACAGATCACTCGAAACCGCGGACAGTCCGCAACACCTTGCACCACGACTGTGACCAACCTCACCTTATGCGAGGTCCCCTGTCTCCGGGCGCCCACTGACAGGGGCGGCTTCAGGGCTCATCCACAGGGAAGGCGCCCGCTTGTAAAACCAACTAAAATAACAGCAAAAACGACAATCTAACATACCATTAAGCTGCTGGTACTCTGAAAATTGACATTTGTTTTGTCAACTATCCTTCAATGTTGAAAAATAGCAGCGAAACCTCGACATAAGCCCTGCCTACTTCGCACGCGTTCACACTGAAACGGTGACGTCACTAGGAGCAACCAATCAGATGGCTGGGCGGTCTCGGTGCCAGCTTGTTGCTACGCGGAAGACGTCGCAGCGGAGGGGACGACAACCGGGAGGGGGGGGGGGGTCAAGGGGTCAGGACGCACGTGCGCATGTGTGTCGAGTTCAGATGACGAGTCCGCCTATTCAAAAGTACCGAAGACGCTAAAGACGGCGCTCTGGAGACTGGGTAGAGGAAATACGGAGCGAATGCTAGAGTTGATGCGAGACGGAATTAGATGAAAATAGTTCTTAGACACAATTGTTTCCAGCATCTGCGATTACGCCTGACTGAACATACGTTATGTGGCTCTTTGCAGAACAAAAGTAAGAATAAGCAGAGGTAAAAGATAAAGCATGAAGCCTTCAAAGATGCGGTAAAAATTATATTGACATTGCAAAGTCGTGGACAGTTCGGCTACACAACACTTTCGAGATTCAGCTTACAGATTTATTTCGCTGCAAATATGTTCCTTTTTCACTTACGCGTGCCATGCACGAGTCAAAAATGGCGCATGCACTGGTTTTTACACCAGTGCATGCGCTGGTTTTACACTTAACACTGCACTGGTGTAAAACCAATGCTGTAAAGGCCTCCAAAGTCCTGCAAGCCATCTTGTGATTGCTCGCTAAACGTAATCTTGTAATTGTAACGTTCCATTCACTATTGACCCACACCTGTACTTACCAATGACTTATCCAGTAGCTTTTATGTTACCGGTTGAGCCCATCACGTCGGAGCTAGCTTATAACTCGGGCTGACCCCAATGACCTTTGGTGCCGGACCAACTAAGACCGGTGATCGCGTGAGGCGAATCTCCGATAGCGCTCGGCCCGAAAAGTTGCCGGCAGAAACGACACCTTCCAAGTTTGAGCTCCCAGGGATGACGGTTGGCGTCGTGCCATGCGGTGTCCGAACACACCTCGGGGTGAGACGGTGACCTTTGACCTTTGACCTGGTGACCTTATTAGTCTAGTCTGACGGAAGCGGCTGCCCCCGGGGTATTGGACGGGGAAATATGCGGCTGACATTGTATAGAGATGTCATGCATGGACTGGCATTCAGGTCACGAAACTCGATATGTCATTCGTGATGGGTCGTGCTAGTTTCGTGATGGATCGTTCATCGTCAGTCATCAACATCCATCGATATTCGAGATGCATACGTCTACATGCGTCCTATACTTCCCTGCGTTCAGATGAGCATGCATTCATAACGATAAAGAAAACAGTCTGTTGTATTCGTGTGAAACAGCGAACAAAACACATTTGTTGACAAGGGCACATCAGAGACAATTTTTTCTATTTATAGTCACCGTGATTTTTTTCCATCGCAGCCATCACTTTCGCACGACGCACGCTGCGACACTCATTGCCTTCGTGACGTCATCATGGCGTGTTCGTCGTTCCTGCTAATGCAAAAATCGCGTGAGAGGGTGACTGAGGCTCCCCGCCGTGGAGAAATCACCGTATTGTTGCCCACGATGAATGAAGACAGATGAAGCTTAAATTGCCGCTGGGGTGAGGCCGAAATCGCGTGGGAGATATGCGGGTGGTCGTTTATCTAGCGGGATTTGGTTCACGTGTCGATACCAGGAGATATGCTAATAAAGGGCTACGTGGGGACGATCAAATGGGATTCTGCATTTCAGCCCTTCATCTAACTAAACATGTTATAGCATGGGAGTTGGGACATAGCTAAAATTGTGGTTACGCAAATTTCCCTCAACGTATTACGTTAAGTTAAAAATTCTGATTTGCAAGCTTCCAGCGGTTCCTATCTATGCAGAAGCGTGACTCGTCTTCTGTGGTTCTTTCTTTAAGTTTTAAAATGTTTCGAAAAAATGTCGCAATATTATATAATGCATCCAAGATACAGCCCCAAATTGCCGCCGGGGATTCTCTCCCGTTCTGGGTCGATCGTGAGCCGCCCGTTAAACAGTGACGTCACCACTGCTGACGTCATCAGCCAGGTGACGGACGCCCGGCTGGCGGGGGCGGTCGGTGGCCGGTCAGCTCAGTTGGCACCACCCACCCCCACCCTCTCTCTCCACCCTCCCCCCACACTCTGCCCGGACCCAGCCACAATGGATCGGGCGCTATTGATCGACTGGTGGCGCCGCCAGCGGCAGAAAGACGAACTAGCGTGCAAGAGTTGCGTGTAAGAATGTCCTTTACGTTTGGGAGGGCAGATGAGAATGCAAATTTGCAATGTAATGCGAAATGCCTAAGCAACTGAGAGCTAAAGGAAATTTGCTACCATGCCGGTGTAGCGGGCTACATCTTTTCTATTAGTTTACTATTAGCTGTAAACTTTAAATCCTGGCACGACCGAATACTGCCCGATCCGGACACGCTGGCCGCGTTCCGTAGAGGCCCTTTCCTTTGTTTTCCCGTATCCCACGTCCCTATCGACACCGGCCGCCCATAATTTAGAAAAGACAGCAGCACAGAGCGAGGTAACGCGGAAGAAAGAGACGCGGTGACCTAGCGGGTCACCGTTCGTTACGGACGTCGTCACTTGAGGGCAGCACCAACCGGAAGGGAATATGATAAAGCCATGCAAGAATGCAGTTATGCAAAAAAAAATCGACTCAATACTGGACGTTGCACAAAGCTGCAATTCAGATCAACTTGATCACCAAGAAATCCGAAAGTCGCAATAGTTTTATCGCCTGACCCCACCATATAGCATTCCAGCAACGACCAGTGCAACAAGGACGTTTTTTGGAATATAGACTGTCTAAATGATATCCAGAGGTAGTCATTGCGCTAGCAGCTCATGAGCTCGGAAAGCAAGTCGTTGTGGCGGAGGAGCATCTGAACAAGAGGTACAGCACCTAGAGTACGAGTGAGTGAGCAAGATTAAAGGAAACTAGAGACAACATTACAAAGGATAAATCGCTGCGGGCTGCCTACTATGAACAAGCATTTCGATTTCAAGCCGCTTTATCAGAAACAAGCGCAGATCAACAATAACGGGCATCGTTCGCCGATGAAGACTGGAACCGAAGAATTGTGCCATCTTATGGCTATTTAAATGTTTTCACATTCAGTGCAACCATATTTTGGAGAGGCCGCTGCAAATGCAAAACCGAGCACACCCTCAAACCACCGCAGTAAGAAGAAAAGAAGTGCACCTGAATCGGAGCCAGCACCCGGAACCAGGTCAGGAGAGGGCGACGCCACCCCGACCCAACTATAAAAAAAGGACCGCTTTACTTCGGGATCAGTTAGACCGGGGCAGTCAGACCGAGACAGTGAGACCGGGACGGGAGGACCGAGTCAGTGGGACCGCCGCAGTCGCGTCGGGATCACCGCGCCCGAGAAGCCATGCCGACGGGAGACGGGCCCGTTCAGCCGCATCGCTGCAATCGTCCTGCTCCAGTTCTCTGCTAGTGCCTCGAGTGATGGAGACGCAGGACAGCAGCCGTCGACGAGAAAGGACGCAAGTGCAACTGCCGAGGTTGACGTCACACTCCAGCTGCTAATGTGAGTGTTCAATCTGAATGTTCGAAAGTCTGCTCTCCCTGATCCTATCTCCCCCCCCCCCCCTGGTTTACGCCTTGCCCGATCTCTCCAATGGTCGTTGCCAAGCTAATAGCAAATTGCTTTGATTTTTACGGTCGGTCCAGACAATTCTAGTTGTGGTCTCCGACTCTCCACTCTCCGCGATCGCCAGAAATTATTGGTGCAAAGCTGTATTGCGGTTTTGTTCTTTGGGTCTTACTACCGGATAGGCTGCGTTATAGGTGATCGAGGTTTAGCTAAAAATTCACGAGTACGTATATTTATGTCATTGTTAGGATCTCCAGCTTACCATTTGCAGACTAGGATTACAATGGGATTCCCAGTGTGTTTATGTTCAACAGTGATGTTCAGTTGGGTTTGTGAGAGGAGTTCAGGGCGTGGTTTCAGTCTCTTTTACAGTGATGTGAGCTGGTATTGCTGCGCCACATAGCGGGTTAATAATGAAGCTGTTAGTTTCTGTACGAACCTGTCAAAGACAAAGTTAACAATTTAACCGGTTAGGCGTAAGTCATTTATTATTGGTATTCTGTTGAATTAGCGTTTTGACTTGGAACATGAATTAGACTGTATTTAAATTCAACGTGTTTAATTTAGAATACACACTAAAGTTATGAAACGTTCTGTTGTGGGCATAGTGGGAAGGATCGAGCTCTTACAACTTTGGAAACGGGTGATTGGCCACAAGGTCAATAAGATCATCCGTCGAGACGTCATCAACGCTTTTCCACTCTGGTGTTTCGTGGAGTTCGCACTACAGTATAGGGGTTTACATTAGATACACACACACACGCCGAATAAGAAGAGCACATATAGAAGAAGCACACGGTGTCTGATCGACGACCTTGGTCCAGCTGTTAATTCCGACGGGTGAAGCGGCGCGGCGGTGGGCCGCCCAGGTTTATGAGCTGGGCTGCAAATTCAGGTCAGAATTCAGCTGTTAAGGAATTCAATTACTCGAGGCGTGCAATTGTGGAAACAAACGTGGTAAATTGTTCAAAGATGTTGGGTCATCATAATGTCACTAGGTCGTCGTAATGTCGTGGTATTATCGAGCATAGCCATCAAATGACGTTTATCATGGGCAGTCCGGGCGTACTGTTTGCATCACTAGTCGCGGGACAGAGCTGGCGGCGGACAGGACGGTCCGTCGGCTCTCGGTCGTAATTTATGGGAGATTTATTGACGCAGAATATTTCAGACCAGGTAAACAATATCAGTGAAATTGTTGGGGCTTATATTTTTAGCCAACCTGAATACTCGTGGTTTTGTGGTTGCTGGTAGCAAGTATTTCACCCGACACAAATTGACGAAAATTTAATGGCCCAAGATGATACATTTGATCTTTCTATCTGTCACCTTCGAGTGGCTACAAGGTATATTGCAAGCGGATTATCTTAGATCAATAAGCCGGAGACTAAATGAGGAGAGGGTTTGTTTGCCCGGCTCTTATGTCGGAATGTCGACTAGCATGACTTAGACACAGAACTTCCTGAGAAATTCGTCCAGACCGGTAATGTAAGGTAAGGAGCACATCGTCTTTAGCAGAGCTATTCACGTTACCCACCGTGGTGATACCGCGGTTGTCGTTGGTTTCCCGCAGGATTATTTAGTGGGCAAAGGTAGGCAGGCTCAGAGGCATGAAACGGCGGATCCCAGCGGAAGTCCATCAGGAAATCCATCAGGAATGGTGGAGTGCTGGGTCACTGGTAAGTCATCCACAGGTGGTGCAGGAAGCCGTGCGTCCCAGGAAGTCATCATACTTATCTGCATCTTGATCATCGGTATGAGCCAGGAGTTTCCGGCCACATCCGGTGATGGACAGCCTCTGGGGGACCGGGAGAGTCCCCCCTCGGAGTTCGTGAGTCCTGGTAACGTAAGACCCACGGAACCAGATGAGTTCCAGGCAGATAGTTCCAGGACGTGGATACGTGAACTATGGTCCCAGGACGTGAACGGTAAGTTCCAGGACGTGGACCGGAGGGAGCGCGAGGCCTAGCGCTCTCTCAAAAGGGAAACCAGCCGGGTGTAATTCGCGAATTCGCATCATAAGTCTATTGGACGTGTTGTGGATCCGACTAAATTACAAAGATGAATAATTATCTGCATGCAATACTGGACGGCCCTGTGGCTTGGCCACCGGTTAGCGGGAGCACACGTGGATTCATAAGAGAGACATTCATCTCGCCGGGGAGGTTATTGTTGCCAGACACCTAACACTATCGGAGGGATTTCGAGGGGCACTAAATAAATTTTGGTGAATAAATGAAGAGCGCTTGTATGTGAGAATGTGAGTGCGTATGATAAAAGAATGAATCTTAGATTAAGGCCGATAGGAGTTAAGTGCAGCTCGGTTAGGACAGTCAAGCCAATGATTCTCGAGGGCACTTAAATTCAGCTACGCTAATACGATATAAGTGGGCAAATTTGAAAAGGGTAGAGTAGACCAGTGATGATGAATTGGTGACTGGACAAATGACCACCCAGTAAAGCAAGTTAAACGCCAACAAATGGCTTGGCAGTGATCATTACGACCCCCAACTGCCTTATCCAGCCCTTCTCTCACTGTGTCGATTACCCACGGGTTGGAGCCTGTCCAATGTGTCCATCCTGCCCGAGCAGTGAAGTTACCGAGCCGACGTCTATACAATGCGATGATGGAGATGCTATCAAAATGAAAGCATCTCCCATCAGATGCATTTGTATGCCGGGTGGGCTTCCAGAAATCAACCTTACTTACGCACACACTTCCAGTCTCCAACAGCACAATTCCAGCGCTTCACATTGACACCGAAATCCCACTGTAACAGACCCCACCAAGAAAGAGCCCCCCGGAAAACAACACCACCCCCACTCCACCGCACCCCTGTTCAGTCCCCCGCGCTACACCGGTCAGTTGACTA
Source organism: Amphibalanus amphitrite (assembly GCF_019059575.1). Taxonomy (NCBI): domain Eukaryota; kingdom Metazoa; phylum Arthropoda; class Thecostraca; order Balanomorpha; family Balanidae; genus Amphibalanus; species Amphibalanus amphitrite. Next base: position 305,321 of record NW_024882338.1, on the reverse strand, counting down.
TCGAACCACGATGAAGTCCTTAAATCTTGCCCTTTCTATCGATGGTGATTAAGATGGCAGTCGGAGCCCGACATATTTTTGATTTGATGAAACGTTCAAGTATATTTGAACTAAGAAAATATTGGTAAAAAATAAATCAAGAGCTTGTTTGGTTTGATGTAACTCTACTTGTGCGCTTCTTTTCTTTCTTATAATACTAATTATCGATTTTATTTTGTCTTTCCACTCGTTTCAAAATAGCTCTCACCGACTGAACTCTCCCCCCCCCCTGCCACAGCTGCGGTCTGCCCGTGGACCGATGCTCCAGTCGTGAGAAGGGTCAGCCGCTCTGCATGGAGCAGTACTACCGCATCATGACCACCTACCGCCGGCCCGGCGTGAAGAGGGACTATCAGCTGGACACGACCATCGCCCAGTCCCAGTACATCCTGGTCTGCTGTAAAGGACAGGTGGGAGAGACCGATGGTGGATCCAGAGGGGGTATTTGGGACATTTGACTCTCCCACGGCGTCAAACTTGATAAAATGTTTCCAACTTTTCTAATTCGAAAGAAAACTGAATAACTTCTGTTAGATAAAGTTTGCAGTAAGTTGTTCAGAGACGTCATGAAAACAACGTGACTGACTTATAAGAGAAGCATCACGCGCTTCAGGGGCAGATGTTTTCAAGTTGAAACAGAGTTTAGATACGCAGTATGCGAGGACGCTTTTTAATCGGTTGAAACTCATTGAGTAAGAATTAACCAAATGACTTTGGTTCAAAAATCCAAAAGGAAAGAAAGGTAGTGATTAAACGACAGCTTGTTCCAGCAAATGACACCGCAACAATGCCGATGTCCATCTATTTAAGTAGCTCGTTTCGTTCGTACACGCTATTTTTCCTCCTTCTCTCAGCAGGCCTCTCCTCTTCTCCCCTGCCGCTTATCGCCTCTCGTTTTACCAGCCATCTGCATACAAAATACCTACTCAGTACAAACAGGGCTCGGGTTGTTGCACCCTTTCCAGTCTTATCTTTCCCTGGGGACCCTACCGAATTGGCCGAACGAGCAGAATCGGCAGCGTTTGAGCATCGACGGCGTCAACTACGTGAGCGTCGGTGTCGGCGCTGGGTGGCTATCAAAGCATACAAAAGCGCAGCGTACAATCCTCAAAACATACAAAATCGCAACATACAACGCGCAAAACCTACAAAACAGGCCAGGTAGGGGACAGCCCAAACGTACAAAAGCGCAGCGTACAAAATCCCAACGTACAAAAGTTTACCGTCCAATGGGTAAAGCGTACAATGGCAAATCAAACAATGATCAAAACGTACAAAATTAGAACGTACAATGGTAGATCAAACAAACGCGTATCATACAAAATTGCAACCTACAAAACGAGATGATCGTATCATACAAAATCGCATAGTCTAAAATCGGAAGGTACAAAATGCCTCTGGTTGACGCCGGGTGAACTGATATTTAACAGGTCAGCCACCAGATGGGGTAATGGTGCTGTGGCAGTGGTTTTTTGGAAGCCACCAGGAAATAGAGTGGAATGCCACTAAGTCCCTTAGAAACACGATACCTCTGGACGCTGCACCGGCCGGCTATCGACGCTGCGGGCGGTCGGAGGGTGCCGAGGGGAATGGTTCCGAGCAGGCGGAAACACGATACCTCTGAACGCTGCACCGGCCGACTATCGACGCTGCGGGTGCCGCGTGGACCGGCGCCGAGCAGGCGACGAGGAGAAGCGGGCATCAAGACCGTGAGAAATCTATTATATTGGCGGGTGTGCATATGTAGGTAAATGAGGCAAACGTGCATAGGTATGTAACACCTTCATCCTTGATCACATACCCCTACCCACGCACTGCAGGGGGGGGGGGACTGTTTGAACAACCCCTCCGATTTCTCCCGAATATCTAAAAAACGGCGGCTCAGAGTGCCGCCGTGTTTTGCACATCTTATCATACATCTTTTCTACACCTTCTGTGAAAACTTCAGACCAAAGTCATCCAAGGTCAGGTCACCATATCACGTCAAGTGACCTTACTACATGAAAAGTTGCAATGCCTGTCACAGCTACACCGAGTGACTGATCACTTTGAAACTTTGAGCAACTGATAAAACAACAGTATACACAATACACATAATGTATACAATAATAATAATAATGATACACAAAATGTATCTCTCGGAACTTCGATATCGGTGACCTAAGGTCAGTTCAATTTTGCGACCTCTCCATTATAAGTCAATGGGAGAAAATTGAAAGGTGCCTCTTTTGGCCGAACGTCATTCTAATCACTTTCAAACATCGAATTACAAGTAGACATGACAAACTGAACCGGAAAATGGTACCCGTGACCCCTCTTTATGTCCCTGAGGTCATCTCAGGTCACGAATGGTATCCTACAGTTTTTCGCAAATAACTTTTGACAGAGACATGCTAGAGCGATGAAAAAACCTTATATGTATGTGTTTGGCTCGACAATACGGATCGACTGATGCAGCATGACCTTTTCTGGTCAGGTCATGACATTCATGACCTTGTCATGAGGTCATGACCTTGACCTAAAGTTAATTTTTCAAGTTGAACTTTTGAGGTCAACTTATAGTTCTTTCGATGCGTCGCCTTGACGAGAGAAACACGATGCTACTGAAAGTAAGCTCGTGCATGTTTTGAGTCAAAAGGTATTGCAGAAAAACAGTTCCCGCAAAAACCATCTACCTATTCTGGCAGTTTTTGGCCCCTGCACGCTAAACCGTTCCTAATCTATGCGCCGGTTTGTCGAAATTATCGAAGTTTGACCTGGAAAGTGGCGAAATTTTACCTTTGGTGACCTCTGTTGACCTGACCTTTGAGCTGACCTAAAATGTGGCCGATGTAATTTCTTCATTACTTCTGCCGCTCTTTCGAACGCCGCCTACGGCGTGTCGCTACGTGGCCCAGGAGCCGAGTGAGAAGGGGGGTGTTCAAACACCCCCCCCCCCCCAGTGCAGGTGGCGCCGAGCACCGGCCCGGCGCCGGTTAGTCAATCGCATGGCGTTTAACCCGCGCCCCACTGGGGGGGGGGGGCTATTTATAGCCCCCCCCCTCCCGTTTTTCTGCAATAACTTCCAAACCGCTTGACGTATCAACGCCAAACTTTCAGTACCTTCGGCTGCATCAATTTGACACATTGTGTCAAAATTTGAACTTCGTACCTACCATGGGTCGGCCGGAAATGACGTCAGAGTGACGTCATGTTCGGCCGATTTCGACGCAAAACATTGAACCACGGCAATCGCTCCCAAGAGCTCAGTTTTTAAGCTAGATCCAATTTCTTTGCATGTGAGGACTCAGAATAGACTGCGCTATCAAACTGCTATCTCAGATTTTCGAAATTTTGAAAATTTCGAAAAATTAATATAATAAAATTCAAAATTTATATTTTTACATTTTTTTCAAAAACCTTTTGACTTTTCGAAAAAACCGGAATATGTGTGATAGAACGCATTATTATGACTAACTCTAGCAAGTTTTAGCTAAATATCTTCAAAAATGGCCAAGTTATACGCATTATTGCAAAACATTAACAATTATTAATTTTTCAAATCAATTTTTCAGCACGAATTTGACATCGTACGCCAAAATAAATAGCACCATCGTGTTCCTGAGCTCAAACTGCATCCAATAGACACCTTTTTTTTTGTTGAAAAATTCTAACTTCAAAATTTGACCTTTTTTGACCTGAAAGTGACCTGACCTGAGCTAAATTTGACTCAAAATGACCTCGAATGACACAGACGACATCAAATTCGAAATGTTTGGCCTAAATGGACCATAAAACATGTGTCACGTGACCGACGGATGATATAATATTTTCGTGACCTGTGATGACCTGACCTTGACCTGAAAATCAAAGTACAAGTTTAGTACCCTCAGAGTATCTAGAGCATCTGTTCACGAGTGTGTGAACCAAAAATGAGCCTGATCTGACTTGTAAGACGGCGGCCAGAGCCCAAAACGTGAAGAAGCCAAAATGCTAATAATTTTTACTTTGACCTGACCTGTGACGTCATCGGTGACCTCGAGGTCAATGAAATTAGGTTTCGCTCGACAGTTTTTGCGGGGCTATCAGACGCCGTTTGAATTTTGACGATCCGCCCAGTAGTTTCGGAGTTAGGAGGGGGGCTATGAATAGCCCCCCCCCCCCAGTAGGGCGTGTTATACGCAGACCCCAGTGGGGCGCGGGTTAACATAACGGTACATCATCGGTGTTTAACCCGCGCCCTGCTGGGGGGGGGGGGTGTTTGAACATCCCCCCGTGTTTTTTTCACAAATATCTCAACACCTTATAACGTTTTTGGCACACCTTATAATACATTTTGTACATACTATTGCTCTTAGGAATCGTTGAAACTTTCGAAGCGATCGCCGATCGGTCACTTGGTGTAGCTATGGCGGACATTGAAACTTTGCATGAGGTGAGGTCACTTCAAGTGACCTGGTGACCTGACCTTAAATGACCTTGGTCTGAAATTTTTAAAACATGTGTAGAATTGATGTATTATAAGGTGTGCCAAAAACGGCGGCGCTCCGCGCTGTAAACTATACTGAGATAAACTCTGCATATCTCAGAGTTTTGATATCGATGACCAAAGGTCAGGTCAATTTTGCGACCTCCCCATTATAAGTCAATGGGAGAAAATTGAAAGGCGCCTCTTTTGGACCAAAGCCATTATAAACACTCCCAAAACACTGAATTACAAGAAACTAAGACACATTGAACATGAAAATAGTATTTGAGACCCCAGTTTATGCCCCCGAGGTCATCTCAGGTCACGAATAGTATCTAACAGTTTTTCGCGAATACCTTTTGATAGAGGCATGCTAGAGCGATGAAAACGCCTTGGATGTGTTCAGCTCGACGATACGGATCGACTGATATGCAACATGACCCTTTCCGGTCAGGTCATGTTGGTAAAAGTAAGCTCGTGCAAGGCTTGAGTCAAAAGTTATTGCAGAAACACTTTCCAAAAAATCGGTTATTTTGGCAGATTTTGCCCCCTGCAGGTAAAACCGTTGGCGCTAGGTCAAATCTGAGAGAATTATTCAGAAAGGGAGTTAATAGGGCTATCGAAGTCGCTTTTCCGCGGCACTGTAGCTATATCGGTTCCTGAGTTATGCGTTGGCTTCTTGGAAACTGTCGACATTTGACCTGAAAATCGGCGAAATTTTGCCTTTGACCACTGGTGACCTGACCTTTAGCCTGACCAAAAAAGTGACCGAAGTGATTTCGTCATTATTTTTGGCGCTCTTTCGAACGCCGCCTTCCGGGAATCGCTACGTGGCCCAGGAGTCGAGTTAGAAGTGGGTGTTCAAACAACCCCCCCCCCCCCCCCAGCAGGGCGTGAAAATCCAGGACCCCCAGCGGGGCGCGGGTTAAAACACATTTGGAAAATATAGATATGTTCAATACAATGTGCGCTAACCAGTCTTCTCTGTAATTCAGCTAGCAAATATCGTGCTGTGTTGTTAACATCGAGGGTCGAACTTAACCCGCGCCGTGCTGGTGGCCTAAGTTTTCCGTGTCGTGCTTGGGGGAGGCGTTTTCACGTCCCCGTCTAACTCGGCTCCTGGGTCAAAGGTCACGTCACCAGAGGTCATCAAAGGTAAAATGTTGCCTATTTCAACATTTTCCCAAACACTCAACGCATAACTCGAGAACCAATAGAGCTACAGCGCCACAGAAAAGCGCATTCAACAGCTCTTTTAAAGGCCTTTCCGAGTGTTGTTGTTAGATTTGACCTCAGGTCAAATATAAATCGTGACGTTAGTAACAACGCACGATACGTTAGACGCTGGCAAAACACCAATACGGGCGAGGGTTAAATCATATGTGCACCAACCAGTTTTTAGTGGCTAACCTAGCTAACATTGTAAATGTGTTCAACAGGATGTTTACAGTGAGGGTTGAACTTGAAAAAGACTGAAAATTGAAAATTGCACGACGGGACCGCGGCCGGAATTAGCGCGACATTGGTGGATTTGCCGCCCTTTCCCAAACTAAGTTAGACTGTTCCACGTAGTTCAGAAATGTCCAATTCCATGGACCACGAATCTGCAAATATTTTTCGTCCATGGTGTATAGCGTCCGCGCCACATCAGCCCAAATACAAAGTTCTGTGACAAGCATCGTAGACCCGTTTTCGTACGGAGAAAAGTAGCAGCTAATGTAGGTAAGAAAAATGTATATTAGACGGCTTTATCAATATTTTCGGGGTCTAACCTGATAGTTTAGACCATGGGCTTCACGATGGAAAGAAAAACTTATAACGGAATATATAAATACGCTTCAAATGTTAAGTTTGTAGGTGCTTTTAAAATTGTGAGTTAATTTTACTGTTATCAAAACATTCTAGAATGCCGATATGAAACGTCCCGCTAGGTCGCGCTCTTCTTTTATCAATATGGTCTTTACCGATCAATTGCCTTTCAGAAAATGTATAATTTAGCTGCTTCAGCCTGCTACATCGAAAATGAGGGGCATTTTTGTTTTTACTTCAGGTCGCCGGCGCTGGCCGTGCGCGGTTACCACGAGCCGGCCGGAAGCTGGGAGTAACATATCCTCCTAGGAGTCGAACAAGGCTGCCAAGTGCCAACTATATCTAAGTTTTGTCCGGAAATATCCGTACCTGCTATCGGAGTGTCTGATACACTTTTCTGACCCTCACTTTATTTGTTATATAGTCCATCAGGCTATCAGATTTCCATCATGGTTTTGGTGGCTACATTATTTGCTTATGGGAATTTCCGGTTCCGTCATGACTTGACCTGGCAGGTGATGCCATCTTATCACGTGACCGAACCGAGTCAAGGTCAACGCAGGTCAACTGATTAATTAATTAATTAATTAATTAAATGACTAATGATTATTTAATTAAATATATCAGGAAATGCTTCGAAAGTACACCGACTACCATTTGTATGATTCTATCATCCCTTTCAGTTTCATGTGAAAAGCGGGCACGAAACACGAAAAAGTACCGATGTCGCGCTAATTCTCGCTCCGGTCGCATTGTGCATTGTGAGAAATAGTTTTAGTGTCTATGCTACATATTTTGCGACCGATACCCCCTGAACCCGATTACGACTCGCTGACGAAGTTTTGTAAATACAATTTGAAAGCTCCGACCCGAACGATTTCTTGTGGAGTGAAGCTCCCATTCACTTATTGCATTAACAAACTCCACAGTCCACATCATGTCCTTAAGTGTAACTAAGCTGTTGGTGGCGATAAACACCCATTTAGATGTCGGCGGTGACGCCTAATGGTTGAGCTGACCTGATCCCACCTACCCAAAATCCACGGATACATCGTCTTTGATCAAAACTAGCACGAAATTCGAAATCAGAACCCCGAAAAAAACTCACATAACAACCTCATTTTAAAAAGTTAAAATAGGCCACGATTTCCCTGACTTTTAAGTCATTTACCCGAATTGAAATGCCGACTAATGACCGGCGATCTTAAAATCGGGTATCATCGGCTTCCTTTAGTTACGGTAGGACGTTCATGTTTTCGCGAAGCTATAGTTCGGTTAGGGACTGAACGATTGGGGATCCAACAGAAGTTGGATCCCAATTATATGCTAGCGGCTGAAAACGCGGTCACGGAAGGGGTTTCAAAGAGCATACAAACACATAGTCCTTAATCCTCGCCCGTACTGGTGTCTTGCCAGCCGCAAACGTATATGGGGGGGGGGGGGGTCCGTTGGAGACATAGTTTGTTACGAGAGACGCCCAGTTCGAGGTTTAAAGTCCATGCTATTAAAAGCCTAATTTCAGGTATTTAAAATAATCTTGAACCGACCTGTGACCTCGGAACTCCACTTGAAGGTACTCATCAGAAGCCTCTCGTAGCGTTATTTTGTTTGCTGCCTCGCCCGTTTCGCTGCGCCTCGAGCTATGGGCTATGGGCTATGGGTTCTCGAGCTATGGGCTGGGGAAGTTTACCCCCCCCCCTCCCACCCCCACCCAGCAAGTGGTGTGTGGCGAAATACTCCAGCAACTGCCGGGTTAACTCTCGCCCGTATTGGTGTTTTGCCAGCCTCGAACGTATAGGGGGGGGGGGGCGGGTCCGTTGGACCGCTCCACCCTTGCCGTTTGGCCCCTGATCGAGCTAGAGCTTCGAGAAAAAATTTAAGGTCCTAGGTCATTGGTTGACTTTCCAGGTCAGGTCAATGACTCACACGTCTGGAAAATCGGGACCCTGTTAGAACATCGTAAAGTGAGGTTGATGAGGTTTTTTCGGGGTGCTGATCACGAATATCGTGTTAGTTTTGATCACAGATGATGTCTTAATGCATTTAGACCAGGTCGGGTCAGGTCAGGCCAATCAGTAGACGTCCTGCCAGGTATTCATAGTACGTGTCAGCCGTTACTGACAGCTTCGTAACATGTTACGAAGACACCAAAACAACTTCGTAAATGCTCAAATGGTTGCTTAATTCGAAATCAGCTCCAAAAAGTAGCCTAGAAACATGCAAAACTCGAAGAAGTGAACCTAGGTCATCAAAGGTCAATGATCTGACCTGACCTTCAGGTGACCTTGACACCCACCATAATGCATGGGACCAACATCATATCACATGTTTGAACGCTTGAAACCGCAAAAATACTGCAAACGCGCGGCTAATACGAGCCGACATACGCCGAATCGCGATTCCGGCCAAACGTGGTCTCGAAAAATAGGCCACAGGTCAAGGTTCATTTGGGACAGGGTCATGAAATTTTAAGGGTAAGTGTACAATTGATTGACTCGACAGTACTGAAAGTTTCATCGCGATCAACCGCTTTTTACGCGAGTTATTCGCGAAAAACCATGGGGGTGGGGATCCGTTCTTCGACCCCCCCCCCATACGGGCGAGGGTTAAGTCAGTTAGATTTCTTTTGCAGTTTTCAATTTAATTTACGAATTATGTTCCGGCAGCTATGGTCAAAATGAGCAGAATGCTGCTCAATGTACCAAGCGCAACTTCGTTCTCCGGCCCGCAGAGAGCGGGGATGTAGGTCAGGCACGGCCTTGGCCGTTTCCTCTGGGGCCGCGCCGTCTGCCGAGGGAGGGGAGACCTTGCCCAGTCTGAGGGAGGGGGACGACGGCGCCACCGGGACGCCCCGTCGCTCTGAGACCGGCGCTCACTGTATAAACAAGCAAAAAACGCTGGCCGTGCAAAGCTTGGCTGTGCTTTGACAGAGGAGGCATCTAGTGGAATATTTCGTAACTACACAAACTTCTAACAAAGATGTCGCTTGAAGCGCAGTTGAGATTGTAGGTTTTGATCCAACTGAAAATTGCCATCTCAAGGACGACGAAATGATGTAAATTTATATGAAATGGTTTTGTATGATGCGTACTTTGATTAATGCCATTAATTTTCCACTGCCTTTTTGTGTGAAACGATTTTGTACCTTGCGATTTTGTATGACACGCTTTTGTATGCTGCGCTTTTGTATGTTTTGACTGTCCCCTACCCGGCCTGTTTTGTAGGTTTTGCGCGTTGTATGTTACGATTTTGTATGTTTTGATGATTGTATGATAAGATTTTGTATGCTTTGATATGGAGCCGTCGGCGCTAGAGTGCGCGTCGATTTCGACGCAACCGTCGTTGGTGTCTTACTACTACTCCGTCCCGAAACTGTGTCCGTATAGTGCCGTGGGCGGTTAAGGCGTTCGCTGGGGAGAAAGTGCAGCTTTTCCGCTCGCCTCAGAGGTCGTAAAAACTCCGCCAGTGACCGGCAGAAAAGTGGCTGGAGGTTCTGAGATGGGCTGGAGTCTGGAGGGCGCCCCAGGGAGCGGGTATATCACCGCGGCAGAGGGGCAGACGAGAGAGGGATCGGGGCTGCACGAGAGGGGTGGAGGAACCGTGAGGTTTGTGGAAGAGTTGGAAAGAGTGGAAGTGCCATTTCTTGAAATTGGATAGGTTGAGAGGGACACGGATGGATGTGCAACTTGTCGAATATGCCATTGTGACCCGAATATAATGCAAATCTCTCTCTCTCTCTCTCTCTCTCTCCTCTCTCTCTCTCTCTCTCTCTCTCTCTCTCTCTCTCTCTCTCTCTCTCTCTCTCTCTCTCTCTCTCTCTCTCTCTCTCTCTCTCTCTCTCTCTCTCTCTCTCTCTCTCTCTCTCTCTCTCTCTCTCTCTCTCTCTCTCTCTCTCTCTCTCTCTCTCTCTCTCTCTCTCTCTCTCTCTCTCTCTCTCCCCGCAGCAATTCACCGTCGCTCTCACTGAAGACTGGCAGCCGCTCACTGTAGACGAGCTGGCCTTCCAGTTTCTGCGCTGCCAGCAGATGGCAGGCCAGTTGCCACCCTCTGCACAGGTGGCGCTGCTGACCGCCGACGACCGCAGAGTATGGGGCAAAAACCGGCAGGCACTCATTGATGGTAAGTGCAGTGTGCTAAGTATTCACGATAGCATTTAGTTTAGCATGAAGGAAATTTGATGAAAGTACCATCCTCAGGCCTCCTAACCAGGAAATATTCAAAAGGAAACTCTGTTCTCAAATATCTTCCATAACAGGCAGTGAAAGCGAGCTAAAACCATTCCATACACGAGCTGAAAACGAGCTAAAACCATTCCATACACAACTTTCTGACTTCACTGAAACGTCTGAAAGCCACGTCTAATGACAGCCGCTTCACCACCAGTCCATTACCACCCTCCATTACCTCCATTAGCATCATTAACAGGCAACAGCCCATTAACGTCCCTCTCTTTCCTCCCCCAGCGGACGAGCTGAACGCTGAAGCTCTGACCACCATCGAGAACTGCTTGTTCGTCGTCTGTCTCGACGATCCGCTCCCGACTTCGTTCAACGGTCGGAAGCGACTCAGTTTTGACGGGGGAGTGAGCGATGGAAGGGATGACACGGCGATGGCTCATCAGGCGCTGCACGGTGGAGGAACGCTGTACAATACGGCGAACAGGTGGTTTGATAAGACCATACAGGTGAGTGAGGTGGAAGAATTGGTAGGGGAGGAAGGGAGAGATAAAGGAGAGGGAAGGGTAAGATAATGGCGGGAAAGAGTGAGGAAAACAAGAAATAGGGAAAGTGGGGTAGGGTTATGGGAAGAGACGGGAATAGGCGGCGGGAAAGAGAATGTTGGAGAAGAAAAAGATGTGTTAGGGAATTGAAGGTTTGGGAGAGGGATGAGGAAATAAGACTAGTGGAAAGAGGGAAGAAAGGAGGGTAGAGTGGTGTCGAGTGTGGACGGTTGTAATGATTGTGGTTTTTGAATCCACGGATAAACACAGCAACGTGAGACAATTTTTCATTCTAAAACAGCCACGTATTTCCCCTTCCTCTCCCTTTCTCTCTCTCTCTCTCTCTCTCTCTCTCTCTCTCTCTCTCTCTCTCTCTCTCTCTCTCTCTCTCTCTCTCTCTCTCTCTCTCTCTCTCTCTCTCTCTCTCTCCCTCTCTCTCTCCCGCAGCTTATCGTCTCGCCGGACGGCATGTCGGGCCTCTGTTACGAACACTCTGCCGCCGAGGGCATCGCTGTCGTTCAGCTGATGGAACAACTGGTGGCCGCAGCTGACCGAGATGACGTCACTATGACGGCACCCACCCGCCAGCTGGAGGCGCCCTATCACATAGAGTGGTTCCCCAATGATGACATCAAACAGAGGATTGATACCAGCAGTGAGGCAGTAGACAGGTAAGAATATTATTTTATCAAAGAAAAGGCCGGCTTCGGAGGTGGTCTACCTTGAATTGTCACTAACAGCTTATTTTACTTACAAAGTACTACCCCTTTGGTTTGTTCCACACAAACCGTGCAAATAACCATCTAGCCTACATGAACCATTTCCTAATTCACAGATTGATTGACGATCTGGATTTTCTGGTGTTACGATTCCCTGAGTACGGCAAAAACTTCATCAAGAGCGTCCGATGCAGTCCAGACGCCTATCTCCAGCTGGCGCTTCAGCTGGCCTATTACAGGTAATTTTTTGATGGACGCACATCTATGACAGTGATTATCTCCAACTGTCCAATTACAACGGACAAATAATTACAACGTTTCAGCCTAAAACCACTCCCAGTGATGACTCGAGAGAATTGAAGCAACAACACAGGCTACTGTGAGTCAAAACAAAAATAAATGCGAGGTTAACAAACTGGCCTACATGTGTTGCCAGGCGAGTATAGCTATGGCGTACTGCATTATTTAGTTTACGGTCCGGCCACTACCTAGCACCAGTCTGGCACTGCTTACCACGCCTGCATCTATGCTGTTCCGCAATGCATTATGTTTCCGAACCTTCCGCTAGATGCCACTAAGCTACACGCCTGCAGTTATACTGTACCGCCACACTCCGGGAGAAAGTTTGTAACTTCGCCGGCAGATGGCAGCAGGCTAAGCGCCTGTGCCTATACTGTGCCGCATAGCACGCAGCCTAGTTCGAACTCTTGCCGCCAGATGACACTGTAATACACGCCTACAATTATGCTGTGCCGCAGAGCTTGTAACCTTGCCGCTAGATGGCTGTCGCGTCAGCGCCTGTACGCATACTGCACCGCATTGCAGAGAACTGATTTATTGACTTGCCGCTAGATGACACTAGTTGTAACGCCTGTGATTATGCTGTACCGCATTTCATGAACGGCGTGAAATAATGAGAACGGAGAGAAAAATGCGCAGGAGCCAGGAGGTGCAGGTAAATGTCGTCAACAGAATCATCGAAAATGATTATGTTTGAAACACAAAAAAGACATTGGACGGTGACCTTTGACCTTTGACCTGGTGACCTTATTAGTCTAGTCTAACGGAAACGGCTGCCCTCGGGGTATTTGGACGGGGAAATAAGCGGCTGACAATGAATAGACGACGTGATGATCAGTGATCACATTCACGACGACGTAACGTAACGTAACATTCAACTTGATGATCCGCACTTTGATTTGATCCTTTCTCTCTTATTAGTGATCTATGTGGAGGCCCTTCCAACTGTTACCACCGCTGACAATTTCTCCCAGGAGTCATGACGAGCTAGTGGCGACCTACGAGTCGGCGTCGATCCGCCGATTCCGCCAGGGGCGGGTGGACAACATCCGCGCGGTGACCCCGCAGGCCCTGGCCTGGGTCAAGGCCATGGATGACATCAGCACGACCGTGAGAGTTGACGGAGGGAGCAGGGAGAGAGAGAGAGAGGGAGAGAGAGAGAGAGGGAGAGAGAGAGAGGGAGAGAGGGAGAGGAGAGAGGAGAGAGAGAGGGGGGAAGGAGTGAAGGGGGAGGGTGGGAGCAGTGAGGGAGGGAGACTGACCGATGTCATCTCTGGTATGGGAGACTAATTTGGGTGCATTTGAAAAGAACACATGTTTTGAATACTTACTGACCTATTAGGTACTACTACTATGCCTTGAATATGAAGAACTGCTTGAATTGGAACTCCAGATGCGTCCTGACTCTGAGACTAAACCCTAAACTAAATGAAGACCACTGAATCACATATAATCAACTTTACCAGTTGAAATCACACCTCTGTCTGACAACTGACCGGTCCCCCCTCCCCACCGGCAGCGAGGAGAGCGCGTGCAGCTGTTCCGTGCCGCCCTCCAGCAGCAGACTGAGATTATGGTGGAGAACATCCTCGGGCAGGGCATAGACCTTCACCTGCTAGGTCTGCAGGAGATGGCCAAAGAACTGGGCATGAAGGAGCCCGAACTGTTCCGGCACGAGACGTACAGGATCGCCAACCATTTCGGACTGTCCACGAGTCAGGTTAGAGGTGTAGAGAAAAGCAGAGATCGCAAAACAACCAAGGCCGTATTACCAGGTGGTCAAAAACATCGAGGAAAATAAAACCTTAATAATGCCTTAGCGCAGAGTTAATATCATAATAATGCAGCGATTCCAGCAAAATAACAAAAAATAGTCAATAGCAAACCCATCGTTTTAACTTTCCGTATCATCAGATGTCAGATTATTAGACCCAATAAGCTTTCGCCTATTCCACTAATAAAAAAAATCGTTCCACAAGGAATCGATCCCACGCTTCCCACTAACAAACACCTCCTTATCACCACCGCAGGTGCCCACCAAGAGTGGCGACACGTTCATGGGTTACGGCGCCGTGGTACCCGACGGCTACGGCTGCTCCTACAACCCTCAGCCGGACAGCATCACCTTCTGCATCGGCTCCTTCCACGCCTGCGACATGACCTCATCGGAGACGTTCGCCAACTCCATCACCGAGAGCCTCAACATGATGCATGACCTGCTGAAGTCGGATACGTGGACTAGCGATATGTAGGCTTGAGGATGATGCAAGGGTGAGTAGTGAAGGCGGTAAATGAGAGGAATGTGAAGAAGTATAGCACGTTCAAGTGTACGAGGAAAATGTCTCCCTCTCAAGGAAAAGATGGGAGGAGGAATGGCTGATGCAAAATCCAAGTCAAAACGAGCAGATGATATAGACTATATCTCTGTGATACAGAGTAGAAGGCAAGAAAATGTTGGACGTCAAAACGTTCGGGTGAACCGTCTGAAAAAAGCAGGGTTGCTACATGAACAAGGAAAGTGACTTGGAGGCTGGAGCTGACAGCAGAGACGTTTGAAGATCTGGTATACATTACATACATATTGGACATTGGAACTGGGAGTGGATAGCTTATGGAAATGTCATTGCCAGACTTAGTTGCACGGCAACAGACAACTAACGCAGAAAAGAAGTCCACGATACCAGATATAAATCATTAGTTAGGCTAGCCCAGAGCTGGTATATACCATGTACTCAAAACATTGCATTCGATATGATTCTATGCTGAGTCGCACATAGCCTGAGCCAGGCTATTTTCGCATAGAATTGCCTATCAATATCAGATAGCGATAATGTTTTGACGCATAACATGCAAGCACTTGAACAGCAGTGGATCTCAGCAAAAGGATATTGAAATGCTAATGCATAGTTGCCATGCAATCACTGAGCCGTTGTGCTGTGCGCACATATTTGTAGAAGGAAAAGAAGACAAAGCAGCACACTGAACAAGACATGGCTCTTGTCAAAGCATAGATGATCCTTGCCATTGTGATCCCAGCAAATGTCATAGTGTTTTAATGTTGTCTGTTACCTGCTTTATTGTGATAAGTAAGAACCGCCCGAATGGTTGGACAAGGAGCGATCAGTTTCTATTTATTTATTAGCGCAAAGACGGCAAGTCATTTTGAAGACCATTGCTACGGGCATAAGAAATTCCCAAGGAATTCCCAAACTCTCAAAATTCCGCCTTGCGATATTTTAAATTCAGACGCTCATTGTTCAGCTTCAAGCTTGAAGCGTACCTATCTTAATTTGATCTCAGTCAATGTGAGGCCCATAGGATCTTACGCGTATCTCGAATTACGGGCTTTTGACATTGTTTGTTTGTTTGTTTGTTTGAACTTTGAATGACATATCTTGGGCGACGCTGGAATGGATCAGTTAGAACCCGATTTGCGCTGAAATGTTGTTGATCACAATCACTGTGATGCACTCAATTGCTAGGAGCGATATTTTTTGATCCGTCGACCGTCTAGTCATGCTATCTCAATGTTTATTTGTTATCAGAATGTCTACTTGTTAAACGATACCTATACATATCACCCAGCGCATATCAGATTTATATGACCATTGCTTAATGTACCCATAAGCGTTCAATAAGTCATGGGTCGTTATCTGGAGTATTGTTGTTACCAAGACTACAGACACAAAAATACTATCTACATATCAATACATGTGCTTTATTGCTTGTTGTTAACTGTTGCTGTTGATGTTATTTATTTTCCCTCCTATTGGTGTGAACGCGGCTTTAGATGCATATCATTTCGCTGTGACGCCGACACAGGGTCTCGTTGTAGACTGTATTGCCTGTAAAGCTCGCTTTACACTGCACTTGTTTTGCCGTTTTCGCGGTGTGATGTACCCGGTAGGTGCCCGATGTGATTTAATGTGATAGATATTCGCCCGGTGTGGACTGAGTTTGTCAGTCGACGGCAGTGTTGTGGAGTGGAGTGAAGTGGAAAAGGGTGGAATGTTGTTCACCTGAACAGAAGTGAGAGTAGCAATATACTGAAAATAGCGTGTAATGGAGTTTTCTCGTGACGATGCGAAGAAAAGTTCAGTTGTCGTTTAGAGATAAAAGAAATCAAGCGACAAGTGCGTTACCCAAACATGACTCGGGAATCACAAAGCACTTCATGGAGCCTTCTGTAGTTATTCAAGCGAGAATCGATAAAACAACTATCTAGCCATAAGGCCATCACAAATGTATCTGAGCGACTGTATTAGTACGAAATAACACTTACATACAGTCGACTCCTTATTTACACAAGCTTTGTACAAACCAACCACGGCGGATCTGGCGACATTAAGCACGTAAGTACAAATGTCGCAAGGGATGTTGGATCCATCAGACATTCACAAAAACAATCCCTCGAATATCCTCAACTTGTTGCTGAAATTCGGTATCATGACTAAAGCCCGGTTCTGACTGCCGAAATCGATCGGAGCGGATGAAGCGTATGGTGATCGTATGGTGAGCGTGGCTGGCGGAAAAAGATAAAAATCTCTAGGCCCGATACGATCTGGTAACTGCTAGATCGTATCGTGCGAATCGTGCGTATCGTGTGGGAGTCTGCGTCCGCCATTACTGCCGGCGGTGATAGATAAGAACGAAATAAATACTTTTTACGCTTGAAGAGACGTTAAATGTAGTTTAAAACATCTCTCTAATTCAATAATTTAGTTTGAGTAGTCGGCTCTGACTATTCCGTGAAGTTAATCAACATTTCGGCTTGATTGGAGCAGCATGGCGGCGGAAACCATTCTCGGCCGTGGAAGGTACGCAATTTTGAAAATGCGTGGAAAAATAGAAAATCATGTCAAATTGTCCTGGAAAGTAGCCTACAACCTAAAAGTGAGTATTGTGAATGCTGTGCATCGGTTTTCTTGAAAATCGGTTCGTTGAAATTGACAGAAATTCATTGGTAAGATATCTATGTACCATCTCCAGTGCTCCAGTGTCGCCGGTAAATCGCCGGTCACCACGAGGCTTGCCGGCTCGGCAGAGCGCAGGCGCACAGATGACGTCATCTGAGGGAAGCGTGTTGATTGGCCGCCATGAACGGGACGAGATCTATAAAGAGGGAAATTAATACTTTTCAGACTTAAAAAGAGGTTAAATGTAGTTAAAACATTTCTGAATTTAAGTATCAAATTAACATTATCGGGTAAGGCTTTTTCGTGCAATAAAATTAATACTTTGATGTAATTGACGCACCTAAACGAATCAATGATTTTTCGTATGGTATCTTCTAAGTGGAAGTACCTACTTTGATTATAAGTATGTCAATCAAGCTTATTTATTTATAGTCACCGTGATTTACTAATAAGATAAGTTATATCAAATATTTTAGCGCAAACCTTCCACAAGACAGCAGCAAGAAAAGCTGCAGCACAGCGAGTTCCCCACACGATGTCAACTGTACGATACGATCAAGACAAAAGATAAACTCAATCCATCTTTCGACGGAACGCACTACGACGTACGATCTGCCGCTACCGAACGACGCGCACAGTAACGTTTTTTCCCGGTTCTCACTGCACACATACGATTACCATCGCGGCGATCGGGAAACGGGCGTGCCGATCCCCATCCCATCACCATACGATCACGATACGATCACCATACGATCCACCAAACGATCGAAAAACGGCAGTCAGAACCGGGCTTAAGACGGCGAACTTTTCATACACGCATCGGCACACATCAAAGTTAATTAAATAGCTGTAATGCCGCTTGGATACTTCGGTTAGGTTTCGCACTGACAGCACACCCAGTAGTCAGTACGCTCATGAGACCTCCACATTCTGCGGTGTTTAAAACCAAATTATCCGCAGTTATATAATAGGACGGCCAGTTTATAGGTTACTTAAACCAAACTCATGAAGGAAACGGGAATAACAACGAAAATTGACGATTCCGAACATACTATTGAGCAGTTTAGGCATCACACCGAAAAAGGGCCCATATGTTCAGTTCACTCGTACTGGCTTTTGCAAAACAACACAATGTATCGCTTAGCTCCTGGCTTGCCAGGTTCGTATGACATTCATAATCGGCATCGTAAAATGAAAGCAATCGAGCCAGCACAGCTATTCTCTTCACCGTTTCCTCCACACTGACTGCAATAGCTTACACCAAACGCAGCTATAAACCGTCCAGCGCCACAGTTTCCAATACCGACCACAGATGTCGCTAGTGTAGCACCGCCAGATGGCAGCACTACTCATTGTCGTGCAGCACAGCCTGCCGGTCCAGGAGATCCACGTAGCTCTTGCCCACGAACAGGAGTCCGGTGGCAGTGGTCATGCCGACAATGGCGCGGAAAGTGGCGCACTCGGGCGTGGCCTGGCGCAGGATGGCGAACAGCAGTACCGAGCCCATGTTGAACACCAGGGAACCGAACAAGCTGCGCCGGGCACCATCGTCATCGATGAGTCAGGTCAACTACGTTGGATGGAAGCAACTTCTAGATCGAACTTTCAGCCAACGGCTTCTATATTACTGAAAAACTAAGTTGTTGAATGATGAGTTATTGTAATCAACCACCAATGATTTGTGGCTCACTAAATTGATAAGTTTAAGTCCTATGCCCTAAATATGCCCTATCATTAAAGTAGTTTGGAGGCATTAGAATGATCATCAAAAAGCGTGGGCTACAATTCATCATTATAATTCATATGTATTTGAAATATATTTCATTAGAAAATCTTCAAAGTATCCAAGAATGAACTGCTTGGAATTAAACTGCAATCTATGATAATTTGGTAACGCAAAACCAATTCAAAACAAATTATAATAAAAAATGAAAAAAGGAGGCTGCTACTACATCATCTACTGCAACATTCCTGTTCACAGTAAGAAACATGCCTAAAACCAGACAGCTGCAAGAGAGCTGATATCAATGATCGTTCAAGCAAGCCATGATACAACTGATGTTACTTTATATTCAGGATCTACCAGTTACCACTACAGAGCAAAGCATCCTGCCAAGGGTTTCATGAACTAGCAGCATGCACTACCAGAGCCGCTCAGACCTTACCTGAAGGTAAGTCTCTTGCAGATGTGCTGGTGCCTCAGATGGCGGCTGCCGTACAGGTAGAGCGCCAGACCCACGTTGGCGTGCAGGAGGGCCACGTTTGAGGCAGGAATGGAGCGCGGCAGCAGCCTGGGGGCCAAATGCGACAGTGAAATAAAATGACAAAAGGTTTAGCGATAACATTTCATGATTTCTGACTCTGCTTTTTCTCTGCATTGCACAGAAGATGTTGTTAGACTTCATAAACTCCCCACTACATCCAGCCCAGACAACCAGCCTTCGATCTGGAAAAATAAATAAACAACATGAGCACATCTACCTTTATATCAACTTACGGCCAAGAGCTCAGGATGGCTGGATGCATCACATGTCCAGCAAAAGCGACATAGCATGTCGCCCCTTTCATTGGATAATAGAAATACAAAATGTTTTCCTTGGTGATACGACGTAGCCTCATCTTCACCAGAGCATCATTCAGCTTCTCCATGACTACAGGTATTTGAACGTTGAGCTGAGCATTGTTAATAAGATTATTAGAAGGATGAATAACCTGTTGCTCATTTCTATCAGAAATAGAAAAAATAAACCAATATATATTCGGGCGTGGCCCTTCTTCAGTGGTACAAGATCACAATAAAACCAACTTTTCAACTTTTTTTTCCAACCAACAAATCAACTTTTTTTTTAGTGTGATCTTGTACCACTGAAGAAGGGCCACGCCCGAATATATATTGGTTTATTTTTTCTATTTCTGATAGAAATGAGCAACAGGTTATTCATCCTTCTAATATTCTCCATGACTACTCCTGAAAGAAAACAGGAAACTCTTATAGCTTGAGCTGATGTACCTAGATACACAATGAGTTGGAATGATTAAATGGAAATATTTGACGCCACAAAAATGAAATATCATTATTGACCATCATTCACAAGGCGATGGTGGCTCAACCGGCAAAAAATTAACTTCAATAGTAGCGAACCACGTGACCAAATCAAAATCAGCATATTGGGTTAATTGTTTGGCATAACCAACGTACCTCAAACTTGAATAACGCCGAAATAAGTCCTTGAATTGTTATGAAACAATGCAATGCAACTTGCAATACAATCGCTGCAGCATCGCTGCAAATCATATTTGTCTCAAACACGCCAGATATGTAACAAGACAAAAAGCTTTCTGCCTCTAAATTTTGTTGTGTGGACTCTGCGTCAAATTGTTGCCTAGTTCCGATCAAAAAGGTTTGTTTGTATAGACTTGGAGACATTTCCAGCAGCAACAAACATGAATAATGATCTAGTAAAAAGGTTTTGTACCTTAATAGAAATGATTTTTTTTCACAGGAACAAATATAATGGACGCGTACCTAAATTTAGTATAACCCATTGCTGTTCAGCAGCCCACTACTTAGTGTTCTGTAATGTGTTCTCGCCATACCATGACCAAGACCGTGGCACCTGATATGTGATTAGCTCTGGGCCACTAGCTCTTTTTTCCATTACGCATCAACTTATAAAACTGTTATCAGTTATTACGGCATCACTGGCTTCTGCTGCAAAAGTATGATTGAATAAATCGTTTTCCAGTGGCTAGCTATCGTGATCCATATTACTAGTAGGGGAGAGTGGGGAAAGATGCCCAGGGTTTTACTATGTCATATATTATTCGAAAATGACAATCGAAAAGCAAAAACTTGGAGTTTCAACGGAAGCCAACATCATTTTTCTCCAAAAATATCACACTTTCGTGCCTGAAATATGATAACTTTTTTTGCTATTAAGCAATTTCCTGAAGAAGTGAAAGGGGGCATCTTACCCCACAGGGTGGGAAAGACGCCCCCTGGCGTTGGCCGTTGGGAAAGATGCCCCCTGCACTATAAGTGACATAAATGGGCACGTGAATCGCTTGAGCGAATCAGTAGTCCCTTCGAGCCTGCAGTAGACACCAAACGTCATCGTAAGGGCCCTCAAAAGTAGTCGTAAGGGGCTTCAGAGGTCATCGTTAGGGCCATCATAGTCCAGCGCGGCCAAACAAGCCTCCGTGGTGGCGTTCGGAGACCGCTGTGGGGCCCTTATAGGTCTTCATGATGCTTAAGGGCCCTCGAGCCCATCGTGGGGACCTCATATGCCAGCGCGGCCCGTGGAGCCAACGTGGGAGCCCTCAAAGGATGTCGTGAGGGGCCCTGAAGCCAATAATGGGGCCCACAGAGGCCGTCGTAAGGGCTCTCAGAGTCAGATGCCGCCCAAAAAGTCGCTGTGTGGGCCGAGAGGCCGGCATGGGGAGCACCCTACTGTAGGTACTGGGCTCTCAATAGTCCCAGATCGGCTATTGTCTCTCATCACAAGTGTGTAATAAATGATTTGACGGGCTGCCTGAAGGACAGCCTACGGATTTAGGGGGGCGTCTTTCCCCATCAGGACAGGCAGGCGCGGATACAAGGGGGGGGCCATGGGGGCCATGGCCCCCCCCCTTGGCCGATTTTTTTCAAAAATAAAATAAAAAGTTAAAAAGTTAAAAAGCTGAAAAGGGGGCCTCCTGAAAATAAAGTGGCCGAAATCCGATGAGTTTTTTTTTTAACCTACCCACTTAGTTATTTCTTAGAAGACTAGCTGAGAAGACTTCTTTGTTAGAAGATTGGTAAAGCTTTTCATAACTTGGAGGTCTCTTATACTCACAGAGATGACCACTTTTACAGGGCCTCCTAACCTGCACAGAGGGCCTCCAAGCCTGCACAGATGTTGAGATGTTGCCTGAACAGCTAGATAAGCTTAATAGACGCAGTTTTTTTTTGGGGGGGGGGCCAACAAGTGGGAAGATGGGGCCTCCAACAGGTGGGATTATGGGGGGGCCTCCTGGTTTCTAATGGCCCCTCCCTTGGAGATTTTCTGGATCCGCCCCTGAGGACAGGGAGCATCTTACCCCAAGGTACCGAAGTTACATTAAATCAGTACAATTTGTTAGCCATAAAACTACACCCTGAAACAAACTGTTTGGGACACAGTACACGCATGTTAATGTATCACGGCTATAGCAAGGGATGCAAAATTATCTACCTTCTTTGATATTTACAATGTTTTGACACCAAAATATTTTTTGAAAGCAGCAAATAAAAAACATGCAATCACCAGCCAGCCGTTGCCCAACTGAGCTTCGCAAATTTTTGTGCAGTTAACAAGGCAGGCTTCCGCTTTACGCTAAGAACATCAATTTCCCGGTTTGATTCTTTGTTTCGCCGCTAGAGGGGGTGGGGCGTCTTTCCCACCCTGGGCATCTTACCCCACTCTCCCCTTCCTAAGGCTATATCAATATCACTCTGGTCTTCTGCTGTATTCTGCCGGTTCAGCTTCGTCGATATATTCTATAAGCTATGATTTGAGAGAAGTTTTCCCAGTTACTTCAGTGATTCTATCATCTTAGCTTCCTTCCATTTCGTTGGATGCCCAAATTTGACAGGATCCGCCGGCGCTTACGCATTTTGAAGACGGTTGGTGGTAAAAACCAGTAAAATGTAAGACGAGTCATGACTTCGAACACGATTAATCACTTATATTAACAACGGATAGCACAAATTACACACGTAAGTAGACATAACTATCTATGATGCTCAGATTCCTTCACAAAAACTCGCAGCATATCACCGCGTACCAACAGCGAGAAATACGCAGTCATCGGCACAAGACCTTGGTCCCATTGGTTACAACATGGCACGACATTCATAAGATACTCTAATATCGTAACGTAACAGCCAGCTGGCCACATACACCGAGCATAGCGAAAAATACGCAATCTTCCATACACAATCTTGGTCCCATTGGTTACATGGCACAACATTCATTAGATACTGTAATCTCGTACCCTAACAGCTAACTGGCCAGTGGCCACACATATAGGTAGGTTTTACCATAAATATCTCGAAACATCACCTTTCCGTAATAAGGCGGAAATTAGTACATTCACAATACGTAGCTGCCTTGAGATTCCCATTGCGCCAACTACTGACGAACAACCAAATATTGCACACATGTTGAAGCATTTAGACAAACAAATGGATGAGTATTATCCCGGCAGTATGCCTCATACTGGAAACAGCACGGATAACGTAATGTTGAGTACGACGCACCCAGGTCAATCCGAAAGGAATGCAAACATCGGCCGCATTGAAAAACGTAATGTCACAACAATGTCATTGGACCATAAAATATAAAAAAATCTTACAAAATATAAAACAAATTGTAGGCGTGAGTGAGAAGTATCGCCTGTTTTGTTCACAAAGACGCTTCTGAGTGGAGCCATGCTAGATACAGAATTTTCCTGACAGTTATATCTCGTAATTCCTGAACTTCCTGACCAGATCACTTCCTTCGGATCTGCGCCACTGTGCCAGGTATGGTCGGTCCGAGCGAATGGACTGGCCCACAGTGTTACCTCCCCTCGGAATGGACTCGTCCGCAGTATGACCTCCCCTCAGAGCTGAAGTGGACTCGTCCGATGACCCGGCGCCCGGAGGCAGCATACGGTCGGCAGTCTTCGGCGTCGCCCAGTGCATTGACTGTGGAAGAAAAACAATAGATGAGATGACAATTGCCGTGGTAAAACGACCGATGTGAAAACCCTGAATTTTAGAATATGTGGCGTACCTTCCGGTTGTACTGATGAAATAAAAGGCGTCTATTAGAGCGTATACGTTCGAAACAGCTTCTTTCCACATATAATAAAATCAAACAGAATATGATCCGATAAGGGGTTCGACTATTGCACGATCTCTGCTTTGCAAACAACTTCATTCATTTTAAGCTAATATTCAGTCTCAGTATCGAGCATGTCACAAGGAGGCTAACAAGAAAAGCATACACTAATACGAGTTAAATACATTAACGACATTAAAATCGATCACTGACCGTTTTCACCGAGTCCCTCATGGCCAGCCACTCCTTGAACGGGATGGTGAGTCCACTGGCGCGCCACTTGTCGTAGGTGGCGCGCCGCTCCTCGTCACACAGGGTCTCCTTGGCAAACTGCCAACAAACACGATACCTATTTTCACTGGGTAGTTACAAATGGTAACTGTTACACAATGGCATTCATTGAATAAGCTCCACGAAACACAAAAAGAATCCTAGATTCAAATAACAACAGAGCCACAAAAGCTTATGAGGTTATTCAAAGCCTAGAAATATTTATGCATCACGCCACCTATACATATTAAGGTTACATAATACATTAAGCAAATAAGACGCGAATGTCGTTTTGATGTTGAACCCATTTCGGAAGTGCAGCGTAGGTAGACGATCAATCAGTAAAATGTCTGTAGGTCATTCATCCCTGATTCGGTTAACAAGAGAACCGAACTCCCGCCGGTGAAAGGCCAAGTTTGAGTCACTCCGTGCCCGAGTTCGAGTCACTCCGGCACTCTCCACTCGATGTATAGTCGACTACAGAATGATGTTCCACTTTTCACAGGCAATTTTTTGCCTGGGGTGGTAGGCTGTGCCGCATCACACGGGCTGAGTTCACAAATTACAGCTTTGCCCCAATGCTCACAATCGACACGCTTAATTGCGTGATAAACGGCACAAGTTAGCGCTCCGGTCAACTGATAGCTTCTGCGGAGTGGATCATCATTCTGTAATCGACTATACATACGAGACTCCTGACGGGATAGTCCCAGTTCGAGTCGCTCCAGCGCTCGATATCAAGTACTCCTGACGGGATAGTCTGCGGTTGATGGGAGCTGGGAGTAGCTCAGTCAGAGAGACGAGCGGCTGGCATCCGGCTAAATAGACACGACAAACGTTGGCTTTCGAATCCTTCCGATGAACTGGGCCCTGTTTCACCGGTGATAGCAGCACGCTACTATCAAATTGCGCGAGCTGACGTAGTGTGATGAGGTCACACTAATGACGTTTCGTGTAATCCGTGAGCTGAGTTTGGAACAGAGTTGCTGTCTCGTTGAATTGCGGTTGATACATTTGTTTGATCGCACAGCCGTGAAGATGTTAGCAGCAATATTTGATGACATCACACAGATTGACGGCGTCATGGTTTGTCGATGTTTCCATGGAAACCCAATTTGACACGTGTGATAGCAGCGTGCTGCTATCACCGGTGAAACAGGGCCCTGGAATCCACGGTCGACAATCTGGAATTTTCCGATAAACAATCCGAAAATTTATCAATTACATAGTAGAGGTCAGGGCCCGATCAAGTGCCCTGCACAGATTGGAGCTTGCTTTGGTTAGTCTGCTGATTTGATGCATTTGAGTCACATATTTTACCTACAACCGCCCAATGAACATTACTTCATGAGCACCTAGTGAATAAGTTGAGAATCACTGACAATGTCAATGCAAAAATCACATATGGCAAATAAATTGCAGGCAATAAAGCAGCCACTGCAACATTTATTTCTTAAACCATCTAGGTCATGCCCTTTAAGTCTAAGCTAAGAATATTATCCAGACAGCCTAATTAACTGTGATGTCAACAGAGCCAATAAAAAGTTATCACATTTAGGGTCCACCAAATACCTGTAACTGCTGAAATCTTTTCTCTGCTGTGGTATCATCAGGGTTCTTGTCTGGATGAAACTGAAGAGCCAGTATTTTGTACTCTGTCTGAATTTGTTCCACCTGGAGAGAGAAGTGGGGGTGACATGGGTCTATTCCACTGGGATAGGTGAATTCTAGTTCAATGTTTTATTCATGTATGACAAAACATGGATGATAAGCAAAACATGCATTAAGTACCATTGTCCCAAAGTGGTTTTGGCATGGCAAACTCATTGAAGTTATCATTATGAAAAACTTCATCACTTATTAGATGCCACCACAACTTACTGTGGAAGATGGATGACAATTCAAAAGATCATATAGGTCCTCTTCTTTTGGTCCAGGCTTCAGAATGGCATCCATGCTGGTTTCTCTCAGCTTCTCAAGAGTGACTGTAAGGACTGAGACTGTCAAATAAGGAACATGTTCATTGCTTTTTAGCCATTAGTGACATGATTCACAGGTCGCAGCACTTTAAACAGTAACACCTTTCATAAAAGATTCTCCTTATTCATTAAATCAGATTAGGCCAAGGGTTAGGCTTACCTATTTTAATTTAATGATACAGCTTTAGGGCTACACAAATAAATGAAAGGTACACCACTCACAACTCACAAGTCTAAGCATAAATGACCCCCCATAATGATTCACTGCAGCTGCAGCACAGCCTGATCAGACATAAGGGCAACCTATCCATTCTGTCACTTCCCCAGACAAGGCTGCTCCTACAGCCTACAACCTACAAACCTACCCTACAACCTACAAACCTACAGCCAATTAGCTCCTTTGGCTACAGCTCCGTTGTTGGAAAACCTTTGTGCATGGCCTTTGTTTAACGACTGCTCTACTAATGCCAGATATGGTGGAGCATTTGGGCATCATGAGAATTGGTATGATGTACAGCCCACCGCTAAAGTAATGTAGGGTTTTACCAATCTCAACGGTTGGCTTTGACTGGCGATTGTTTAATGCGGAGTGATCGAAAAGAAGATGTCAATAGCTAAAGTTGCAGCTGCAAGGGTGACAATACATATAAGCTACATTCAAAGTTTCATTGTAGTCTGGCTAATCGTTCCTAAGCTTTAACCCTATTCCTGGCGGGCTCCGCCGGGACAAGAAACTGGCGGGGGGGGGGGGCCGATTCGGCCCCCCCCCCTGAGATCTCGAGAACGAAGCAAGATAGCGACAAGCGGTAAACGGCATCGGATACGCACGGCCAAGATCTACAAATTTTACTAAGGTCATTTTCAGGTCAGGTCAAAGATGACGTCACAGGGGTCGAAAAAGTCAAAATGGCGGCGCTAGATATGGAGAGTTTTTCTCGAATAACTTTCGAATTAGTCAAGATAGGAACAAACTAAGGGCATCATCGTGATCCTCTCGTCAATCCGCATCGAATGATATATATATGTTGACCTCGAAAGGTCAAGGTCAAAGGTTGACCTCAGGTCACGTGACCTCGAGGTCATATCATGTATATCATTCGATGCGTCTTGACGAGCTGAACACAATGAGACCATCCACGCGTCTGTATCTTGTTCCTGTACGGAGTTATTGGCCAAAAACCTTTGGTGACCTTTGATGACGTCACATGACCTCACAGCTGCCCAACAGCAAAACAGACCTCAAGGTAGTGAAGGTTGATCGTATATGAAGTCATGTATGGTATATGGGGCCATTCCGACCCGTTTTAGTGGTAAAAACCGGGAGTTGATTTTTCCCCCATTGACTTATAATGGGGAGGTCGCGAAATTGACCTGACCTTAGGTCACCGATATCAAAATTCCGAGATATACAAATTGCACATACTGGTACCCTAACTAAACCCTGAAGAGAAGAAATTGATCGGTCAAAAACTCTAGCTCTGGCGTGATTGCAAACTTTTCTGAGGTAGGGTCACCAAACCGCCTCTGGTGACCTGACCTGAGGTCAGATCAACTCAAAATTTTCAGACATGTTGCGTAGAAGCCTTTTAGGAAAAGTCAGAAAATTTGAGCTTCCTAGCTCAACGCGTTTGGGAGAAATAACCAAAAAACCTCAGGGGGGGGGGGGGCTCCTGAGGGATTCCAGGACAAAAAGTCAAAAGACAAAATATCAAAAGACAAAAAGTCAAATGCAAAAAGTCAAAATGGATAAAAGTCAAATGGTTAAAAGTCAAAACGGATAAAAGTCAAAAGACAAAAAGTCAAATGGCAAAAAGTCAAAACGTCCAAAAGTCAAAAATGCAAAAAGTCAAATGGCAAAAAGTCAAAATGGCGAAAAGTCAAAAACGCAAAAAGTCAAAAGCAAAAAGTCAAATGGCGAAAAGTCAAAATGGCAAAAAGTCAAAAACGCAAAAAGTCAAAAGCAAAAAGTCAAATGGCAAAAAGTCAAAATGGCGAAAAGTCAAAAACGACAAAAGTCAAAAGCAAAAAAGTCAAATGGCAAAAAGTCAAAATGGCGAAAAGTCAAAAGCAAAAAGTCAAATGGCAAAAAGTCGAAAAACGCGAAAAGTCAAAAAGTCAAAATGTCCAAAAGTCAAAAATGCAAAAAGTCAAAAAGACAAAAAGTGAAAAAACGGCAAAAAAGTCAAAATGATAAAAATCAAATGGAAAAGTCAAATAATCGGTCCAGCCGTTGTGCGGTTATTGAGGATAATAGTTTTCGGGTGTATGCAAAGTACCCCAAGTTTAGCACGCGCCACGTGCCAAGATCGACACGACAACATGGTGTCCATGCCATACAACTTTTACATCCAAGTGGTATTCAGCAAAGAAGACCGCTTGTCGATGCAGCATGCGGTTCTTGAGTTATAAGGGTTTGAAGAGCGTGATGGGGTCGTGTCGGGTCGGGTGGTGTCGGGCCGGGTCGCGCATACTCAGATTTTTGCCTTAAAGGGACTATCCCACCTTCTAAAATGTTGTTGAAACCAGTTAAATTGTGCCCGACTTTATAGATTGGATGACCAGGAACACGGTTCTGGCATTTATTTTTCATTAAACATCTTAGGTTTCCCATATTCCAAACACAAACTTTCAAATATGTGACGTCACAGCCCAAAATTACCTCCTTCCCCAGGCCACATTACTGTCATAAAGCTGATTCTTTTTACTCTGTAGGCACCACAACAAAGTTCAGACCAAGTTTTAAGCGATTTTTCAACGAACAAACCCATTTAAATCAGAATGACTAAACGAGGTGACGTCACACTAACGGTCGCTCCATGTTGAAGATAGGGCCTTGTACAAGGCCCATTTTCAAATGAAGGGAACGAATTTCTTCAACACCAAGAGGCCGCGGGGGTTGCAACCTAGATAGATAGTGGTTTCTGAACCTCGCCGCAAACTTGGCTATCTCAACTCAAACCCCATGTTAAAGGTGGGATAGTCCCTTTAAACACGAAAGAACTCGCTCGCTCGCTGCGCTCGCTCGCTCGTAATTAACCCTATGGCGTTGCATGGAAAGAAATGAGTTCAAACTGCCTCGAGCCCCTCCAACATTGAGAAAGTTCCAGCGCCAGTGCTCCCACATGTAATAATAACCTGTGAATCATTTTCATTTTATTACTTAATGGATTCGTTCATTAAAATATGGTCATTTCTTTTAACCAAATTTCTATAAACCCAGCGCGTTGGATGCTGGACCAGTCAGCGATGACCGTACAGAGACCAGAGAGCGTGAGTGGACGGAGGGGACCGCGTCCAGTCTATCGGGCACGTTTAAACTTTCAGATAAAACTTTGCCATAGCACTGGAATTGCACGATTGGGCAGTGGTGACCCGGGAACGTTTGAAAAGTTGATGGGGTAGGTTGAAAGTTGAGGGGACAAAAATTGCAACTCAAAATTTTGAAATTATCTCGTCTTTTGTATTTTTTACGTTAAGTCCATTGACGTCATTTAAGCGTTAATCACATGGTATTTTTTTTTTTTTTTTGAGGTTTTGGCTTTTCACCAGGGCCTCCTCTCAGGGGCGACCATTTCCGAAAATTATTGGTAGGGCTCTAATGTAAATTTTTGCCAATTCAAAGTGATTCTTTCCACGCAACACTAGGCATAATGTTAAATTTCCAAAATTATTGGTAGGGCTCGGGCCCTACCATGCCTATTTAACGACACCCATGCCTCCTCTAACATGTTAACTGCGGGAGCTGCAGCCCCCGCAGTCATCCTCCAAACTGCAGTCACTGAGGGGTACCTTGTCATTTTTTAGTCTTAGACGTTTTTGGTAGGGGTTACCTTAGTCATTGCCCGTGATCGGGCCCCCCAGTCAAAACTGCGTAGAGGAGGCACTGCTTTTCACCCTCTTCCATGGGGGAGGGGCTGCCGCCGCCCGGTGCTCCGCGCACCACGGACGCCACGCGAGCGCTGCTGGCGCGGCGGCGCGCACTGCTCGGCCCGCGCGCCGAGTATACGGTGGTGAACCGGCAGTGTCGAGCGGCCATCAGACGTGACCACGCGGCATACTGTGCTGACCAGCTGCGTGAGGCAGGACCGGCGAGGATGTGGACAGTGCTGCGGCCGGCGATCGGGGCGGGGAAGAGTGCCACTGCTGCTGCGCCAGCGTGCACGCCGGAAGCGCTCAACGCGTATTATGTGAGCGTGGGCCGGGGGCCCCACCACTGCAGCCAGCGTCCCTGCCCCGCTGCTGCGGACCCCGGTACCTGTCAGAATCCCTCGCGTACTCACATGTTCCTTACAACTTCAGTGGGTAGGGTACGTTGCGCTGTATAATATTTTTCAAAAGATGAAAAGATCGATGCTTCGACTTTTATCCTTTTGACTTTTTATTTCAGACTTTGACTTCGACTTTTCTATTTTATACTTTTTTCATTTTTTGACTTTGTCTTTTGACTTACCCGTTTTGGCTTTTTGCTTTTGACTTTTTGTCTTTTGACTTTATTCCGTTTTGACTTTTTTGTCTTTTGACTTTTACTCGTTTTGACTTTTTGTCTTTTGACTTTTTTCCGTTTTGACTTTTATCCTTTTGACTTTGTGCATTTTTGACTTTTTGTCTTTTGACTTTTACACGTTTTGACTTTTTGCTCTTGACTTTTTTCCGTTTTGACTTTTATCCTTTTGACTTTTTCATTTTTGACTTTTTGCATTTTTGACTTTTTGTCATTTGACTTTTTGCATTTTTGACTTTTGCACATTTTGACTTTTTGCTTTTGACTTTTTGTCTTTTGACTTTTATCCGTTTTGACTTTTATCTTTTTGACTTTTATCCCGTTTGACTTTTTGCATTTGACTTTTTGTCTTTTGACTATTTGTCTTTTGACTTTATTCCTTTTGACTTTTTGTCCGGTTACCCTCCTGAGGCCCCCCCCCCCCGCCAGGAATAGGGTTTAGGTTTAGGTTTAATCGGATGGGCTGATGTAGACTGGGTGTCTATTCGGTGCCCACGTCAGGTATAAGGTAGGTATACTGGACTGATTGGATCTAGGGTATAGCCGTTTGCGCCATGAATTGGTCAAGCCGGTTCTTGAAAGTGTTAGTGCTGTTTGCCAGTACAACATCTTCTGGTAGTTTGTTCCAGTCATGGATTATACGATTTGAGAAGAACTTTGCTCTTGTAACAGTTTTCGATCTTTTGACTTTCAGCTTCTTGCTGTGGCCTCTTGTTTGGCAGTCATTGTTCATGGTGAAGAATTGCATTGGGTTTACATTGATGTGTCCTGAAAGCAGCTTGAATGTCTCTATAAAGTCTCCTCGCCTCACTCTATCTTCGACACTTGGCAAATCCAGTCTTCTCAGTCTCTCCTTGTAGGTCAAGTTCTTCAGTCCCTGTACTAGCTTGGTAGCTCTTCGCTGTACCTTCTCCAATGCCCTGAAGTCTTGTACCATATGCGGACCGACTGCCTGAATACAGTGTTCTAGGTGAGGACGTATATATATAGTGTACAAAGTTTTGAAGTTTGTTGTAGTCAGGGTGTCAAAGGTCATTTTAAGAAGGGTTAAAAGCAGAACATACCCATGACTGAAACCCCACATTACTTCTGCTGTGGACTGTACCTCTTAGTTTTATATTTAATACACAAATTCATTGCAAACACAACAAAAAACATTTCAATCGAATCAACGTCAAATCCATGACTAAAAAATTTGTTGTTCATTATCACACATGGCGGACCAGTCTATCCTGATGAATTTACACTCCTTGCAATCACAGTGCACATAAATATTTCCACAGTGTATATAAATATTCAATATTACTAATTTCTGCAACACCTCCTACCTTGACCTCCCAAAATAACAATCTTTCATTTACATCTGCTAAAATAGACGTTCCAATGTACCAGCCTAGTGTTCAGTCTTATGGGCTAAAAATTATACGCGCGTTCGGCAGCGAATCACCGAGGCACACAGCGAAATTGACGAATCAAAACGGAGATTTCGGTCCGCGAGCAGTTAAAAATGCTTAAATAGAACATGAAGGCGAAAAATCAGCTGAGTGGAAATATTGCGGCAGTAACTGGCGCACATGTAGCTGTGCGGCGAAACTGGACCGAGCTGCTGCACGGGCAATAATTGGTCCAAAATTGGTCCTAGTTACATTTATATCTTTTGTATTGATATAATCTGGGGCCAGAACACTCACTGGTTAAAAATCAGCAAAATTGTTGGGCATTTGATTGAAAGTCAAGAGTGCAAGGTCGTGGACTGTCGCATCGTCCAGAGACAGAGAGGAGGAGAGCTTCAAGTAAGTTCATCAGCATCACCTTAGCCCCAGAATGGCTCTCTGTCTGCGCCTTGCATCCCGCTCAGTTGCAGCCAATTGTAGCAGCAGGATTCTTCAAAAGAGCCTGCTGACGACAAGCAGCAGATCATGGGCGATCCAGCAGTACTCTGCCGAAGAGTGGGAGAGGAAGAACGAGAAGATGGGCCGGCCGCTGTCGCCCCACCTCACCATCTACAAGTTCCAGCTGACCTCCATGCTGTCCATCACCCACCGCGCCACTGGAATGGGCCTCCACTTCGGCCT
Organism: Amphibalanus amphitrite; assembly: GCF_019059575.1. Taxonomy (NCBI): domain Eukaryota; kingdom Metazoa; phylum Arthropoda; class Thecostraca; order Balanomorpha; family Balanidae; genus Amphibalanus; species Amphibalanus amphitrite. The sequence continues at coordinate 272,701 of NW_024882338.1, read as the reverse complement.
GCTCTGCTTTGCCGGAGTCATGGTGCTCCTGCCCAACAGCTACCCGTACTACCTGACGCTCCTTGCTGGCTCGGGTGGCGGCAAGGCACTGCTGGTGGCCTCAAAGTTCATCATCAGCTGGCCCTTCTTCTTCCACACCTTCAACGGCATCAGGCACCTGGTGTGGGATATGGGCAAGGGCTTCTCCATCAAGACCCTGTACAAGTCGGGATACGCCGTCGTAGGCCTGTCCATTCTTGCAGCCCTCGTGGCTGCCGTCGTGTAAATGTCTGGCAGTTTAGAAGGTGAGCTGCCCTGAATGTATATATGCTGTTCAAAGTGTTTGATGTCTGGAGAAGCGGGTGTTGGAATTGGTTTATGATGATAGCTTTCAAAGCTTTTGTGGCCATGTGAATGTTAAGTGGCAGATCTTTCACCCAGACTAGCTTGGCTTTAAAATGTCTATGCTTTTTATATCTACCTACATCAAAGCTTTATCCCTGTCAATTTTGCTGGTCCACTATTTCTCAATTATATTAGGGAAATTTTCCCTTCTGCATTTCAAGCAAAATCTTGTGACTTACTTTCTGAAGAATAATGGTTTGCTAGCTTGTGATGATGATAAATAAATGTGGAAAGAATGATGTCATTGCATATTTGTTGGTCATTACTAGCACTTTGTATCGCTTAGGTAGTTTCTTCAGCACATATATTTCCCAAATAAGGCCATTAGAGATGTGACATATCGACACTTTTTTTTTAACCACACATTTGTTCTCCCGTGAAGTTCAGACAAGTTGTTTAGAAACCTTCAAAAAAGGTACAGTCACTCGATTTTTCTCAAGTTTGTCTGTCTTGGCAGATCAAGCAATGCCAGAGCAAGCTTACGAACACACAAATTTGATCAGGATCGGACGATTGGACACTACTACAAAGAGATCTTTCGTGCTTCCCTGAAATTCACCGGAGAACAGATGTGGGGTTTAAAAAAAGGTGTCGATATATGACAATTTCCATGCATTTTAAAATGTTCTTACTCTGATATCATAGCCCAAGCGATTCAGGATGTAATGGGCATTGTACTTACACCTCAGCGAGGGAATGGGAGTACCGGTGTACAGTCTGTCTTAAAAGTACCGTGCAAAGTAACGGTGGGTCCATCAAGCCTGACCGAGGAAGGGCCTGCTAAATTTGAGTCACCGAAGCAACTGACATCCTCATCCATTCCCCAGGTCAATTGGTTGAGTGACTTTCAAATTATAGCAGGCCCTTCCTCGGTCAGGCTTGATGGATACACCGTCACTTTGCGCGGTACAGACTGTACTTCGATTCTAAACGTACGAGTTTTCTCGTACTTGGCGAATGTAGCTTGCGCTAGTTTGCCTGCCTTCAGGGGACGCTTGCTAGAGCTGAGAAAATATGAGACCTCGCGTTACACCAATGAAGTGTGAATAGGTTCAGTGCCAACTCGATGCCAATTGCCCTTTAGTACCAATTAAGCACACCTGACGACGAAAAATACTCGTAACACAACACAAAACATGTAGCTTTGCTATATTTATTATCTTCCATAACCATTTACATACAATACTGATGCCTCCTTTGCACTTCTTATAAACTTCGGTGCCATAGCATGAGCTACACAAACAGCATGTCGTAGGGAAGAGCTCGTAAGCTATTCAAATAGGTACAGTCGAAGCCATCACCGACAGGCATCATCAAAACTCGCGCAAACAACCCTAGGACGATAAAATCTGTGTTTAATAAAATATACGAATCGACTATAACGCCGCAACCGTACTACAGTTTGTGCCCATGACCCTATAACAATCTCTAGACTGAGCAGGTTACATGCATCCGTCGAAAAGCCAGAGCAAATCTAACTTAGATTTGCATTTTCTGCAAAGTCCCAACGCTACATTATTTAACAATTACGACACAAAAATAGATCGCACAGCATTTCATTACCACTACTAACTCTAGGTTAGTAACATTACACCACAACTACAACCTGTGCGGAATTAACAGCCCAAGCACCAACAAGCAGCAACAAGGGTTGCTAGCATTACACGCTTTTCTACAGCTCCGGAAATAACATAGGACCTCCAGCGTCTCGCTGCTACATGCTGACCTCCAGATAACGCTCACGTGCTCGGCTCGTTCTCCAACACCAGCATCAATCAGCCTCCTTTTTCATTCCCGAATTTCCCTTCTCTTCTCCAGCAGCCTCCGCAAAGTAATCATCGAAGACTCTCCCGCGTTCCTGATGTCTCCAGAGCATTTCCAGCTTCTCCATAATACGTAAATTCTCCAGAGATGCCCTCACTTCTCTAAACCTTCTTCAGAGTTACTCCAATTTCCCCATAACTTCTCTAATTTCTCCAAAGCTCCCTCGGAGTTTCTCCTTTTCATCCACTTTTTCATTTTTTTTTTCCTGAATCTGATTCCCACAAGGCTTGAACTTGTGGGAATTTCTGCAGTACCTATTCAGATCTTAAAATTCAGATCTTCTCCAGATTCATCAGATCCTCCAAACTTCTCCAGAGCTCCTCCAGAGTTCTCCCAGCGCTCCAGTTCAGACGGCGCACCCCGACTTGTGCCCGGACAGTTCCACGTACCGGCCGTACACCATGCGCACCTGCTCCACGCCGAATTGGCCGTACACGAAGATGTCCCGCGCCGGGTACTTGAGCTGTCGCAGCGAGCTGAGTGTGGAGATGACCATCGTGGGGCCGCCGCACAGCACGATCTGTCGGAGAGAGGGCGGTAGATCAGCACGGCACGGGGAGTTTTAGAGAAGCATCAGTGCAGGAAGTCAAGGACGAGCCACGTGGAAAGTCGCGTTTGGTTTTCGCCGTAAACGGCCACTTGTTTTGCTCTCACAACATATAGAAGAAAAAAATACGAAGCACAATAAAATTACTTTAAATGTAATTTTTCATTCCTTAAATCAAGTCTGGACATGCATTGGTACTTTGTCGTGGTTACAACCAACAACCATGTTTGCCTAACACCTCCCCCCCCCCCAAACAAATCCTTTCCTAAATTTGCGGTCTATCTCGCCCATACCGAACTGATCTTCAGTGTATCCCAGCCGGACCCACTAACAGGACACCCACCTTGCAGCGCCGTCCGTTGGGTTTGGCCACCATCCTCTGAATCATGTCGCTGTCAATGAAGCCCTCCTCTCCATCCCAGTTCTCGGGCGTCTCACCCAGCGAGTACAGGATCTGTAGACGCTTGTCCGTGGCTGATGGACAGAGTCGCGGGGTGGTGAGAGGGATAGAGAGAGAGAGAGAGAGAGAGAGAGAGAGAGAGAGGGGGGAGGGAGAGAGCGTTGACGAAAAGAAAGGTATACAGACCGATACATAAAGTACTCGTAGTAACAATACGTATGAAAGCTGCAACTGAGGAATTTAATAAGAGGGTCCTGGGGTAGCAGCTGAAAGGGATTCTATAGACTGCATCACTTTGAACAAAATGCTGAGTAAAGAGGTAGGTATCCAAAATACGGCTCGAAAAGCGTTGTTTGGGTTTTACTACTCAGTACTCTATATTCACAAGATACCTAAAAATTATAATTATCTAAGGAACGGCTATTTTTTTATAACAGCTGTATCGAGCGTTTCCCAAGGCTAAAGTTGGTAAATGACTGCACGTATAAAAACAAGCCAGTAACGTGTTTGACTCCCCCCCCCCCACACACACACACCCACTGCCCACACACCCACATGTAAACAACCTCCCCCCCCCCCGTCTTCCACTTACCCTGGTAGCGATCCAGCTCGTCCTTCAGCAGTATATCGTCCACCGTCTCGGCAAAACAGAGCAGCGTCACCTGCGTACTGTCCTCCGGGTCGGCCATAACCGTTCTGATCAGCTGCAGTGCCGGAGTGACGCCAGCGCCCGACGCCAGAAGAGCCAGGTGGTCGACGGTGTTGGCGCGGTACTCGAACCCGCCGCACGGGCCCTGCACCTCCACAGTGTCACCTGCGGGGGGAGGGATGATAGGGTGTGATGTGCGTGTGAAGAGGCTGCTGGTGACGATTTACGATGTTTTCATCGTAAATGTTCAGAAAAGTCAAAATTCCAGAATGATTCGATGAGGGCGCCCAGCCAGTTTTAAAGACAATTAACTTTAAAAAATGATAACAGTTAAAGACAAAACATAAACGATTGCACGCTACTCATCCTGAGAGATCTTTTAACGATACTTAGTCCAAACGCATTAACCGTGTTTCTGTAAAGCGTCTTTTATTCCTTAGTCAACCACAAAGCACTGGAAGAGCAGAGGCAAGCAAACGTTAGCAAAAACGCCGAGCTCGGTTCTCTCACCGGGTTTGAGTTGTTTGAAGTGCTGTGACAGGATGCCAGTCGTCTCGAACCGGATGATGATCTCCAGTTCATCGGGCTGGTCGGGTCGGGAGACGGGCGAAAAGTAGCGCTCCTGAACTGGGTGTCCCTCCGGGTGGATCCGGATCTGGACACAGATCCGGATACAGGGAGAGAGTTAGAGAACGAGATAACCTTTATGCAGTCACATATGGAAAAACCCACTACCAGCATACAAATGATGCTAACTCTTACAATACAAGCATCCTACTCGATGGACGCACAAAATATACCACAAAGAAATTTGTTAACGGTAACAAAAAGAACGCCTGAGAAAAATAAACGAAACATATGCCAATGCCCAAGCTTTACATCTCGAGGTCGTGGTCCAACAGGCTGAACCCCCGAAAACTGATTACTAATTCCCAAAATCTCCAATCTCCATCGCCACCAATATATCAACCCCCAACCAATATACGTCAACAAATATGAATCCACCAACATCTAGAAATTTTGTAACCAACTTTAGAAACATCGATACCCTCATCCATGTATCTTCTACCCACCTTGACATACTGTCCGGCCAGGCAGCCGCTGTGCTTGTCCGGCTCCGGGTAGACAAAGGTGAACATTTCCATCTTATCTCCGAGTGTTTTCCGCTCGCGCAGTGCCATCGGGGTGAAGGTGTCCGGGCGGAGACCGGGGGTGCACTCCCGACCCTGCAGAGTTAGAGGCTGGGGGATGGAGGGGGGGGGGGGTGTCAGAGTCGTTAGCTTATGTGGAATTAAAGGGGAATTAAAGGCTAGGATGGAGCAGCATCGTCAGTGAAATGATTGAATCGTCCATTTGTTTTGGGTCAGCGTTGAGTTCTAGGAATACTCATTCAGCAATGTGAATGTACACAGTTTAAAAGCCTTTCCGCAGGAGAGAAGCATTTCAGACAGAATTTGCTTCACGTCGTCTTACGTTTGTTGTTTTGTCACGCTCCTTTGAAAAAAAACGACTGAATCGAACTGTGATGCCGATCACCATTAACCACCCCACAATTATGTACACAGTGCTGTAAATGCTGTAAATGTTGGACCACCGTCGCCACTCCACGTCTCACCTTGTCGACATACTGGGGCGGCGCGGTGCTGAACGGGTTCTCAAAGTCCTCCTCCTCCTCTGTGTTCTTTTCTGTCGCCTCCCTGGCACTCCTGCGGCTGTTCTGGACGTCATCCAGGAGCTGGGCGACCAGCGCCTCCTTCTGATCGGCAGTCATCTTCTGCACCTCGTGGTGCACGGCTCGGTGGTTGACCTGCTGCGCCCTAGGCGAGCGGCGGCGGGGGGGGGCGAAAGAAGAATAAAGGAGTGAGAAATACGTTCATAGAACAATGCAGCAAAAAGGGAGATATTTGACATGACTTAGCACGTTCTTCTTCGGTAGTAGATGTCCAGGAGTTCTCCACCCTACCCAAAACACACGGCTTGCGATCAAATCAAACACACGGGTCCGCCCATGCGATCCCTTTTCTCAGTCTACGTGCCATGAGAAATCAATCTATAAAACCAGTTAGCAGAAACTAGATCTGAGGCCAGTTTTACCAACAGAAAAATATCCGCCTGCCAGAATTTTTCGCCTGAAGACCGCTTCACATACGGAGCGTAAACGCAAAGGGCACGTAAGCGGATAGGGCTTTACCGTTTACGTAAAGCGGATAGGAACCGTCTTCCCGACGTATGTGAAGCGGTCTTTAGGCAAAAAATTCCGGCGGCTATTTTTCTGTTGGTAAAACTGGCCTCTGTTCCATCGATGCCCGTCTTTCAGAGTCCATGTGCCATTAGTCAGCCTGTCAACCCATAAACGGAAACTATACCCACGCGACTCTCGTCTTTCAGCCCACATACCACTCAGTCCGCAAACGCCACAAACTGAAGCTATACCGACTCTCTGTCTCTTCTATCTCTACTACCGTCTCTTCGTCTACCGTCTCTCCGTCTACCGTCTCTTCACGCACCAGTAGTCTGTGGCGTCCATGCCGAGGAGGACCGTCTTTCCTACCCACTGTCGGAGAACCTCGTTGGACGGTCCCATCACCCAGCCGGCCTTGCCGTCTCGCAGCAGGCGCTCCAGACCTGACAGAGTAGGCATAATTGTCACCTCAGGCTTTCTGTCTTGTGTTTTATGAGCCCTAGGACGTTTTAACTTTGCAATATGCCCGAACTGTATCAAAGTTAAGCCGATCGCGATCTCGCCTAGATTGTGTTTCGGCCAAAATCACTCAGTCAAACAATGTTCCGCGGTCAGTCAGGACTTAGTCTAAAAAACCACCGCAGGCATGTTCCCTTTCCCAGCCGCTTTTGGTGAACCCATGGGCATTGGGAAAAGGTCTAAACTGCTCCATAAAAGAGGGATATTGGGAATTAACCCTCGCCGGCACAGGGGGGGGGGGGGTATAAGTAAAGTAATCTTGCAGGGGGGGGGGGTTGATGCAACCCCCCTAAGGTTTTTCGCGAATAGCTCGCGTAAAAAGCGGCCGATCGCGACGAAACTTTCAGTACCCTCGCATTGATCAATGTTACACCTACCCTGAAAATTTCATGACCCTGACCCAAATGACCTTTGACCTGTGACCTCTTTTCCGAGACCATGTTTGCCCGGAATCGCGATTCGGCGTATGTCGGCTCGCATTAGCCGCGCGTTTGCAAGCTTTTCGTGGTTTCAAACGTTCAAACATGTGATTTGATGTTGCTCCCATACATTAGGGTGGGTTTCAAGGTCACCTGAAGGTCAGGTCAGGTCATTGACCTTTGGTGACCTCGGGTGACCTCGGTTCACTTTTTCGAGTTTTACATGTTTCTAGGCTAGTTTTTGGAGCTGAATTCGAATTTAGCAACCATTTGAACATTTACGAAGTAGTTTTGGTGCCTTCGTAACATGTTACGAAGCTGTCAGAGGCGGTTGACACGTATTACGAATACCCGTCACAACCCCTACCGGTTGACCTGACCTGACCTGACCCGACCTGGTCTAAATGCTTAAAGACATCATCTGTGATCAAAACTAACACGATATTCGTGATCAGCACCCCGTAAAACCACATAGCAGCCACACTTCACGACTTTCTAACAGGTCCCGATTTTCCCGGTTTTCGGGTCATTGACCTGACCTGGAAGGTCACCCGATGACCTAGGACCTTAAAATTGGGTATCATCGGCTTCCTCTCGTGACGGGCAACACGCTCGTTTTTTCCGCGAAGCTCTAGCTCGATCAGGGGCCAAACGCGAGGGGGGTCGTACCAACCTCCCCCCCCCCCCCTTGTGCCGTCGAAGGACGCAAAATGGCCTGTGCCGGCGAGGGTTAAAGTTATTTTAGCACTGACGCAGTGTTCGCACAGTACCAACAACCGAAAACTAAAACAGGAGCTCACCAAAGTCCGTCTTGTATCCGGAACCACCGGCCGCGTGTAGCATAGTGTCTGTGACGGTGTTTACATTCTTGGCCGCCGCGAACTTCAGCTGCCACAGCCACTGAAGAAATTTGGCGCTGGAACGGATAGAAAACGTGACATCATTGAGAAATCGTGGGATGGGTATTTATGTGCGCAATAACGCACTGTCGAGTAATGGCAAGCAGATGCTATTGGAAGTGTCGAGCGAAATGTGGCGAGCACGGCTGGCTTTCAGAGCGTTCTGAGTCACCTGTTTTTCCATCGAAGCTTACCCACGGCATTGTCCGTGGAAGCTAATTGACAACTGGGGCATTCCACGATAGATCGTACCAGGCCCGTCACCCTCATCTCTCAGATTTTAATGAAAATCGGTCCTAGGGGTAATCATAGGCCCCAAAGACGCCTGGCAAAATATCAGACTTCTCAGATCAAAACTTTTTGAGTTATATTGCATTACATTTTTTTAACTTCGGTATGTAACGGTGAGTTTGATGGCCTATAACTCAAGAACGGGTTAAGCAACCAACAAAAAGTAAACAACACTAAGCTTGCGATGAATCAAAAATTAATATTACTATTTAAAAATTCCAAAGAAAAAAATTCATTGTTGAGCAAAAACCTTAATCTTTTTTTCATTTGCCTCTAATGACTTTTGGGACCAAAATTTTTCACATTTTTATTTTTTCAAAATAATCTTCATGTCATTGCAAATCGACATGCAAAAAATTAGAAAGGTGTTCTTTCTATAAGTTCCTCATTTTCCCGCAAACAAAATGGGTTTCGGAGGGGTTGATACGACCCCAGCACGCCGTTTCGCTTCTAATAGAGCTAGAGCCTCGCGGAAAAAACGAGCGTGTGTGCCGTTACAAGTCGCAGCGATTGGTACCTGATTTTAAGGTCTCAGGTTAACCAGTAGCGTCTGAGGTCAGGTCACGTGACTGAAGTTACGGGTTCGGTTTTTAGTAAATGACTTCGCAAAAAATGGCCGCAGAGCCGCGATTTTGGCATCATTGTGTTCGCCTAGCTCAGGTGCATCGAATGGTATACTTTTTGCTAGGGTGAGGTCAACTTAAGTAGTTGACCTCGGGTCAAGGTCAGGTCAAAGCCCCTCAGGTCACGAAGCTGGGCAAAGGGTATCATATGGCATATCATTCGATTCGGAAGGTCTTCTCGAGTCCATTGGTGGCTTTCCCGACTCTCTAGCTCCATTTGATCGGGAGTTATTGACGAAAAACTCGTACGACCCTAGTGACGTCATAAATGACGTCACGCAAGGTTAACAATGTAAAAGTAAAGCATTGGACTTTGCAAGGAGTGCATGAAATCACGATACCATGTACGTGGGATAGTTTTAGATCATTCTCGGCGCCAAAATAACAGTTTTTATATTTCCCCATTGATTTATAACAGTGATGTCACGTGACCGACCTGACCTCATGTAACCTTGAAAAAATTCCCAGATATACAAGTTGTGAGACCTCTGGAGGACACCATGTATGCGTCCTGTAACTTTCATCTTGGACAGCTATGGTCATTGGCGTCCAAAACAATGTCAGAACCAAACAGCCTTTTTCACCCTCGCGCTTATAGCAAAGAGGGTTGAATGAACCCTCTTTTCACTTTTTCAGATGACTCAGACTTGAATTGAAATTTCAGTAACCCGTGATGTCACTAGGCAGCTTTACCACGCCATTTGTAAGCTCCCCTCCCGAAGTCACTATTCGAAACCGTTATCGTGACGTAAAATAAATACATTTATAGAAAGAACACCTTCCTAATTTTTTGCATACTTCTTAACAATGAGCCAAATACTTTTTTAAAGAAATAAAAATTCAAGAAAATTTGGTCCCAAAGTCCAAAAAATACAAATGAAAGAAAACTCGATATGTCGTATATCAAAAATGACGTATTTTTCGAAATTTCAAAAATACATATTAATCTCTGTTTCATTGCAAGTTCAATGTTATATAACATTTGGCATTTGAATAATCCGTCTTAGAGTTACAGCCCGCCAAACTTAGCGTTGCAAAGCAAGATCCAAAAAATGTTATACACCATAACTCAAAAATTTTTTATCTGATAAGCCTGAAATTGTTACAGGTGGATTCAGAGCCCCTGATTACCCCCGAGACCAATTCTCGTCAAATTCCGAGAGATGAGGGTGTCAAATTGGAAAAAAGTGGTACGATCTATCGTGGAATGCCCCAACTGAGTAATTATCTAATGTGTCTGTATCGTTGTTTTGTTTTTGCTATGCGATATAAATTGATTAAACGAGACACATATCATTGATAAGGCATGATTTAAAGGCTTGGATAAAAGCTGCTATCAAAGCCGGAGATAAATTCAAATTGCCTACCGATGCATGCTAAAATTATCGCTTTACTTATTTGACTGTCTAGTGTCTGTTAACCTTTGGTAAGCACAAGTACAAAAGGAAAGGTTCGTAACGGTTAAAACTCGCGGAGAAAACGCTCGCATTGAAGGTTAATAAGCAAATCGCAAGGACGATCCGACGAACCTGTTAAATGCGTACATTATCTGATTACAAACCACTCCATACTAGCCTGTGCTTACCAGCCGGTTCCGGTATTGAACTTCGAACCTACGACACTGCAAAAATATTCACAAATAAACCTATGCGTGGTCGACATATGAAGCAATAACATTAATAAACTGACCGTGGCAAGTAGTCTAGGTCGACGTGTTTGTCCCAGCTGTTGTTTTCTGTGGCCATGTCCAGCGCCTCAGCTATCGACATGGCCATGAGCCGAGCCGAGTTGGTGTCGCATACGCTCTCGCCAAAATAGTCCTGCGAGTGAAACGGCGGTATAGTCACAACTGAAAATTATTTTTTAGAGATTCTGAGAAGGGCCGAAAAAACCTAGTTACAAACCTGAACTTAAAAGTTTATAATAATAAGGACAACGTCGTTAGGTTATTAAACGTTTCAAATATACTGTCACTCACATTAGCGCTCAGCAATGCCCAAAAGAAGTAAGCGCAACAAATCACACTCAAAATCACATTGTCACAACAGCAATTACGAATATTTAATAACCCAAAGACGTAACAACTGCACCACATACCGCCGACAATATGGGCTTATTTAGTCACAAATATCACCAATTGCCTTACAAACACACACAAAAGCCTCAAAAACTCGCTTTAATAAATCATACCTGAATGGTGGGATAATCGCAGACACGTATGCCCAAGTCACCATGAGCCTTCCTCGTAACGTGTTTCTTGACCAAGTCGATACAGGCCAGGGCGATGCCGTTCCAGCAGCAAGACGAGGCAAGCAGGAAGAACGGATCGACCGTCTCGTCGTTTGACCTGGATCCATCGCCTGCGGGAACAAAGTGGGAAACGTTGGGATATGGGGAACGGTGGGACATTGTGGGATACGGTGGGACATTGCGGGACGTGGTGGGATGCAGTGGGACACAATGAGAAGCAATGGACATTGTGTAACACCGCGGAACATTGTGAGGTACGGTAGGACATGATGAGACACGTTGGAACATCGTAAGACACGGTTGAGACAAGGTGCGAAACTAGGGGCCGGATTCCGAGTCACTCAGACGGCAAAGATTCTACGTAACGTCACATACAATCTTTGCCGTTCGCGAGACTGCAAATCCGGCCGAAATCAACCACTCTGGAGGGCACGTCGACAGATATGCAAGCTGTGAACCAATCCATAAACTCAGCAGAACGTTAACCGAATGTAACAATTTCCTAAATGTGTGCCGTTCACCCCATCATGCTATGTGTATTTTCATCCGGGAATCATCAGAGACATGCAGCTCACTGCATACCAATAAATGTCAGTTCTTCACCACCACACTATACGCTATAAACCAAGTGCCAGGTACAACAAGAGACTGGTTCAGCGGCTCTTACCGACGGGTCCGATGCGTCGGCTGACATCCAGCACGCCCTCACAGATCAGAGGGCCCGACTGGTTCCCATGCATTCCCAGCGACTGCCAGTCGGCGGCGTTAGCGCGCACCTCGTCCTGAAGAGAGGAAACTAGTCAGGTGACTGGCCGCTAGTTCGATTAGTTAGACACCTAGCTAGGTAGATTGCCAAGGACGGAGGTTAGACACCGGGAGTGATCATTGTAAGGATCGTAATTTTTAGTACATATTTTTCGCCAACCGAAAGTTTGTGTTCAATAGTTAAAAACACTATTCGTTAGAATTGTGTTCTTCTATTGAAAAACAAAGCTCAGTTCCCGGACAACTTTGCAGAAACTGCCAGATATGTAATTTCGGTACATTTTAGAATGGACAAAATACGAAAAATGCAGCTCAAGCCTTTTAGCACCGGATGACGAATATTCCGTATCTGTGTAAAATGTATCATAATGTATAACATACATACAAGCAACACGACTTATAGTCCAGCATTACATGATTACATCAAATATCCACACCGGGCATTGCTATCTATATTACAATATAAGAAGTAGCGACAGAAGCTTTTTTACGGTAATATCACCGCTCTCACCTTCAAGAAGAGGAAGCAGGTGAGGTCGGAGAAGTCTCCGGGCTTCTTCCCCGGGCTGACAGTCTGGATGGCGTAGAAATCGGCGAATCCTGACGATGTGGTCCACGAGGCGTACTTGAGCAGCTTAACGTGGTTCTCGTCCAGCTGGTGACACTTGGAGGAGAGCGGGAACCAAAAGTGGCCACCTAGACAAGGGTAGGGGAGGGGATATGAGTATCGTGGTCGTTTGACCTGGTAGGTGATTGGTGATTAGGTGTTTGTTGCAACAGTTTTTAGGATCACGGAATATCATACTACGGTATAGATATACATCGCTTCATTTGTCAATAAAAGATGCGTAACCTACTTGAACGTACAAAAGCGATGCATAAGGAAAAATTAAATCGTAACAAATGAAATACAAAAAGTCGAGAATTAATTTACAATGATAATTGAGCTCCAGTTTATGATAACTCTCAATGTTTTTCGTTGCCTTCCATGAAGCGCGTTCACCATTCCCACACCCATCCACCGATATCAACATTGATCAATCTACGCTATCTTTATTACTGTATTGCGTGTCTATCACAGCGTCATTATTCATTCAGTCAGTTTCCATTGACATCGCGTGTAGCGTAAATACGGCCATATCTCCTTTGTCTTTCCGGTGGCACGACCTAATGAAGGAGCACATTAGACGTTATCTTTCAGAATATGCACCGCTATTGTTACATTCCTTCCTTCAGTTTCACTGCGCACACAATAATACGTTGGACCTAAGAATGTAGACAGGCGAGTTTCACAATGGATAAGACCGGTAAGACGAGCTGATGCTGAAATGATATTACGGTGATATTGCCCTCATTTTGGTACGTCCCATCATATACCATACGATGTAGTTTCCTATCGGCCCCCGGTCAACAGACATGGTAGCCCAAATCTAGTCGGATATGAAAATTCTTCTAAATCCATAGACTTTAATGCTAAATTGACTGTATTTGAGAGGGTTTTATGAATATACATGACCAGATACAGAAAAAAGCGAGATGCTATCTTGTAGATTAAATCGTCTACTATCTGCGACTTTTGAAGCGTTTTTCAATCTGAGGCACGGAAATCGTGTTCCCAAGGGACTGAAAGTAGCCATGCTTTACATTAGACCCAATGGCAAAAATTCGTAATCTGACGAAATTGGCCATTTCTACGTCTGATTTATGAAAATTCTAGACAGGATATATAAAAACCCGAGATGCTATCAGGTGGGAAATTTCATTGTCTATTACCACTTTCTGAAGTGTTTTTCGATCTGAGACCGGCAAATCGTGTTCCCAAGAGATTGAAAGTAACCCTGTTCTACAGCAAGACAATGGCAGAATTCTAATATTTGATTAAAGATATCTTAGGTGATAATAACCTTACTACTAATTGCAATGCTTCATTGGAAAGCTCTACACTGGCACTATCATCGGTCTTTGCATTGCTATTTTACAGAACAACAAGAAATAACGTTTTGAAGCCTTTGAATATTGACTTACCTTTCATCGACGGGCTCGATCCCCATCACCACCAACAATTTTCCGGGAAGTCAGGATTTTGCAGATATTTAAGCAGAATTGCAGAGCTGTGTAAATGCTACGGCACTTAAATACACATTTTAAGAAAACTTTTTTTTTTCTTAGCATGAGTTAGGTCTCAGAAACAGCAACATGTCGATATAATGAAAAATAAGTGCAAATGATCGCGCAAGAGAGTATCCTTAGCTCCCTAGCAACCACCTAGCAACGTAAGGCAAAATAGTAAACAACTCTTGTTGATATCAGGTACTCAGCCTTGGAAGCACACTAGACGGTCACCATACTGGGCTTCATACTGAATTTTGCATACCAGAATGGATGTTTCCAACTAAAATTATTTTTTCGCGAAATTTGTCTTTGTTGTCCTACTATTTTTCGTAAAACCGAGATATACAAACTTCATGATATTAAAAATAATATTGTAATAATGAAAACCGCCATATAAAACACGATAATTGCTGAGATCATGCCTACTAAACTTGGTCCTACCCCCTAATTCAATATACCCTGGTTTCCTATGGCCTTGCACAAGGCCGCCTTGCATATACCTTGTCCTAAACGTTATACTCCAGCATTTTCTATCGAGGTTTCTTCCGAGACAGGTAGGCATGCTAGTTCCGTCTATCAGTAGCGAAGCGATTAAAACACGTGCCAAATGATTCGGGGCGCCTTCACACCCATCCTTTTCACGTTACCCAAACGATACTGCAGGCTGTGTCTGTCTTACCACCGAGTCCACTCACCCGTAGCGGGGTCACTGTATGAGAGCGTGCCCACAAGTTTGTCCTTATCCAGTCGGCGCAGAATGTCTTTGATCGTCTCGCTGTTGTGATGACGTAACAGAAGACCCGCCGTCGCACACAGATGCATCGCTGTGGGGAACGAGGAGTCGGGGTTAATCTTTGTATTTAACGCCTTTTACATCGTTCATTTTTTTGCTGTATGCAAGGCATTTATTCAATTGGTTGTTTCCGAATGACGTCCTTAACCCCCCCCCCCCTAAAAAGCAGCGATCTTAATAAAAACAGCGTGATCAGCAACAATTTACCGCTATTCACGCTCTTTAGCTGCTGAGCATTCGAATGAGTTTATGCACCAAACCACTCGCAGTTAGGGCTCACACAGTTTTTAAATGACCGCATAATGCATAACAAACTGAAATACTCACTGTAAACCATGGCGGTGCTGGGACACCCGTATCTGGCCAGCGTCTCCACCACCATGGCGGCACAGCGGTGGCTCTCTCCCAGACCTCCGAGCTCCTTGGGCACCAGCAGGCCCAGCAGGCCCAGCTCCGACATCGCGTTCAGAGACTCACGTGGATACGAGTACGTTTTGTCGCAGTAGATCTGGTGGTATGGAGGGGGGAGGTTGTATTGGCCAGGTCACATAACATCCGTTGTCACCGGGTATTGTTTGACTCTTGTGACTGACATTGGTTCAACAAATAGCCGATTACAAATATGGTGAAAGTAAGTAACAGTGGATCGGTAGATTCAGCAGCCTCGGTGGGAATAAACAATTCAGTGGATGGTGAACAATAACGAGCGTTCTGCCGTCAAATGGAGCATACTTTTCAGCACAGAGTCAGGTTCGAGCTCGCTGCATGGCGTAGAAGAGCTCACGTTAATATATCTACCTATACGATTCATTTAAGTCAACTTAAACTAATACTAAAACTGAGTATAGAATCCGACAGCTCTCCCGTACTTACGGCATGCGGTCGGATTTTCGTCCTGCAAATCTCCATCAGGTCCTGTTGCAGTTTCTTCTGCTTCTCATTCAGGGTCCACCAGGGGTCGAACTCTGAGCCGACGCCCCAGAACTTCCGTCCGCCCCACATCTTCTCCGTCCAGGGTTCGCTGTCCATCTTTGCACGTGAAAAACTACAGGTGAATAGACGGTTTGTTACAGGGTTCACACGGAGCAATTCACACAGTAAACGAGAAAATGGAAGCGTTTTCTGGAGCGCTTTGTGTTATGGAGCTTTTGTGATTAGGTATCGGCCTATCTACTAGTAAATAGGGCGTGGAGGTTCAAAATGTAATTGCCCGTGGGAATTAGGTACAGCATCTACAGTATGGCTCAAAACCGTCGACACATAATTAAATTCAGGATTTGCATTGACAGTATGTATGCAAGGCTTTCTCGACACGCACATAGAAACAATTATTGTAAAATGTGGCTTCTCCAACTGCAGGCGTGCCCGGTGCCACTTATCTGCGGCGAAACATTTTCTTATCATTTCCGCAAAGGTTGCTAAAACGCAAACGTAAACTGGCCCGCTTTTATGCACATGCCTCGCGCCAGCATAAACGGACATTTAATTGGCGAGACTGACGTCAATCATAAAGCCTGCAGAACTCGCTTTTCAAAATTAATTTCATTGCTAGGTATAGCATATGGTAAAGTTCCATTCAATGTTTATATGAAACCCTATTACCACTCATAAGAGCGTTGAAGCCCCGTTCAAAGTAGAACGACCAACGGACTGGCATTGCACGGTAACAACAAACTGACCTCCAACGCTCGTACGCTCCGGTCGGCAGTTGAACTGCATATAAGCAAACTGTGTCAGTGACCCGGGCCGCGGTCAGCGGCGCCCCGTTATCCCGGCAGTGATAATATTGATATGTAGGAAAATGAGACCAATGCCTGCCAGCAGCGTCTCGTGCAAGGTAAGATAAGCAGCGTCCCACCCCGTAGGAGGGGGGGGGGGGCGAAAAGGCCCTCTCTACTTTTGTCGATGTCTCCTGAAGCATTGCAAATAGGTAGGTACCTATGGTCACCAAACTCTCAAGAACCCTTCGGGCATCACTTTAAAAAAAAACAAAAAAAAATGGAAAATGTGATAAAACGTAAGGTCGTCTATCGGTATCGGCATACCACGCTTGAGCTGGATGTCTCAATTCTTGGCAAATAACGTCAAATTTCTATTTTCAGCCGCCCTAGACTACCCACCGCACGTAACGTAAAACCAAGATCACCACTGGATTAATCGTGACGAGCTGCATACACTGAAAACACTTTGGAAGAACGTTAAGAACGTACAGGGGTATTTAGACCCCTGTGGGGTAAAATGTTATGCCACCGTTTTTCAGAACCCCCATGGTTCTTCACGTAGACGGCTTTGCATTCTCATCAAAAGAATCCACACGATTCTTCCAAAGACTCTTATAGGGTTTAGGGTTCATAATAAGAGCGTTCTTAGCACCTAGATAAGAACCCCAAAGGGTCTGTGAAGAAGTCCCTGAGGTTTATAGCGAAGCCACCCCGTGTTCTGAATATCGGTTGTAGAACCCTTTCAGTTCTATTGCAATACCGCAAAATCCCCGTTCATTCGTTTATTGAACCTCCCATGCATGGCTATCGACCTGCGCCGTCACATCTGCTACGCAAACACAGTACTTGATACACCTTAAAATGTATTACCTTCCTCTTTACTCTGAGCAATCAGCCTGCAAGTCTCCAGTCAGGAACAACCAGCCCGCAACCAGCCCATGCGATCAGCCCGCAACCAGCCCGCGTTCAGCCTGCGATCAGCCCGCAATCAGCCTGCAGGAACGCTTTCCATTCGGCCGTGTCACTTGCCTTACACATCCCAGCCAAAGAACTCCAAAGCCTTTCGGGCATGTTTAATTATTCTAGGTTGATTCCTTCACGCGCAGGGTTGCTTTCTGTACAATATGAACACATTTTTAGCTTTAGCAAGTGGATGTTTTCCCAAACACAGTATGTATGCGCTATCGCCCATGTCAGCAGCCGGGTGGCGATATCGCATTCTCCCAAATCACATACAGTTTCTCCTTCCACCACCAGCTTCAAGCCAGCGTTTTCGACGATGTCGACGTCTCCGCGCGCCAGGACGCTCTCCTCAGACTCCAGGGCCTCAATCAGAGCGGAGGTGGCCTCGTCCCCTAGAATGAAGAGTCGGGCGGATGCGTTATTCAGCAGGCAGGGAGTAAAGAAACTTAGATTGACTTCAGAGACCATGAGCCTACTCCAAAAAATAAAATAATGCACTTGACATATAAAGTGCAGCTAGATAAAATATTGCACTAAACAGCAAGAACATATGTTTATGAAAATTAGCCAAATTTATAGGTACCTAAATCAGTTGATTCCAAAATGGCAAGCTGATTCTATTCCTGATTTATCTTCATTTGGAAGATTTGTCTAAATACCACATGCATAATTTAAGCTATGGGGCATTTATACAACATATAAATACTTACTGCATTGATTGATCTTGCATTTGAATTATCTTCATCCAATGCATTCATCCATGCATTTGAAGAGCGCTGTGATATTGCTTATTATTGTCAATCACAAGTAATATAAATAATACACAACACTTGACAAGCCAAAAATTGACCTTATTTCAGTTCTTCAATATTCGATTACTTGCCATTCACCTGCAGTCTTGCACCAGCCGCTCGTCACTGCACAAAGCGTGATCCAACGCGATCGAAAAATGGCGATCGCTTCCGGTGGACGCTAGAACGTGGTACCGCGGGCGTGGTCTTGATGAAAGCCATTACACTGATTAAACCACAACCCCTTCTTCTTAAACCCGATGCTAGTTCGTACAAAACCTTCAAAGGGTTTATCTTTCGCGCGCTTGGTGTGACGTAATATCACGTGACTAGGGAGAACGAAGAAGAACCGGTGTTGGTCGAGTTGAAGCCCCCTGGGGCCGCTAAGACTGCACGCGAAGAAGCAGCACGTGTCTTCGGTCTATGTGAAACACTGTGTGTGTTCTTCATGAACCAGACGTTCTGCTTCGCCTCTAAGCCAGTTTACCCTAATACCCAAAAAACCTAAGTGTGGAATATTTTAAGATGCTTTTGCACAACGTTCTTTCAACTTGTTTTCAGTGTAGAATCGACACCCATTTTATGCAAAATAATCAAGTTTGATCTTTGACCTTTTTTTACCTGGCCTTGACCTGAACTTTACCGGAATCTAACCAGAGCTGCCCCAGTGGTCGCCTAGCCCACACCATTGAACTTGATATGCATAATCAACCATAAAACATGCATCATATGACCTTAGTAAAGTTGGGTCAGTATTGTGACCCTCAGTGACCTGAGCTCTGACCTGTCCTGACATCAGTGACTTCATCTAGCAAAATATGTATCAGACAAACAGTGCTCTATCGGTGATTTTCGATCACATGCCTTTTATTCGATGCTATAACATATTTTTACAAGGCTTTAAACGGTCAGAAATGCGACCTTTAATCTGACATATGACGTCATCGGATACACAGAGGTCAATGAAATCGGCTCACATGGTAGCACTGGCGGTCGCAGCCGCTAGCAAAAGGGGGGGCCAAAGTCACACTCGCGGGACATAACATTTATCCGTCACCGGGAGGGGGGGGGGGGGGGTGATCGGCTAATTTTTTTACGTCCACGAGGTGCCGCGCAGTTGGCATTACTTATGCTTCATCCATCTGATTCTTGCGTGAAATTTTTAAGCTCAATTTAAGGCAAAATCACCAGTTCCATTTCCCGTCCCACGGTGCTTCCACCGGTCGGCCCACTGCACCATGACGACGGATCGGTGTAGCATAGGTATACTGGAAGGTCAGGCACGCGGATTCATGACCTTACCACTATAAAACAATTCGGAAAAGTACAGATACCTCTTGCTTTGAACAAGCATGTGAAACCCAGAGAGCATTTGCAGCAGGGTTGTGCTTGACTCATGAGTCGAGTCAGAAATTTGACTCAACTCTGACTCAAATGAGTCAGATTTGAGTCGAGTCGGATAAAATGTTGAGCTGTTGAGTTGAGTCAGAGTTGAGTCGGACAAAAATATTAAGGTGTTGAGTTGAGTCAGAGTTGAGTCAGTAAAATAACTTTTGACATTGAGTTGAGTCAAAAACATTTAGGAACATGAGTCAGCTGACTAAACTTTCTAGAAACAATATATAGTATAATTTTTCATTCTCCCCCGCTCAACAACTTAGGCCTGGCCCTGCTGCCGGATTTTTTCACCCCCCCCCCGCTCAACAACTTTTTTATCTGAGTCAATTTTGAGTCAACACACTTGACTCAACAAAAAATTTGAGTCCAGTTTGAGTCAACTCATATTTTCATTGAGCCGCTTGAGTCATGAGTCGAGTCAAGGGAAAAAATCAGCTCCTTGTTTGAGTCAGAGTTGAGTCAGGGCATTCTGAAGTTGAATGATGAGTCGAGTCGGCAAATTTTTTTGAGTCGAGCACAACCCTGATTTGCAGACTATGACATTTACTCATATAGGTAACATACCTAGTTGTGTGGCGGCGGGAGAGAGTAGGCACACCGACCGACCTCTGGAGACCCCCCACAGGTTCCGAGCTTTCAAAATTGGCATCTGAGGGCCGCGCGCGACTCCTGCGGGGCTTCGCAGCGGCTCTATTGGGGCTCACTCAACCTGCCTAGTCTTACTGCTAAAAAGACTGGCCCTGAGCCCTAAGGACTTCATCAGTCTCTGCCAGCCCCAGGACCCACACTGGTTCATGGGGTCCCGACGTCGAAATATGAGGGAATCTGCGCCGGACCATCAGGACGCAAAGTAATCTCGATCAGGACCAACGTAAGGCTGTGCCGGAGACTGCGTGAGCCCTCTGATCTTCAGAAACCCACCCATATATGTTTTCACGTAGAGGCCAGTTTAGGGACCTCAGAGACCAGTACAGGGCCTGCAAACTACAAAGGCCAGTAGTTTGAGACAATCAGTGACCGAGTTGGGCTCTCAGAGGCTAATGTGGGTTATTACAGGCCAACATGGGCCCTCAGAGGTCAGCGTGGGGCCCTAAAAGACCGGCATGAGCCGTCGTTGGACCCCAGAGGCCAGCAGAGGGCCCTCAAAGGCCAAGATGGGCCCTCCTCAAATGCCAATGCAGGCCCTTAGAGGCCGGCATCGGGTCTTCAGCAGCCAGTGCGGGGCCCTCATTGGCACCTTAAGGTTCGTCTTGGGACACCACAGACAGAAATAAGGCCACCAGAGACCGGTGTGAGACCCTCAGACGCCGGTTGGGACCCCTGAGGCCTGTTAGGGGCCCTCATAGGCCAGATGTGGGGTCTCAGAGGTTGATGTAGGCTCTTAGCGGTCAACGTGGGCACTTGACCGCCACTGAAGTTCCCTCAGAGGTCAGTGTAGGACGCTCAAAGACCGGTGTGGGAGCTATATTAATAGCTGGGCGTGGGTTTTTTTGAGCTTCGTGACGATCGAATAATTGCCAGGGCCCCATACACCTATATGGGGGCCCATTGGTTGTTTGAGGGGGGGGGGCAAATGATATGATGACCCCCTTTATTGACCTTGGGGGGGCATGGCCCTGATGCCCCCCCCCGCGACCGCCACTGTGTACACATTACACACATGCCTCTGAGATTACATACTAGCTCATGCAAACTCTATGCAGGCCCCGGAGTTCCCACGCTAATCCTTAAGAAACCAAGCCGGCATACGGCGTCACCACCGGGCTTCTGAGGTGCACAGCACCAACCCATGAGGTCTTACTTTAGTGTATTAGAGCCAATCTCCTTTAGCAGGGCCCACCCACCACTGCCGAAGAGGGTCTCATACCAGCCATTGCTGGGCCTACGAGAGCCTCAAGTAAACCCACGCTGATATTCCATATAAGATCCGGCCATACTCGTGAACCGGTGCCAGCGACGCTGACCACCAAATTGACAGAATGCGAAACTGAGCCCTCATGAGTGAAATTTACGTCCTTTGATGGCGCAAGAAAGAAAATGAAACATACGAAAAGCTTTTCTAGGACTTTTGTTCGATCTGAAAGGTGGGGCCAAAAGATAGTATGGCCCCACCTTTCAGCACCAAAGGGGGGGCCATGGCCCCCGTGGCCCCCCCCCCTGGGACCGCCAGTGCATGGTAGTTTCCCGGTGGGGCTGTAGAACGTCGTTTGAATGTTGAAAACCTTTCGGTAACTTTCTGAGACCTAAGGAGGGGACAAACGCCCCCCCCCCCCCCGCCGGATGGCAGGGTCCGGCAATAGCCCTACGGAGCGCTGGTTAACATTTCGTTACATTGCGTTAATTTAATGATATAAGTTTGAGCATCTCGCTAAACGGCATCGGGTCAGGCAAAGGACAAAACGGCATTCAAACCTAGCTTTACCAGGCATCAAATCCAGCACAATGTATTTTTATGCATGTCTACATCAACATGAATGAGCAGGCACGTTTAAAAACATTCACACTATTCATGAAGAATTAGGTACGTATTATACGTAATTCTATCTTTTCATAATATAACATTTCAAAATATGACCCCCTCCCCTGCGTTCGCCCACCTACCTCAACGGGAGTTCCGTCGTAGGTCAGTGGTCTCCAGTAGCGCGCTCTCCACGTCCCTCTACCACGAGCCGGCCGGCCGCAGTGTCGAGCGCGCAGCCCGCTCCGTCCTCTGACGACCTACCCCACCCCCTCTGCCCTCCCCACCCCACCACCCGGCGGGAGGGAGGGTAGGCAGGTCACGTGATCTCACTACTCACTACAGCGGCTGTGTGCTCCGTGAGGTGAGGCTAGGTCACGTGACTAGTACGCAGGCGGCACGTGTGACTGAGGCGAGAGTAGGTCACGTGACTATTTGTCCCGTTGCTTCTGTAGCCAGTATAAGAAGATGGTAAGTCACGTGAAGACTTCCAGCCTCTAGCTTGACCTTGGAGTGACGGTTGTGTTAAATGCCACAGATCTGCCCCGGGAGCTATGGGGCCTCTCTCATAGGTTTTGACGTCAGAGTCAGGCGGGTTTTAGCGTCTGATATTGCATGCAAATGTGCACTTTAGCCAGCTGTCAAACCAAGACGGGCCATGGAGACACCGGCAAATATCCCGGCAAGTCGTACCCATTGACCCTAGAGCACCACATGGCCACACGGTAGTTAGATAAAAGCAACACTGACTTGCGAGTGAGGGTCTCCCTGGCTAGCGTTTGAGCTGAAAAAAAAACATGTAACAGTAAGAAGTGAAAATTGTACGATATATCCTGGATTCCTGGATAAAAACGAGGAGATATTTAAAAGCGAAAATCTGAGATGAATGAATACAGAAACGTTGGGAATCGAAATGTGACATCATTGTTGCCCTCTTACCATTATTTTCCAAAGCGTGACTTGTCCGACAAGCCAGACAACGGCGCTCAAACGGTCACTGCGGAGACGGGAAGGGTAGTTACATAGGGTCTGTTCCAGCTGCACTTCCTAACGCCTCTACATGCCACTCTACATGCCACTCGAAATGTAAACTCCTCCAAGAGCAAGATAGAGGAGGTTGGAGCAGGGCCCTCGTTGGCTTTGTAGGGGCTAGAGCTGCCACTGGAACAGGGAAGCAATCTTGGAGGAGTTTAGAGGTGTTAGGAAGTGCGACTGGAACAGACCCATAGACTATTTTCTCTCACCAGTTGTCTGGGTAGGATGACCTTCAGACCGGAACAGGGAAGCAGCATCAATGATGAGGATCAGCCCGACCTGATGAAAAAGGACGGATCGGAACACAGCAGGTATATTATACCGGCTAACGTTTGTCGCTAGGTACTAAATGCCACTCGAAATATAAGCCGAACTCTGAGGGCTGAAAACGACGCCTTGAACGTAGCAGTACGGTCTACCAGCAGGAAGTGCGGTCTATTGGCCTAGCGCGAAATACAAGTTAAAGGGACTGTCCCACCTTTGCATTAGTTCTGAGTTGAGATAGCCAAGTTGGCGGCCAGGTTCAGAAACCACTAAATATCCTGGTCGCAATATCCTCAGTTTCGTGGTGTTAAAGAAATTCCTACCCTTCATTTGAAAAGTGGGCCTTAGCTAAGGCCCTATCTCTTAACTATTAACGGCCATTTGATGACGTCATTGGCATTTTGAACGCCTGTCACGCATGTGAAGTTTCACTTGATTTACGAATAAGCTAATCAGAGACACTTGTTATTGTATGAGCCGCGTCATATTTGAGAGCAAATACCTATATTTGCTGCCAAATTTCCCCACATTGACATGAAGTAAATCCTTCATTACGTCACAGATCCGATCTAAATGACGTCACGATGAAATATAAAAGTCGCAATATCTCAAAAAGTATACAATGAAAACGCGTAAAAACTTGCAGAATTCGTTACAATATCATGAGTAATATTTCCGAATCCTGAATGGTACTTTTTTGAAGGTGGGATAGTCCCTTTAAGCTTGGCAAAACGCAAAAAAAAATATTTTGCCGTAACCTGTAGTACTGCCCCCACTCTCGCCGGCCGAGAGGGGGGGGGGGGGTGCCGCCCCCCATAGGTTTTTTCGCGATAGTTCCGAACACACTGGATATAGAGCTGAAACTTGGCATACATGACCTTTGATTCAAGCCGGATCTTATGCCACCAACCGCATTTTCGGATCAGGTCAGATCACTGACCTATGACGTCATAAGTGAACCTCTGCACGGTCTTCAGATGTGGCAACTTCGCAACGCCCTCACTGCCAGAGGAGGGGCATTCCACGTCAAATCGAACAAAAATCGGCTGTTTTGCACCTTACCATAAGCGATTTCATTATAAATTTGTGAGCGAGTTCCTGTGTCGCCCCGAACATTACATTGATGCTTTTTGCACATTCTGACCACAGGTCTTCTAAATATAGGGCATCGAATTTTTACAAAATGTTGCATCCAGGGGCGTCGCCACGGATTTTTGAGTGGGGGGGTCGGGTTTCTAGTCTTCACCCGATGGGTAGGGGTGTTTTTTTTGCCACACTTCCCAGTTTTGTGCGTGCGTATGTGTGTGTGTGTGCGTGTGTAAAAAATCGGCGCGCAGCGCCGCCAAATTTGGCATAACCTAGTAGGTAGGTATACCTACCTACATCACTTGCGTAAAAATTATCACTGGTCACTTAAGGTCAGGTCGCCATGTCAAGTTCAGTTATACGGTATACCTCTATAAAAACTTTCCCCTCTCGCCATTCTTGTAGCTTTTCTCCCATAACTTCGAAATTTGGTACACTGTATACTGTATAGGTAGGCCTAATGTATGGGGTTATACGTGTCAGCAATTCATGATTCTAACTGAGGATTTACATCTATGATCTGAAGGCAGGTCAAATACGTGACCTCATCATCAGGGACAGGGTGTAACTTATGGCGAGTGATGACTCGAAAGGTCATTAGTGGAAATGTCCATCGATGGCCACCAGCATTTTTTGCTACAACTTTTGACGAAGACGCGGTAGAGCGATGACAGCACCTGGAAGGTGTTCACTGTTCAGCTGAACAACACGGATCCATTCATATGCAGCAGGAGGTCCTTTTTCGATCAGGACATAACGTTGACCTGAGGTCGTTTTAACGTTAATTCTGAATGGTCAAATTTTAACTCATGTGACGCGTCTCAAAGAGATCAAGACGGTGGTGACAAGACAACATATGTACATACCATACAAATTCACGGTATCGAAAGTTATTGCAAAGCAGATGTTTCGACAGAATCTGTCCAGTTAGCTGTTTGCCTTCTTATGGGCCAAACATAGACCTGAGATGAAATCTAACGCGAAGCTAGCGAAAGAGCGTTAAAGGGACTATCCCACCTTCTAAAATGTTGTTAAAACCAGTTAAATTGTGCCCGACTTTATAGATTGGATGACCAGGAACACGGTTCTGGCATTTATTTTTCATTAAACATCTTAGGCTTCCCATATTCCAAACACAAACTTTCAAATATGTGACGTCACAGCCCAAAATTACCTCCTTCCCCAGGCCACATTACTGTCATAAAGCTGATTCTTTTTACTCTGTAGGCACCACAACAAAGTTCAGACCAAGTTTTAAGCGATTTTTCAACGAACAAACCCATTTAAATCAGAATGACTAAACGAGGTGACGTCACACTAACGGTCGCTCCATGTTGAAGATAGGGCCTTGTACAAGGCCCATTTTCAAATGAAGGGAACGAATTTCTTCAACACCAAGAGGCCGCGGGGGTTGCAACCTAGATAGATAGTGGTTTCTGAACCTCGCCGCAAACTTGGCTATCTCAACTCAAACCCCATGTTAAAGCTGGGATAGTCCCTTTAAAAGAGCTATCGAATAGTTTTCTGCTTCACTGTAGCCCTTCTATTGGTGGTTTCCCAGTCGCTAACGTATAACGTATACTAAACTAACGCTGAGGCATGCTTTCGACCCCTGATCGATCTACAGGTTTGCGGATAAAAGAGCATGCTGCCCGTGACGAGAGAAAGCCGATGATACCCATTTACAAGTTTTCGAGTCATCTCAGGACTCAGGTCATCGCCAATAAGTAGAGAAACTCGGGACCTGCTAGAACTTAACGAATGTAAGTTGTGATGGTTTTTCGAGGTTCTGATTACGAATGTTATCTTAGTTTTGAACGAAGATGATGACTCCATGCATTTGGGGTAGATCAGGTCAGGTCAGATCGACCAGTACCTAATAGTGGATGACCACCACCGATTGCTTCCTAGCATGTTATATGAATAAGCAACACAACTACTTCTTAAATGTTCAGATGGGCGCTAAGTTCAAAATCAGCTCCAAAAACTACCCTATCAATTAAAAGCACTTTATGAAAAAGTGAACTAAGGTCATCTTTATTTGAATCAGGGATATCGATTTATTTTAAGTAGGTGATTAACTCGAGCGCACCGGAAGTTTTGTTGCAATCGGCTCCTTTTTGCGCGACTTCTTTGCGAAAGCCCGAGACGGTTCCATCTGACTCCCTTTCCCCTACATGTGCACTGTACAGCTAGTTGTGACGGTAGCCATGGGGCTGAGGCTAGTTTGTAGTTTTGTAGTTAGGTACTGATCCGACGAATCGACTGCGACCATTTTTTTTAAACGATCAGACGAACGCTCGGGGCAGTTTTGGCGCGTCCAATCCTTTGAGGGATAAAAAGGTACTAGGATGGGGGCTACTTAAAAACATTGTTGTGCTGGTGTTCCCCGCCCACAGCTAATTGACCTTTAGGTAATTGGCTAATTGGCTTTAGGGAGCTCTTGAAGTGATTTTGAATCTGATGTATTTGTTGGTGTTGCTGACGCCTGCTTCACTGACATAAAAGCTAAAAAAGCATACTCAGCATCGCAAAAAGTGGGGGGTCGACACCCCCAGTTTTCAAGAGTGGGGGGGGGGTCACGACCCTCCCGACCCCCCCGTCCGCGACGCCCCTGGTTGCATCTTTATATTTTTGAACGACCATAACTTTGGTTGTACTTGTTTGATTTGAATGAAATAAACCTTACTGTTTAGGTAATTTCTTAAACATTTGTTTAGAATTGCACCTACTTAAATATATGACCTTGAAATTTGCTTAACTCTGTTCTTAAGCACAAAAATTGAAATAGCAAAAACACGTCACCTTCGATTTGGCTAATTTTCATATATTTTATTGCCTACCATATTCTTAACAACCTGTGAAAAAATTAGAGTGGGCCATTCATAAGTTTTGAAGAAAATGGCACATATGCAAACGTATGTTAGCACGCGCAGTGGAGGGGGAGGAGTAAATTTCGCCCCACCCCTCCTGTTTTTCGCCAATATCTCATAGTATTAACCCTATTAGTGGCAGGCTCCTGGCTACCCCATATTAGTGGCAGGGGGGGCTGTTTACGACCCCCCCTTGATATCTCGAGATCTAACCGGCCGATTTTCAAAATTCAAACGGCATTCGATTTGGCTCAACGAGATCTACATTTCTAAAAAAAAATAAAATTAAAAATGTCAATAGGGGGGTAGAGGGGGGTAAAAACGGGCAAATTGCAGATACATTTTAGACTGTTTATCACGGCCAGGTTTCTGAACCAATCTTAACGCAACTTTTGCCGATCGATAGAGAATGAACCAGGAATTCACATGGATCCTAAAAATATGCATTTTCAAAAATCATAGGCGGATACAGATCATTGAGATTGGGGGTACACAAAAAGTATAGTAAATAAGGTTTTTGTTGGTACAACTGTTTCTAAAAAGGGTGGCAATGGTCTTGTTATGTTACAATTTTCCAGAATTGGAGGATCAAAAGCATGCGATAGCATGCTTTTGCATCCGGAAATTCCCATTGGTGGGTCGCTGAAAAAAGTTCGGCTGAACCCAGGGGGGTTCGCTCCCGTGCCTTCAGCATTACGAAAAATGGAAACAACCCGTGAGCAGCATCAGCTGCTCACGTATATGTTCAAGAAAAACAACATGTAATGGACTGCTGACGACGGCCCTCTCCACCAATCAGCGCTCGGCATTTCGAGCGCTGATTGGCTGGTAGCAAACGCGTCATATGTGGGTCTCATTTTTTTGCGATCAGTGAACGCGTTATTTGATACACAGTGGCCTATGGAGAATGGCACGCGGAACTGAAGGTCAGTGTTATATTGCTTCGTACATGCGAATGGGGGTATTTGAGTGGTATTTGACACCATTTTCGAAATTTACAGTGAATTTCTGATCGACTCATGTATATATTTTTATGAATTTGTTAGTATTAGTGCTACATAGTCGGTGTTTTATGTTGGTGTTGTTTCTCTCGACCTTTGTCTTGGACTTTTATCATATCTTTTCTCGAAAATGCTTGCCATAACTAAGTCTAAACTGTATCTGTATAAGAGATAATTTGTGTTGAATATGAGGAGAAAGTAGTTATGACCATTCTGCCCATCAAACTGCCAGAAGGTGTTCTTGTAAGGTGATTGAAACTTCAGTACGGGTTGCAGATGTGGGTTTGACATTAGCATTGTTGTTGTAACCCCACTTGCTCTAATAAAATGGAAACATGGGGTTATGTACCCACTATTGCACAGCTTGGTATCAAGCTGGTTGATATGTGGAGGATAATGAAAGCATAAAAACTTCTTAAGTGAATAGGAGCGTTGCGTCTTGTGACTTTGTCAAGTCATTTTAATTCAAATGATTGTGATTGTAACTTTTACTTCAATTAATTATTGTTGCTAGTTTTGACCTTTTTAATCATCAAGTTTTATGTGTACCAATTTCATATGCTTGTGTAATGTCTGTGCGGCTTTGTGCAGTGTGCGTGTCTTGAAACAAACCAATTTATTTTGTACCTTATTGTACTTCAACAAATGTATGTCAAAAGACAAAAATATCATTTCTATTATCATTGACACTACTACAGCTAACTTTGCTTATATTCCTATCTTTCAGAGGCATTCAATTCAATCTGCTTTCCAGTGCAGTACCTAGGAGGCTGCAACTGAAACTCGCACAAAGGCAATCAAGTGTCACTTCATCAGCCTACAGTAACAGCCCATCTGTAATCAAGATATGGATGGTGGCATAGAAGAACAACCAATTCAAACAAGAAAAGATTGTATTTTGTTTTGGACTATTTTTAAGCACAACATAACACTACACTTGCTGCTTTTTATGTTTGCCCTGTGTGCAATTTTGAATAATTTAACTATGAAATGCTTTTGCCCACTATTCTCTTTAGATAACCTTCCTTTGTAATGCATTTTGAGCTTACATGCATGATGTAGGCATATTTCCCTTGGCTTCATAAAACTACTTGCAAGCTTTTGTTATGGACATTGGTGCTAATATGATGCTTCAAATGTGTCCAGTAGTAGGTGAAGGGAGAAGAGAAGTAGGACAGCTGATAGCTATTACCAAAAATATGTGCTTGTCTGCACTTCGGGCTGTTCCATCATATGCAACCTCTTTTTACATCCTTGAGTTAAAGGAAATAGTTCACTTTTAACATGGGATTTTGAACTGGAATAGCAGTTTCGTAGCTTGAGCTGAGACTAGCACAAATCAGGAGCTTTTACGGCTCAATGATCACCCTAGACGAAGATATTCCATTTCTCGTTCCGAAAAGAGTGCCTTGCAGAGGAATGTGTGCCTTGCACAGGAATGCAGCCACGTCATCGTCAGCCAATCAGCATGCTGCTTACAGCTAATGCAGCATGCGTAGGTTTGAACTACG
Organism: Amphibalanus amphitrite; assembly: GCF_019059575.1. Taxonomy (NCBI): domain Eukaryota; kingdom Metazoa; phylum Arthropoda; class Thecostraca; order Balanomorpha; family Balanidae; genus Amphibalanus; species Amphibalanus amphitrite. The sequence goes on along the minus strand of NW_024882338.1, from coordinate 242,943 downwards.
CAATATGATTGGTCAACGCGTAATAAGCTTCCGCGTCAAACATTATTTTACATAGAATATAGTTCGTCCTATATTAGAATATAGAAAATAATTGTTTTTACAAAAAGGTTTTATTTTATTTTCTGATCAGTTTGAGCATAAAAAATCGTAAATCCATAGCAAAATACTAATTTCAGGAAAGTGAACTGTTTCCTTTAAAAACACCTCATCTTTTGTTTCTTTCCTGTGTGCCAATGGTTTCCGTGGTGCTATAAATGTCAAGTTTGAAGTTGGTATCTAAGTGAGCAGAATGTGCATTATTTCAGTCCGTCTTGAATCATTCGTCTTGAATTATATCCCTAACTGACATCCTGTTATTTGTCCTGCAATGTATGTGCCTGTGTCCGCCCTTACCTCCGGCTTTAGCCTCAAACCAGCCCTGCTGAGCTCTGTCGCCGGCGCGGTGTGTCGCAACGTGCTGTTTCTCCACTTCAGCCGACAGCTGCTAGGAATCGTCCTGTGCCATGCGCCATGTGACACAGCAATTGTAAGCTTCAGGTCACATTCGGACTGATTGGCTCCGCGTATGTGCATCCGGCCGGGTGCTAGTCGATATCAGGGACGTGGGTCGGACTGTTGTGGCGGCGTGCACTGTGGTGGTTGAAGTTGTTGTATTTCTGTCAGTGAAAAGCATTAATACATAACCGTGGCCGCAGCCCAATGTTATTGTGAATTTCAGAGGGAGTGGCCAGTCAGGAGGGCCCCATGTGGGTATGGATCCAGTGTCCAGTGGGATTGGCTAAGGTTTCCGGCGATTGATAAACGCTTCTATGAAAGTAAACCTATTGAGTTATGAGGGGAGGGATCACGTGACGGACCTGACCTTACTAAACTCTTGTGAAAACACGACACCTACGAACGATAAGAAACCGACAGCTCTTCTTTCTGCCAAGTGTCATCTTTGTGTGAAGGATTTCTTGGCACTGAGTGTTCAGAAATTGCATTGTTTTTGGACTGTGCAGAGTCTCACGAGCGACAACATAGGTCAACAACCTGACGTACCTTAAATATGCGACCTGTACCAGAAGATCCAGCTTGATCAAAAGATTGGACGAGTCAAATTTCAGCTCTTAAGCTTAAAAGAATTTTGAGCTATCTTAAAAACCGTCAGTGAGGCACCATATCGCCTGCCCGGTGGTAAAAGTTCGCCGGCTCTAACTAAACAAATACGCGTCGCATCGCAAATTCATTGACGGCGTTCGAAGCGTCGTTCAATTTACTTTCGAAACATGTCCTAACATTAACATTTAACTGCCTACCGCAATCTCCAACAAGCAAAAGTTCCGTGCACTCATCCTCATACAGTGTTAGCGGCCGCCGGCCGCCGGCCGCTGACCCACATTCGCGTCATCAGGGAATGCTGCAACTAATTTATTGTTTCCAACTTTTTTCCCGGAGCGTTCTACCTGGTTTATATAGCCTTGGCTGAACCTGTTTGTCAGTGAGTGAGTGAGTATGTGAGTGAGTTTGTCCAAGCTTTTTTGGACCTGGAGTCAAAATGGGTGGACCGATCGGGACGAAAGTGGGACCGTTTGATTCGTCTCCGGCGAGGTAAACTTTTGGTGCTGGCCTCGATTCGTTCGGTGCTTCGTGGCACATGCTATTCCGCTTCAAAGTTTCGGTGACACGAAATTTTTTGTCAAGGCTTCAGGTCAACCCGAGGTCACGGGCAAAGCAAAGCCATACTGGCGGGACACATCGGTAACACCTTGAACCAGTTTCCAGGGGGGTCACCGTCTGCGAGGGGTGCAGGCTGCACGTGCTGGGGTCGGAAAACCGTTTTGACGTGAGGTCCTCTGGCTCAAAGAAATTTTAAGCTATCAACCTCAAAATCGGTTCAATGGTAGTCCCAGGCAAGGCCTCCAAAATAATGCACATTTGGTTGATCTAAACTCTGTGGTGCATGAGCTATGCACGTGCAAGCCGATTGCACCCCTTCGTACGTTGCCACGGCTGCAGGGTAAACGGCAGCTCTAACTGGTTCAAAACTTGCAGGTCATAAGAAGAATACATTTGATAACGACATTCCGGCGAGATAATATCCGAGGGGTGCAAGCTGCGCGTGCGGGGGGGGGGGGGCGGATAACGGTTTTGACGAGGGATCCTCTGATCCCGGGAAACGTCGATCTAGCGACACAAAAGTCGGTTTTTAATGAAGTCATTGGGCTATGGATCCTCCAATTCTGGCCCAAGGCAACGCACGAGCGCTGCCGGCATCTAGTCTTATGAGAGAACGACTAAAATTGTATTGGTCATGCATAGACGGTGTCAACTGTCAGGGCACCTATGTTGGGAGGTAAAAAATAACCCCCCTTTTTGGACGCCTGGAACCGCCTATTATAGCAAAAACGTGTCAAAAGAGGATGCACAATAACTTTGTATATGTTATCACATGATACCTTTCATTCACTGTTCGTAAAACTGGTGCAGCATCGTGATCTTCGCCCAAATGACTCGCTTCACGAATAGGACCCCCCAATTCCCAGTGCTCTGGAGCCGCCCCTGGTAAAGTTATGAACTTGAAATTTTCAGGGAATGTGCCCAATTTAGTTTTAGGAAAAGTCAGAAAATTTCAGCATCGTAGCTTCAGCGGTTTCGGAGATATTCCCGAAAAACCTGAGGGGTGGATAAAAACAACCCCCCTGCCACTAATAGGGTTAATGCGAAATTAATTATAGCTACCTGTCCAAAATTGAATTGCACATCTCACGTGCAAGCAAGGAGAAAATCGGTTCACAACTGGTCTAGTAATAGCGGTGTAAAGTGAACATCCTGTCGCCGCGGCGACGCGGCGACTCGGCAGCCAGCGCCGACCGCTAGCCGCCGCGCCGCCTGAATTGAAGACTGTGCCGGGACGGAACGGAACGGTTCCGTCTTTACATCGCGCTCCTTACCGCTGATTACGTTCGATTCGCGTCAAATTTTGTGAGAAGACTAAGAAATGTACAGGCAATTTTATGGTGTAAGAATTCTGAAAATCGGTTGGTAAACAATTGAAATATGAACGTGTAAACACAAAATTGTGATTGCTGCGTTTCCCGCGTCGGCCGATCCCGCCCAAGGCTATATAAACCAGGTAGAACGCTCCGGGAAAAAAGTTGGAAACAATAAATTAGTTGCGGCATTCCCTGATGACGCGAATGTGGGTCAGCGGCCGGCGGCCGGCCGCCGCTAACACTGTATGAGGAGGGATGCGCGGAACTTTTGCTTGTTGGTGATTGCGCTAGGCAGTTAAATGGTAATGTTAGGATATGTTTCGAAAGTAAATTGAACGACGCTTCGAACGCCGTCAATGAATTTGCGATACGACGACTATTTGTTTAGTTAGAGCCGGCGAACTTTTACCTTCCGACCGCGCGCGGAGGCGATATGGTGCCACACTGGCGGTTTTTACGATAGCTCAAAATTCTTTTGAGATAAAGAGATGAAATTTGACATGTCCTATCTTTTGATCAAGCTGGATCTTATGGTACGAGTCGCATATTTAAGGTAGGTCAGGTTGTTGACCTATGTTGTCGCTCGTGAGCCTCTGCACAGTCCAAAAACAACGCAATTTCTGAACACTCAGTGCCAAGAAATCCTTCACAGAAAGATGACACTTGGCAGAAAGAAGAGTTGTCGGTTTCTTACCGTTCGTATGTGTCGTGTTTTCACAAGAGTTTAGTAAGGTCAGGTCCGTCACGTGACCTCCCCTCATAACTCAATAGGTTTACTATCATAGAAGCGTTTATTAATCGCCGGAAATCTTAGCCAATCCCACTGGACACTGAATCCATACCCACATGGGGCCCTCCTGACTGGCCACTCCCTCTGAAATCCACAATAACATTGGGCTGCGGCCACGGTTATGTATTAATGCTTTTCACTAACAGAAATACAAGTTCAACCAGCACAGTGCACGCCGCCACAACAGTCCGACCCACGTCCCTGATATCGACTAGCTCCCGGCCGGATGCACATACGCGGAGCCAATCAGTCCGAATGTGACCTGCAGCTTACAATTGCTGTGTCGCATGGCGCATGGCACAGGACGATTCCTAGCAGCTGTCGGCTGGAGTGGAGAAACAGCACGTTGCGACACACCGCGCCGGCGACAGAGCTCAGCAGGGCTGGTTGGAGGCTGGAGCCGGAGGTAAGGGCGGACACAGGCACAGACATTGCAGGACACAGGGCTGCGGAGTCGGAGTCGGAGTCGGTCGGAGTCGACAGTTGTGACCGGAGTCGGAGTCTGAGTCGATTTTAGAAACCCGAGCCGGAGTCGGAGTCGGAGTCACCGAAAATCTGTCGACTCCGCAGCCCTGCTAGGTCTGCGGAGTCGGAGCCGGGAGTTGGAGTCGGTCGGAGTCGACAATTCTGCCCGGAGTTGGAGTCGGAGTCGGAGCTGGTTTTTGAAAGCCGGAGTCGGAGTCGGAGTCGGAGTCGCCGAAAATCCATCGACTCCGCAGCCCTGGAGGACAAATAACAGGATGTCAGTTAGGGATATAATTCAAGACGAATGATTCAAGACGGACTTAAATAATACACATTTTGCTCACTTGGGTACCAACTTCAAACTTGACGTTTATGTATAGCACCATGGAAACAATGGGCACACAGGAAAGAAACAAAAGATGAGGGTTTTTTAACTCAAGGAAGCAAAACAGCCCGAAGTGCAGACAAGCACATACTTTTGGTAATAGCTATCAGCTGTCCTACTCCTCTTCTCCCTTCATCAACTACTGGACACATTTGAAGCATCATATATAGCACCAATGTCCATAACCAAAGCTTACAAGTAGTTTTAACTTCTATGAAGCCAAGGGAAATGTGCCTACATCATGCATGTAAACTCAAAATTACACATGCATGACAAAGGAAGCTTATGTAAAGAGAATAGTTGACAAAAGCATCTCATGGTTAAAATTATTCAAAACTGCACACAGGGCAAACATAAAAAGCAGCAAGTGTACTGTTCTGTTATGCTAAGAAATAATCGAAAACAAAATACAATCTTTTCATGTTTGAACTGGTTGTTCTTCTATGCCCCTTCATCCATATCTTGATTACAGATGGGCTGTTACTGTAGGCTGATGAAGTACCACTTGATTGCCTTTGTGCGAGTTTCAGTTGCAGCCTCCTTGGTACTGCACTGGAAAGCAGATTGAATTGAATGCCTCTGAAAGATAGGAATACAGGCAGGGTTAGCTGTAGTAGTGTCAATGATAATAGACATGACATTTTTGTCCTTTGACATACATTTGTTAAAGTACAAAAAGGTACAACATTTAAATTGGTTTGTTTCAAGACACGCACACTGCACAAAGCCGCACAGACATTACACAGGCATATGAAATTGGTACACATAAAATTTGATGATTAAAAAGGTCAAAACTTGCAATAATAATTGAAGTAAAAGTTACAATCACAATCATTTGATTTAAAATGACTTGACATAAGTCACAAGACGCAACGCTCCTATTCTTTTATGCTTTCATTATCCTCCACATATCAACCAGCTTGATACCAGGCTGTGCAATAGTGTGTGCATAACCCCATGTTGCCATTTTATTAGAGCAAGTGGGGTTAAAACAACAATGCTAATGTCAAACCCACATCTGCAACCCGTACTGCAGTTTCAATCACCTTACAAGCACACCTTCTGGCAGTTTTATAGGCAGAATGGTCATTACTAGGGGAGAGCGGGGCCAGTTGAAACACGGGGTCAGATGAAACATGGCTTTATTTTCAACAGTATGCAACATATGGCGTTGCCGACACCACTGCGCATCCGCGCTCGACCACTTCCTTTGTCAACGGCGTTTGGGCGGCAAACGGACGGTAATTTTGATTTGACACTTGTTTTTGTGTTTTTGAGGGGCGTTTGGGAGAAATCGTTTTTATGAATATTTTGTGATATCTCATATACCTTTGTTTGCTGAAAGAAGAACTCCTGGCTCCGGAATAACACCTTATTTTGGCCCTTCATTCAGCATGATGCCGTCCCTCCAGCTCGTTTGAAATGTGCTTTACGGTGCGTGCGAGATGGCGGGAGCGGATGGGGTCAATTGAAACGCTTCTCTGAGGGTCAGTTGAAACAGGGCCACAGGCCGTTTCAATGGACCCCGGTGACCTTTGCAATGGTTATTGTTCAGGGGCTGTAAACATTAAAGGAAATAGTCCACCTTTGAAATGAGCTTTTAAAGTGAAATAGTAGTTTTATAGAGCTCAATTTTTGACCCCTTTTCTCCAGCCTTTTGCTTGAAAGCACACTATAGCCTGAGATATTTCTCATTTTCCTCATCCGCCCATTTTACCATAGTCTATGTACTTTATGTCACCTATTATGAGGAACTTTGCACTTTTAGCTTTCCAACGACCTATTGAATGTAGCATTTGGAAAAGTAAACCGGACAAAATATCTCCTTAAGAAAGTGGCCTTAGAGAGGAAAACATCCCATTGTTAAGGATAGGTGCAATTGACCCCATGGGCTGGTTCAATTGACCCTCGCATCGGGGTCATTTGAAACGGGCGTAGAGCTGTTTTATAAGCATGCGTTTGGCAGCAAAATATGTTTGAAACATAATTTTACATATCTTAAAATAAAGCCAAAAGAGCATATTTTTTCATGGCATTGTGCATTTTTCGATATGACAACTAGATCTCGCTGTGCATGTCAATATATAAAAAGTGGTTCAACTGGCCCCGCTCTCCCCTACTTTCCCCTCATATTCAACACATATTCCCTTTATACAAATACAGTTTAGACCTGGTTATGGCAAGCACTTTCGAGAAAAGATATGATAAAAGTCCAAGACAAAGGTCGAGAGAAACAACACCAACATAAAATACCGACTATGTAGCACTAATACTGTCAAATTCATAAAAATATATACATGAGTCGATCAGAAATTCACTGTAGATTTCGAAAATGGTGTCAAATGCCACTCAAATACCCCCATTCGCATGTATGTACGAAGCAATAAAACACTGACCTTCAATTCCGCGTGCCATTCTCCATAGGCCACTGTGTATTAAATAACGCGTTCACTGATAGCAAAAAATGAGACCCACATATGACGCGTTTGCTACCAGCCAATCAGCGCTCGAGTTACCGAGCGCTGATTGGTGGAGAGGGCCGTCGTCAGCAGCTAATTGCACGTTGTTTTCCTTGAACATGTGCGTGAGCGCTGATGCTGCTCACGGGCTGTTGCCATTTTTCGTAATGCTGAAGGCACGGGAGCGAACCCCCCTGATCCCGCCTCAGCCGGCGACATGTTACTCTTAGCAGGTCTCTCTAACTGCCATATTTATTATTGGATTAACTAGAAATTCCCCATACATACTCAAAAATGTATATTCTTTCGTATAGTGAAGATAAAAAGACGTGAAGATATCGTTGCGTGATAATGTTTTCGTTGAATTTTTGGCTTCATGATGCATTTCCACACGGCTCAAAATTCACCGCAAAATACCGTTTGCCTGAGACACTTTTACTATGGAACTTGAATGCTTGACTACGATGACTATGTATTTCCATTCTCGCAGAGTTTGGGATATCACTAATCAGCAATCATTCATTTCAGAAAGTGTACACAAGCAAGCATGTCTTGACTCTGTCTTTCAAGGTCACGCGCGGTTGCGTGATGTTGATGCATGAAAACGGCGTTTGCCGCGAGAGTTATGAATGGCCCACTCCAATTTTTCACAGATGGTTAGGAACATTGTGACGGACATAATATGTAAAAATTACCCGAATCGAAGGTGACGTGTTTTTTGCTATTTAAATTTTTCTGTTTTAATTCAAGGTCAAATGCATTTCAAGGTTACTTCAATTTAATTTTATAATTAAAAATCAAAGCCTTATCAATTGCCTACAAGACCCTGTTAATATCATTTTGATACCAGAAAAGGAACCAGAGTTATAGACATTTAAAAAATTGATGTGTGGTATTTTTGGCTATATTCGATGACCTATATCTCAGCGATACTTTATCAAATTTCGAAAATATTATACGTAACTCAGTTTTGAACCATGCCCAGTCTGCCTACAAATTTTCAGAAAAATCGAAGGGGATGACGGATTTCGGTGTTTGATTTGACGTGGAATGCCCCAGGAGCATTCAGAGGGAAATGAAACTTGCAGGATCTAGTATCCATTACGAGTCTCACAACTTGTATATCTCGGATTTTTCCTAAAGGTCATATGAGGTCAGGTCATTTTCGTGACCTCACCATTATAAGTCAATGAGGAAAAATAAAAACTGCTATTCTGGCGCCGGGAACGATCTCCAACTATCTCAAGCACACAGAATCGTGATTTGATGCACTCCATGCAAGGAAAGATGCGTCACTTTTGCAATGTTGACCTTACGTGACATCATTTATGACGTCATCAAGGTCATATTAGTTTTTCGTCAATAACTCCCGATCAAATTGAGCTAGCGAGACGGGAAAGCCACCAATGGACTCAGAAAGACCTGCCGAATCGAATGATATGCGACATGACCTCTTTCGACCATCTTCGTGACCTGGGGGCGCTGACCTGACCGTGACCTGAGGTCAACACCCTAAGTTGACCTGACCCAAACAATAAGTATATCATTCGACGCGCCTGAGCGAGTCCAACACGATGCTGCCAAAATCGCGGCTCTGCGGCCGTTTTTTGCGAAGTTTTTCACCAAAAACTGAACCGTACCTTGGGGCACTTGACCTGACCTCAGAGGTCACCGGTTGACCTAGGACCTTAAAATCGGGTACCAATCTCTGCGTCTCGTAACGGCGCACACGCTCGTTTTTTCCACGATGCGCTAGCTCCACCAGGGGCGAAACGGCGGGGGGGTCGTACCCGCCCCCGCCCCCCTCGGCCGGCGCATATGTAGAAAACCAATAGGTCCGGCGAGGGTTAAGTTTGACTTCAGAGGTGATCTATTTAGCTGTTGTTTTATTTCAAATACATAATACTCTAATTACCTACATACCATCAACCTAGCTGAGCAGTGGCCAAAGTTTGCGGCATCGTGTTCGGTGCATTTTTTCATTCTGGCCGGAGGATCTAAAATAAAATTACGGCAGCGACGTACAATTTAGCCCTCCAAACACAGATTGTATCGCTGTTGTTTTGTTAAAACCAAGGCTCTACAGCAGCTTCCATTTTGAACCAACTTGTCATGTGACTTGAGCTTTGAAAATGGCAGAGGGCTGGCTCTGCACACATGGCGCGTTAAATTCTAGGCAAGCACACTAAAGGCCACCACCAATCCTTTTAGTGAAGTTCGAAGACACTGCGTATCTTCAACTCAACCTCCCGAGGACACTGTTAATCCACATGCGAAACGCTTCGATTTTTCGCCTCCCGGTTTTCTAGTGCCCAGCAACATGCAAACGACCTGTCTCTCACTGACCTTACCAGTATCCTGCAGTATGTTTTACATCTCATGAATTCTCTTGCCGCTAACAGCATTCAGATATGTCGCCGAGTGAGTCTTGCCTTCTAAAAATAGCGGACCAAACATCCTCAGCCACGACTTCACCGAGATCAGTTCAGGGGCAGCCCGCAGCAGGGGTTCGTAGTTCGTACGTCACGAGCTGTCTATGATCTTGCTAAAAATAGAACAGGAACTCCTTCACTATGCATGACCTCTGGTAGCGAACCCTTGTATATTTTATTCAAACCAGTCATGGGTCATTGAGAGGCTGTGAAATCACCCGATCAGACCCTGTCACTCGCGGATATGGCCTGGTGACATTTTGCGGTGTTTATTTATAAAGGAAGGCTGGACGGCCTTATCATCACAGTCGGCAACTTTGTAATCGGTGCCGGGTGCACTGAGAGCTAAGGATGTATGTAATTATATGAGATTGACTCCAGCAAGCTGACGCTAACTTTAGTTCATTTTTCGTAAGTTCGACCGTCACTGAACAGTTGAACACATCTCTCTAAAGACAGCACGATATTTGTTAGGTGAACGTATAGATTTTGTTTGAAGAAAAAAAAAACTGGCTGGCGTACACCACATTTTACATGTGATTAGCTTAATCAAAGTCATTAGTATTTTTCCCCCATTTCCCCCCATTCACATCTCGCATTTAATCATATTTACAACCTCACACCGATACTCGACTTGTTCAGAATTATTACAATGAACTCATCCATTAATCGCACGGCTTTTATAGCACCTCGGTACTTTATCGGTGCTCAAATCATTTGTTCCGTAGTGTTTAACTAAGTAGTAAGTAGTGTTCCGAGGTGTTCAACGCCGTGCGCTTGATACATGAATTCATAATATTTTACGCATCACCTAGCATTGAAAATATAGCAACACACGAAATGCAAGTGAAGGAAATAAGAGCCACTTGAAAAGAAAAACTTTTAGCAAGTCGATCCCCTGTGAAATGCAATGTGCGCTGACCAGTTTTTTCAAGAAACTCACAAAAAGCGATCTTCAATTCAAAAGTTCAAAGAGCCATTTACAGTGAGGGGCGAGCTTTAAAATAAAGATGGACTGTAAGTAATCACATTCGATTTTGTTTTTACCCGACTCTGGGTTCCATCGCACACTCCACCAATCAATGAAAAACCAAAGACCGGCCCACTAAAGACCTCAAGTAGAACGGGATAATTAGGACTAGCAGACTCCGGCACACCTGAGCTCTAAATCATATATCAATAGCTAACGGCATACGACAGTGGAAGGTAATTAAAAAAGCTCCTACAGTTCATTACATCAAGCGATGATGCCTAACGACAACGTTAAAATCGTGCACCAAGTATACTTGTCCATTATACAAATCTCTCTTATTTCACCAGAGTATGTGAAAAACTCTCTGGTCTCTCCGTACTCGCAGATGTCGCCACCAGTCTGCCCTCGCATTACTATGGTCTGCTGGAGCAGCAATAATCTCTCTGTCGAACTAGATAGATGTCGCCCTGCGCTGGACCTCCCCAATGGTGCTTAGCTTGCCTAGGATGAGGGGCTAGCTTACTTCATGCCACGCTAACGGCTAAACTATCATGAACTTTCAAAAATTTCGTTACAAATTAGCTCAGTGACTTCTTGGCATGATGAATAAACCATAACATCACATAAGACATTGTCATTAACCCGCGCCCTGATGGGGGGGGGGGGCCATTTTGGCCCCCCCTGTGGTTTTTCTTAAATAGCGAGAAAACGGCGGCGCGCAGCGCCGCCAAATTTTGGGTACCTTACCGGGCATCAATTTGACACCTTCACACAAAATTTCAAGTCACAGGTCACCTCAGGTCAGGAGTTATTGAGGTCAAACTGAGGTCATGTTCGAGCAAAAATGAGCAAAAAACATGACATTTTGAAACGCTCACCAATTCTACAGTTAACAAGCAATTTTAAAGTTCTTTATGTGGTTGTGTAGAGAAAAGACGGCGCTACAAAACTGCTATCTCGGATTTTCGAAATTTTGGGATTTTGACCCCCAAAAATCAAAAAAAATTGATTTTTTTAGAAAAACTCAAAAAATTTCCAAAAAAAAAATCGAATTTCGATAAAAACGGAATATATGTGATAGTCCCTGCGCTCTTCGATATACATACCAAATTTTAGATCGATACCTCTTTTTTTGGCCAAGTTATAGCGAAAAAACTGTTAAAAATTGATGACGTCAAATTTTTGAACTCAATTTTTAGCAATTCTAGACCTCGTAGCGCAAAACGGAGACCACCATTGAACTCCCCGTGACGAGCTGCATCGAATCGATACCCATTTTATGCAAAAATATCAACTTTGAAATTTGACCTAATTTGACCTGACCTTGACCTGACCTTGACCTGACCTTGACCAAAACGTGACCTAAGCTGGCCCTAAAGTCTGTCTGACCCACATAATCGCATTTGTCATGTAAAATGAACCATAAAACATGTATCACACGACACTTTCATATTGTGACCCCCCAGTGACCTGACCTCTGTGACCTGACCTGGTATCAGTGACCTCAAATAGCAAAATATGTGTTTGAAGAACATTTCTCCATCGATGATTTTCAATGAAATGCATTTTACTCGATTTTACAACGCATTTCTTGAAATGCCTGTAAACGGTGAAAATTCAACCTTTGACCTGACCTGTGACGTCATCGGTTTGACCGAGGTCAATGAAATTGGGTCAAAAGGTAGTTCCCCGCTGGGGCTATCCAACACCGTTTACCGCTTGTCGCTATGTTGCGTGGTTCTCGAGATCTGAGGGGGGGGGCCAAAATGGCCCCCCCTATCAGACCGCGTTGCTCGGCAGACCCCATCTGGGCGCGGGTTAATAACATTAATAACAAATGAGGGCTGTCCTGGTCTTCTCATTCAGTTCCGTGAAGACGGCAATAACGCCGAAAAGGAATAACGGATAAGGGAAGCATGAGGTAATAATATTGACACCTTGAAATGGAGAGACATGGATGATGCTATGCGAGCTTAGCTTTAAAGTTTCGGTGCAACCCACCATTTAAATGCGGTCAATACGTGTTTGAACGTTTCTTATGCAAATCTGATCAAATATAACAACACAGTCGCACACGAGATTTTATACTTATATTTTGCTTTTTCAAGAAGGACGCTGGATATGCTTAAAGATGTTTTAGCGTCGAAACCCAACACAACATACATTATGCTTGCAACATTTAGGGCCAAAAATATATTTTATTCGCCCATGGAGTAATATTCGCGGCGGAACAAATACATAAATATTGATTTATCATTTCCTTCAAATATTCTACCAATAAAATATCTAACATGTTACAGCAAACATCAATATATGGTACAACGCCATCTAGTTTAAACCAAATCAATGGCGTGCGATCTTGTCAGATTTAGGAGAGAAACGTCAATGCATTGAAAAGAACCGCACTCATAAATATAGGAACATGTAATATTTATATTGAACTAATTTCTTTATGTCTACAACCGATAAGCTGTAACGAGTTACGTCAATGAGTGCCGTTCTTTTCTACGCATTGAAATGGAGTCTCTGTACCAAACTGTATAAGCAAATAACTACATGTCCGACTAGCATTTCGCTTATAGTAAAGCTTGTGCTTAGTGTTTCCACTGTCTCTAATCTGATGGTCCTCTCGCCCGCTTGTTTGTTTAACTTTACGTACAATACTGGAAACAGGACCTAGATATATGCCATACGAATCGGCACGCAGCTATATACTGCGTATCACATTCAAATTTATCATCTTTGCTAGTTCTCGTTCATCGGCATGTCTTCGTTCTTCCGGCGAGCCGAGAAGAAGTGGATAAATCACCTTGACTATGCGTGCGATCACAGGAACCGCTGGCAGCGGTATAATCTTCTGAGATCAGTAGACCCGAATAGAATAGCAGCAGTCACACGATAGGATTAAATTCTACCCTACCGATACCAGAAGATCACCAGAAGATCACCATCCCACTGCGCGGGCAATTCTACCGCTTTCAGAAGACCAACTTCTCCGCCTCGCTGGCTACCACACCGCCTCTCCTACCATTTTCTGTCGTCTCGGTCGGCGTCTACCGTTTTCAGTAGCTGCGCCCGGTGCCGTAGAGTGAGTTGATCCAGCTGCGACGCACAGCCTCCAGACGACCTGCCCTCAGGCCGTTTTCATCGACCTGCTCCGGCACACTGGGGCGCTCCAGTTCGAATCCGCCCTGAAAATGAATGAATAAGAGGTGAGCATTTAGGGGATTCACACGGGTTTTTAATGGTTCAGGCATAATTCATTAACGGTACAACATATACAATGCATATGTGAATATGCGCAGATGGGCCAGATTTTAAATATTTTTATTCATTATTACGGAAGAGTAAGGTATAAGGGATTCGAAGATATGACAGAAAAAAAGGTTAGGTAAGCTGCTCAATCTTGTGTAGGATTATAATTTGTAACTATTGTTCGTTCAGTTCCATTGGACGAACCAGATCCAGTTCAACAAGATCATAGACGGTGATTCTCGTTTTCAATCACCCCATGATGGATATCATCCCAGGGTTGAGTATCACCTAGGTCACAATTAACCCCCTCGTTACCCTGCTTCACAGCGCGGCAGCCGGCCCGTGACGACCCGTTTGTACAATAATGTGATTGGGCGCGTGTTTGCGAGATTTGCCGTCATGTCTTTCTTTCTCAGATGGGGACCCTGATCCTGGAATAACACGTGTGTGGATAGGGCCTGTGCCGCATATAAATAAACAAGCAAAACGTAACAGCCGTAACGGTAGCGGTAACTCGGGTGACCCCTGAATATATCCCCGAATGAAACCCTTCTAGCTCGCCGTTCACCAGCGGAACTAATTCTAGCCCTCCCCGCATCCCCTCCCCTCTCCCGACGAACGGGACGGGACCTCCCCGGTGGATCTCCAAAACTCCGTCACGGTGTTTGGACACGGCATGTCAACGCACATCGGCCGTCCGGACCAGTCCATTGCGGGACAGAGGGGAGGTCACTACCGAGATGGACTCGTCCAAGAAGGAATTTCGTGATTTCCGTCGTTCTTTTAAGGTTTGATACAACAAAGACGATTATGTGGAAGCATCCTTTCACTATTATGATATGAAGTGTCATGCTGAACAGCAAAACATATGAAAATACCGGTCATTTCTAAAATTCCCACGCGCGTTTCCTCCCCTCTGTGTTCGTTTGGACTGGTCCGGCGGCGCGTGTGGTCGCCCCTGTGACAGGCGGCGGTGGGTTCCACACCGGACCACCCACGTAGTACCGCGGCGGGCGGCGGCGGCCACCCTGGAGACCGCCCCCGCCCCCGCCGCCGCCGCCGCCCAGGCGCGGTGTAATCAATTAACCGCATCACTGAGAGCGGTATACTGACGGTGGGCGAAACAGCGGCGGCAGAGGAGGCGGGCGGGTGATCTTTGGGTGGTCGGCTGACACGCCCTGTGCGGGACCTGCGTGCGGTCCCCTGCGGTGGTCCCCCGCGGACCCGGTGGTCCAATGTTGGTTTCTTGGTGGTCCAATAGTGGTCCCGTGGTGGTCCGGTGGCAGGGCGTGGGAGGTCTGTGTGGTCTACCTGGGCGGGCCGCCAGTGACCCCCGGTGGTCGCCCCTCTGAGGTGTCCCCCGTGTGTGTGTGACATACACCTTCGTGGTGGGCCGGGAAGTAACCCACGTTGGCAGGGGGAAGGGTAATTAAGGTGACCGTAAACTGGCAGCCAATGTAAACATAGGGGAAAGTTAACGGTCCTGTTATTAATCGGTTATAAGGCTTCGATCTCTGATATAATATCTTAATGAGAGGATGTTTTGATACAAAGTAACTTCTTTCGATCCTGATGAGCTATGGATAAAATCATTTCCAGACGCCGGTCGGCAATGTTTTGCTATATCAGCTGCTACAGAGGATAAAATCGCTGCATCGGCACAACCATAAAAGGAATCAAAACATAAATAACAATGTGTGCTGCATGAAAACACGTAGTATACATAGGCTTTTGGTTAGCCCTTTGATAAATATTTTTCGATTTTATTCGGGCTTGACTATACAGCACACACTCCTTTGCAAGACAAAAGGTTACGGCTTTACCTGAGCGGTTCGAAGCTGCTGGTAACGCATTGATAGCAAGAAAAAATGTGAATTTAGACTGAAGACACAAAAAACCATAACGGCAACACAAAGCCAAATTGATTGTCTGTAGTACCTTGTTAAATATTCGTGATGAAACGCCAAGTCACAGAGATTTTAAAAGGTCGAGGGGTCAGGGAGGGCATTACAATCGATTTCGACTGACCATTATATTTTATCGAATAAAATAGTATCAAGTTCACTGGTCAAATGGACAAAACAGCCGACTGAAGAAAAAAATCAAAACAGCGGATGAAACAAAGCAACTCAACCATCCAATGAGGGAGATCGTCCGATAAAAAGGCGATCTCGAAAGATGTTACCTACCGACAGCCCACTGACCTCAAAGTTCGCCTGGCTGCCGTCGACGCCGGCGGTGGCGCTAGTGTCGTCCTCCAGTTTGAAGTGCGCCACGGCCGCCTCGGACTGCGGCGCGTTCACCACGTTGACCCGCTGTTTCTGGGAGAGGTAGCCGGGTGCCGAGACCGTGACCTCATACTCTCCGGGCGTCAGCAGCCGGTAGTAGTCGCCGTCACGGACTGAATGTCACAGAAAGGTCACAGAAGGGCAGGGCATATTTTAACATACTGACTGCGTCCCATTTTGGGACGCAGCCCCCTGCCTTTGGGACGTAGCCCTCGCGAAATTTGGACCACTGCGTCCCACACTGAAATGCCACGGTTTCAGCCGCAAAGTGCGAGCAAAAATAAGTAACATGCCTCAGTCTTTTACTGTGTAAAAGATGTTGGCTTTCCGATTGCTTTGTGCCCTGATTTACTATGTACCTAAGCACATACATGCCCTCTCCAGTCCTTGTGCCCTGCCCTACCCTTGGTCATACACCTTATTATGTTCTTCCCTACTATACCCCTAGGATATGTGCCCTGCCCAGTGCCCTGTCCTTAGGTCTTTTACCTTGCCCTGCCCTTTCTTCAGGCCCTGTGCCCTGCTCTGCATTCAGGCCCTGTGCCCCGCTCTGCCCTGCCCTCAAACACGATACTTTATACATTCTGCCTGGAAATTTGATGCGCTGCCTTCCCGTCTTTTGGCCCCGTGCCCTGCCCTACCCTAGTTTGGGCCCCTGCCCTTCTCTGCCCTCAAGCCTTGTGACACGTCCTACTATCAGACCCCGTGCCGCTGCCTTGTCTTCAGGTACTGTGCCCTGCCCTGCCATCAGGCCTTGTGCCTTCCCATGTCCTCATGCCCCGGCCCCGCGCCCATCCTCGAGCCTAATGCCTTGCCCTGCCTCAGGCCCTGCCCTGTCATGTTCTGCTTCCAGGCCTCATGTGCATTGCCCTGCCCTTAGACCCTGTGCCCTATTCTGCCATTAAGCCTTATGCGTTGTATCGCCCTCAGGCCCGTGCCCTGCCTCGCCCTAAGTTGCTGTGCTCTGCTCTGTCGTCAGGCCTTGTGCCGTCCCATGCCATCAGACCCTGTGTCCTACTCTGCCCTCAAGCCCTGTATTCTGCATTGCCCTAAGGTCTCGTGTCCCATGCCCGCTCTCAGGCGCTGTGCCCTGCCGTGTCATCAGGCCCTGTGGTGTCTCCCGCCCTCAGATCCCGTGCCGTTTCCAGTCCTCATGCCCCGTGCCCTTACCTGTCCTCAGAACCTGTGCTTTGTTCTGCCTTTATGCCCTGAGCCTTGCCCTGCCCTCAGGCCCCATACCCTGGCCCTGTTTCACCGGTGATAGCAGCACGCTGCTATTACACGTGTCAAATTGGGTTTCCATGGAGACATCAACAGGCCCATTGCTCAAACACTACCACAAGTATGACGTCAGCTCGCGGAATTTGATAGCAGCGTCCGTGAAACACCGCCCACGTCTTGTCATACCTTCGGGGCCCGAAGGTATGACAAGACGTGCGCGGTGTTTCGGGTCTTGTGCCATACCTCTGTCTTATGTCTTGCTCTACCTTTAGGTACTATTTCTTGCCCTGCTCTAAGATCCTGCGTGTTGCCCTGCCATCAGGTGTGTTGACCATCAGGTGTTCTAAGGCCCTGTGTCTTGCACTACTCTCCGGCCTTGTGTAATGATAGCCTCAGACCCGCGCCTTGCCTTGCCCTCGGACCCTGCATCCTACCCAGCCCTCAAGTATCCGTCTTATCTTAGCTTCATGGCCTGTGCCTGCCCTGTCCTTAGGGCTCAGACTCTGTGTCCTGCCCTTCCCTAAAGTCCTGTTTAGAGATGTCAAGCTGGAGCCCGCAGGCCCGGAGCCTGGCCCAAAATCCGGCCCTACAGGGCTATTGCATGCACAGTGGATTGTATCATTGTTTTGAGGTACCTCATCGAAACGCATCGACTGATATGCGACATGATCTATCTTGGTCACGAAATGACCTTAATGTGAGGTCAAGTTCTGACCTTGACATTTCGAGGTAAAAATGAGAGAAGAACGATCGTGCAAACGAAAATTCTCTACATTTTTTAGTTCAAAAGCTTTTCATGAAACCTATATTGACAAAATTGTAATTTTACCCGTTTTTGGCTATGGAGCCTTAACCGTTGATCTGAACTTAATTTTGACGAAATATTGACGAAAGAGCTGTTCAAGATATATCGATTGCTTTTCTCCTATCGATTGCGCCCTCCTAGCTATCATAGTTTTTGAGATGCATGCACGTTTTCCGAAAAAAAGTATCGCATCATTGCGAAGTTTGACATTTGATGGCATACGGTCAGATCAGGGCCGTCATGGCCGTCTGGCCATAGGAGGATATAGAGGGGGCCACGGGGCCATGCTCCTCCCCCCCCCAAAGCGCCCGGAAATGGCACAAAATCGACACATTTCTGGGCATAATAATTAAACAAAGGAACTTCCATTGGGAAAAGTTTGGGTTGTATTACATGATATGCAGTAAGGAAGCGAAATCCGAAGCATCCAATTCCAGAGCATCCGTTCATCCAAAGCATTAATCTATGATGGATTTTTTATGTAGCTTTAAAATCCGATGATTTCTTGTCACAACTTAGGTGGGTACTGTTTGACCTTACGTCATCTAATTATTTCAAACACATGGTATCTTCAATGCAAATTGGCAATGTTTCACACGTCAATTTCTATTTTGAATCGATTGATAAGGGTGTAAAACGCATGAAGAGGCGTATGTATCAATCATGTGCATATTCATTTTTATTCTCTAAGCATAGGTACAATTTGGTGCGTCATGGGAGGTCAAACACGCCCAACGCCGTTCAGGAAAACGAGTGACTAACAACAATGTAAATGTCATTATATCGCCGGTCCGCCTTTTGAATGCGGATAAAGAACGCACTACGACTGGGCGAATTTCGAGACTGGCAAAAGCAATCACAGCCCGCTCCCAATATCCCGCTTGCAGTGCCCCTCCACCAGCACAGTACACAATGTATCTGTACATTATCTCACTTGCATTATATACTATTTCGCTTGCAATGTGCCCTTTCCGATCAAAGCGTGTGCCCTATGCCACCTTTGGGACGCAGTGAAAAATCCTTAAAATATGCCCTGCAGAAGGGTCATCGAAAGTTATGTGAGGTGACCTAAGGTCACACGAGGTGACCAGGGATGTCTTCTGAGTCCACAGAAGGTTACACATGCACAAAGTCAGCACATGCTAGAGAATGTCATGAGCAAATAACGGCATCTCACAGGAGGATATCATGAGGGTTTGCAGAGGCCACGACAAGTCAACAGGTCAGGTAAAGGGTAACTGAAAAAAACGCATCGGGTTATACAGTGGTCCTAATCTAACATTATACTAGCCTAAAAATTATCATGTAGCTCCCTGCAGCTTCATATGATTAGGTTACTGCTGCAGAGCGTAGCAACATGAGACACAATAAGTCAGACAAGATAATATTGCCTCAAAATGCTAATAAGCAATAGTTCATTGTCATGGTACTTACATGTGGTGACGTCATGGTTGATGTCGTGGTTTCGGCTCATGGTATCGTTGATTTGAGTGATGTTCTTGACGTGCACAATGGCGCCGCCAATGGGCCGGTTTTTGGAGTCTGTCACCAGACCCTTTACTCCGGTGTGAACCTGTGGAGGCAGAAGGAGGGCCGATTGAAATTCACGAGCGTAACGGCGATAATTATAAGATTATAAGATAAATTATAAAGATAAATTATAAGATAAATTATAAGATTGAGTTAGGCAGCGGCCGCCGCAGTGCATACCTCTCAATGTTTAATCAGGAGCATTGGATACACGACCCCACACGCGATGAGAAATTTAAACAGGCGGTTATTGCCAAAAATAGCCAAACGTATACTGAATTCCCATGACGTTTTCCGAATCGGGAACAGAATTGGACTCATATCGAGCACTGGCAGATGCTGAACGAATAGTAATGAAGGCTAGTCGGAATTAACATTCCGCGGGGCAAGCTTCGTCGCTAAAATTATGGCTAGCAGTTCGTAATAAAAAGCGACCGCCAAACACATGAACATTCATTTCTATGGACGTAAATTATTGAAGACTCAATGTCGAGTTATGCTTAGTACAACAAAACAATCATTAAATGAACAATCAGTGAAGAAGCGTTTTGAGTGATTCATCGACAAAAAAAAAAATCCAACGAAAAACTCGTCACTCGATATTATGAAGATGATGGCGATCATCAGTCGCTGATGGCGATCACGATCACGATGACAGACCTGCCAGATGAAGTTGATGAGGGCGGGCAGGTTATCCTTCCACTCCTGTTCGAGCACACTCTTCGGGGGGTATTTGTCGCAGCCCAGCTCCAGCGTGATCTCAAAGTCGTTCGACGCCAGGTAGTTGAAGTCCTGCATGCCTGGGGACGACAAGCCAGTTGGATGCTGTTTATTTCAGATTGTGTGGCGAGGTTATGAGTTTTGATATTACGTTTCGTTTATGCAAAAGGGCTGATGGAAGCAGCGACGCCCTGTGATGTGAGCTCATTTCATTGACGAACTAATTTTGGTACAAACAGTGTGAGAATGACCATAAGTTTGATAGATATTCAAACGAGGGCTGACTAGGGCAATATGGTGCTTATTGCAGTTATTTCGGTCACGTGTAACAGAGTTTACAGTTGAAACGGTATTAACTATGAATGCTGGAAATCATCCAGCACTGCATACTAACCCCATTCTTCCTCCCTCCCTCTCCCCTCCCTTCTCCTTCCCTCTCTCCTTATCTCTTCCTCTCCCCAGCACCCACCTCCTGCCACGGTGTACCAGGCGGCTCCGTTGGTGATGCCCCCAGTGCTGGAGAAGTTGTGGGAGCCGACGCAGGCTCGCGTCTTGGGATCTCCCATACGCGCGTGCGACTGGGCGTACGCCAGTGCCAGATGCCTGGGAAGGGAAAGGCAGAGTCAACATGGCGGCGCATGGAATATGACAAGCCAGACACTCGCTTTTCTTGAATTCCGAACCAGGAATGACACTAAAGGATGAAACAGCCATGATACCATGCGTAAAGTTCACAGGCATATCTTGAAAGGTCATGCATTAACGTTTGAAGGGTTTCGACACGTAATGCTTCTCGCCTGAGGATGCTTCATTTAGATTGTCATTATAAATCATGTCGAAAATTTACATTTCGCATAAATGAATGTGCAGAATCCAAACGTCCATGAGTGTCAGCAAATCCGGGATTCGCCTTCCTGCTTTCGAGAAATAAAATAAGAAAAAAAAAACGAGAAGGACGCCGCGTATAAATATAACTGTAAGTACACAAAATATAAAAGAGAATAAAATAAAAGCACTGTTTGAATATACAATCAAATAAAGAAAACCAATAACCAGTACCTCTTACATCATTTACACATACTGCGCGTTACGTAGGTAGGTCGGCCAAAGCTAGCGGAATGTATGGGCGTGATATATCAGACACAGATCCATGGAGCCTTTGATTAAATCTCCGCAATGACACGCTCCATTTGTGAGACAGTTACTCTCCATCAGTGTCTCTCCTGACAGAAAATCCCGCAGAGATTTAGTCCGTCAAGACTGCGGGCAGATCACTCGCATTGTAATGGATTCAAACCATAATTGATAGAACATCCTCTATTGATTGATTCGTTAAGGTGTCCAGAACAGATATTTCGCAAGGGAAGTGTATTGAATAGACCGTTTCGGTTTCGTTGAATGACAGTTTATTTTGTTGTGCAACGCACTTTACGACCTTCCGTGGGTGAAAATACTTGAACGAAATCGTTAAAATGAGGCAATTAGATAAATAAAGCGGCTTGTCTGAAGTTTGGTGGTCTGTTAACCCGCGCGGGGCTGGGGTCTCCAGCCGAACGCGCGGGGCTGGGGGGGGGGTAAATTTTACCCCCCCTGTTATCTCCCGAACTAATGGTCCGATTTGGAAAATTCAAACGCCAATCGAAAGGTCTCATCACGAACTACTAAAAACATGTACTTAATTTAAAGTTTGAGGTCAAGGTCAAGGTCAGGTCAAGGGTACAAATTGCAAGTTTCTATAGTATCGGCCTTGCACCGTAGTTGCCGAAGAATGGAGTCATGGACTGAGACTGATCGCCCAAAACGTGTTCTTAGGCTACCAAGACAATATTAGTTGCATACAATATCATTCAGAGGTCAAGGTCAAGGTCAGGTCAGGTCAGGTCAGGTCACCAAAAAACAAAATATAGAAAAGGGCATGTGCGACACATGTTTTATGGGTCATTTTACTCATAGAATTCAATAGGCACACTCAATAAGTGATATGGACCACCTCTGGATGAATTTCAGGTCGAGGTCAGGTCAAGGTCAGGTCAAGTGAGGTCAAATTTTGAAGTTGGTTGTTAAGGCCTAAAAAGGTGTCTATCTGATGCAGTTTTTCACGGCGAATCGAATGGTGCTATTTTTGTTTCCGTACGAGGTCTAGAACTTCCAAAAAAGTCATTTTTCAAAAATTTTGTGTGTCGTGACGTCATAAAATTTTGAATAACTCCCACATTTTTGAACCGATTCTTCTAAAATTTGGTATGTAGGTGCACATAGACCACTTCTCTGACATATATTCCGGTTTTTACGATAGACTGAAAATTTTGGATTTTATAATGATTTTCTCCAAAAAATCAGTTTTTTGAAAAAATTTAGGCCAAAATCCAAAATTTTCAAAAAACCGAGATAGCCATTTGATAGACAAAGTAAAATTACGTATATCCTTTTTTGTTAGGTCTTGATTCCTTTAAAAATGAAGATGTTAGCGGCGTTTGAACTTTTGCCGTTTTTGAGGCGAAAATGGCGAACATGACGTCACTAAAACGTCAATTTCTCAAAAATTTTCTGACGGATTTCGCTCAAATTTTCAGGGAAGGTGTCAAATTGATGTAAAAAAAGGTACTGAAAGTTTGGCGGCGCTGCGCGACGCCGTTTTTGAGATATCGTAAAAATTCGCGAGGGGGGGTAAAATTTACCCCCCCCCCCAGCCCCGCGCGGGTTAAATAAGACACGAATCAAATTCTCCCCAGAATGGGTAGTAAGTGCCAACAACTGACATTTTCAGTCGTAACGTTAGGATCATTAAAGGGACCCTCCCACCTTAACATTAGTTTTGAGTTGAGATAGCCAAGTTTGCGGCCAGGCTCAGAAACCACCATTTATCCTGGTCGCAACCCCCGCAGCTTTATGGTGTTCAAGAAATTTCTTCCCTTTACTTGCAGGGTGGGACCAGCGTGGTCCCTATCTCTTAACCATTACGGGAGTCTGATGACGTCATCAGGCTTTCGAACGTCCGTTAAATGTTTGACTAAAACGTTTTGTAGCACGCGGTGGTATATGCTGCTTTGCGCGCAACAAATGCCGCACTTTCAAATAAAGTCGCTAGGAACAGCGAAGATCCCAAAAAGTAAACAAAAGTAAACGTCTAATATCTTGAAAACCGGTGAATATTTTTCGATGAAATTTGGTAGATATTCGTTTTTCCTCTTTCTGAACCGAGCGACATCACTTTCATGCCAATTCATTAACTTTTTTGAAGGTGGGAGGGTCCCTTTAATGTCAAAATCTGAAATTCAATGTCGCACAAATGTTACATGGTAGCAAACTGCAACTAAACCCCACATTAGAGCTCTGCTCCCACACGCAGTCGTTACATTAGGCTTGACCTTTCACGCAGACACCGAACTTCCCCGAAAGCCGAAGTGAACAAGGCGCTCGTTAAGCTAACATTACAGAGCACATAAACTTGTTGGCTGGTAAATTCGTCAGCATGCTGCGTATACGTTAAAGACGTTATGACGTTATTAATTTCATATACCTAAGTTATAACATTTTATACTAACAGCTTTCACTATATTTCAATAGCACCCCCAGGATGCCACGAATACTATTATGTGAAATGAAAGCAATGTCTATGGGTTCCTATTTCGAATTAACTGTAACCGCAGGTTGTTTCTTCATTAGACAAACACTATTCGTTAGAATTGTATTTTTCTATTGAAAAACAGCCGGAGCAGTCCTTCACCGGGCTATGTTTTAGCGGTGGTGTCCCACTCACCTGAAGGTGTTATCGTCGGGCGATTTGGAGTAGTCGGTGGGCGATCCTGTCCTGGACTCGTCGTACGGATAGTTAGCCACCAAATCCCCGCCGTGCATGTTGGCGGATAGGACGAACGGCTGGTCCACGATGTACCGCATCAGGGCCATCGTCTCCGGCTGGGGCTGCGCACAAAAAGAAGAATGAAAAGGGGTGAGTGGGTAGAGCAAGATGGCGGACGTCACGTCACGATACAGAGGGTGATGATGTTCACGAAGGTTTTATTTTCAATGCTGTGTCAGTCAATGAAAAAATGCGCCAGCTACCACATGTTGATCGAAATGTATGATGTTTGGCACCAAGAAGTACCAAGAAGACCTTGAAAGAGTAATTTGGCAAAAAAGCGGTGAAATCGAAGTTTACATAGTCGGGAAAATCACCGACTCACATCAGTCATACTTTGCAAAAAGGCCCACATTCCGCGAGAAAACGATGTAGCGAATGCAGCCTTCTCAAAGTTCACCTTATGACCAACTATCAACGGCTTCAATCAGGAAGTTTTACCAAGTGCAGATGGGATTCATAATTAACCAGCCTCAAAATATCCCTTTGAAACTTTCATTTCCGCCGAAAGGCAATCATCTCAGGCGTCATATTCCCGGTCATTTTCAATGAGTAGCGGCGCCGTCTCAGCTCTCAAGCCTTGACAGTATTTTGACGGGTAAATCATGATCATGCCTCAAACTCGGCAGCACGATGGCAAACTTGACCGGGCTCTCCCAATTTAGCAGCTATGTAAACTTCGAGGCGATTTCCGAGTTCGAGCGACGCAGATATCTCTTCGCCGAAGTAATCTTCCAGGATGGGACCAGTTTTGGACATATTTGCATGGACATGAATTGATTTGATTACATGTCGATATTGGTCACGTTGAGTGCATGCATCTATGCAATTATTCATGGGAACTCTTATACTGACAGGAGCTCAATTTCGGCGGCCATCAATGAAACGAACGCTAAAATAGATAAATAAATAAATAAATAAATAAATAAATAAATAAATAAATAAATAAATAAATAAACAAACAAATAAATAAATAAATAAATGTGGAAAATGCCTGCAAAACAACTCTCGTCACTAGTCATCAATCATGTAATGCATGCGGTTATCAGTTTAGGGTAAAATCAACATAAAACGGCTCAGCAACGCATCCAAAATACATAAAGCACATCACTCAATGATAAGCGCATCCAAAATCGCGAGCACTTGCATCGCACCGCTGAGCGCAAACGTCAACCACGGCCACGAAGAGAAATCTAATTCCATTTCAGATCAAATAACGCCCCAGATCCTTCTCACGCTATCAGCAAATTCAATCTCTCCGTGAAATCATCAGTTCACCGACCGATTTAACGGATGACTGCACTATTTCATCGTGAGATTTGCTTCACTTCCAGCGATAAGACGCGGACGAAAGTTTGATGGGTTCAGGTGAAGGGCAGAGGTGAATTCAATAAGCAGTAGCGACTCAGCTACTTCAGAATTTGATGGGTTGCTGATCCCTTACGTCCATAAATCGGAGTGGAAACCGATTAAGTCCGAAAAGCGTCAGTGAGAGACATAAAATATTTTACTGCCCCAACGTTAAATAGTCGCATTGTTTCTGTGTGTCGGAACTTAAAAACAGACAAATCATCGAAAGCCAAATAATGGTTTTCCAACGGACAAAATCACGTTAAACTTGTCTTTTACCAGGGTGTCGCTGTTTTGAGAATCCGCACCCTTAGTCCCATTATGGGCTGAAAGCTACATCTCTTAGGACCAGCTGAGCTCCATTTGCAGTATCCACTGTTCGTGTTCTTGCTCATTGTTGCATAACATTCTCAAAGCAACAGCGACGCATTATGGGCTTCGTTGACGCCAGAAGCCCCACAAGCGGAAAGTCTCGTGTGTCTTTCATAAAATCCTTACCGCTTCACTCCCATCACAAATACTATAAATTCAGTATGTGAGGCAAGGTGAAGTCCACATTTACCTAATTATCGCAAACAATGATGACGGCGAATGAAGTTAATGTGTAGCGCAGAGGCGACCGTTATAGTCTGAGGGCCGGGCTAAGATGTCGCAACCAGCGGAGCCGGGGAATTACTTGACACATAATGCTGGTAGCAATTTCGGCTGGCAGGTCAGGAATTGGTGATGTGGGAAAGGCTGAGAGGACTAAAGGTATCGAGCTCAGATTTTACCGTATACCGCAAGAAATGATCGAATCATAAAAAGAAAAACACGCAATTAATATTAATTCATTGCTCACTGTGGTAATAAATAAAAAGAGTAACCAACAACTGAGCAGCAAAACTGACGAAATGAGGTCAAATAAACGCAACAAAGGGCACTCTCCGCGAAGCCCCAAGCTTCTACTATTCCCCGCGTCACCAAACTCCTCTTTTCAGCGTCCTGCCTCACCAGATGATCGAGTCCCGTCACGAGATCCATCAGATGATTGTTGGCTCCGATCTGATGCTCCTGTAGACGGTACGCCAGCCGGTCCAGGTCCGGGAAGTCTCGGTTCAGATCCACACGGTTGGCGTTGGCCCGACCGGTCACATAGCCGCGGTGCTCCTGGAGAAAGACATCGTGTTCGTGAATAGGGGATTGTGGAATGATGCAAGGAAATATGTGGAAAGTGGAAAAGCGTGTTTGCGTAGGGTATTTCCTTTTTCCAGATATTCCGATGGGGAATCTGCAATAACAAGAATACTCGTCAAAGTATCGAAATCAATGCATCCCGGCGAATCAATAAGGGATAACTCATAAACAGCGTAATAAAAAACTTTTTACGGACATTACAATTACGCTACACTCAGCGTTATTAGACACAATTAAACTAACTGATATAAAAGAGGCTCGTATATTGCCCAAACTGACAATTCTCGACGGCCTCAGCTGCAAACATCTCATAACTGTAAAAATCAATGTCCATCCTACAACATAGCATGCAGTTACTCGGCCACTTCTTGTGAGAGCAAGAGTCAATGCCTCACATAAGTTCACATCACATAAACTTTTCAACTGAAAGAGCAAGCCTTCTAAGTCAGTAAACTTTTCAAAACTTTGTTCAGGAGCAGCCCAGCAACCACTAGAACTTTCTGTTCTCTCTTGAGACGAGAGCACTTGACTTTGAACAAGTCGCCACGGAGTCGTATGGCACAGCGACCGTGGTTTTGTGATACTAAAGAACCGGATACTGAGAACCTTAAAAGCACGCTGAGCGAAATTTGAACAAACCCATGGTCTATAGAGCCTGATACTGAAAAGACTGTCTTTTGCTAATTCTTAAACCAATGACAGCTTGTTTCTGGGATCACTTAGGCCCATATCACTTAACACTTAGGCACATTTATCACTTGGATGGATCACTATCCAATCACTTAAAATCCTTATTAGATCACTTAGATCAGATCACTCAGGCACACTAGAAATCCAATAGAGGGACCTAAAGCATGCATTAAACCCTTATAGTACTGCTGCCAGGACTGCTGAAGACTTGCGCAGCTGAAGGGCTCGGAACTCTTCTTACCGATATCTATTAGCAGTGGGCACCCAAAACCTGTCCAATGTCCCTTTGAGACTCCGTGGGCCTCGTGACTGAGCTTACCGATCTGGTTGCGATGTCCCATCCGTCTGGGTTCATGGTCGGCATCAGATGGATACGAGTTCTGGCTAGTAGACGAATGACCTGAGGGAGAGAGAGAGAGAGAGAGAGAGAGAGAGAGAGAGAGAGAGAGAGAGAGAGAGAGAGAGAGAGAGAGAGAGAGAGAGAGAGAGAGAGAGAGAGAGTCAGTAGAGGTTACCAAAACTCCGAGACATGTGACATTCTAACTAATGAATACGGGTCTGACTGTGGCCATCTTATCATTAATTTATTTTTACGTCTGAGGTAAGCAGCTGCAGGACATTATGAGAAAACTCCCTAAAAACTATTGGCCCTGGTGCCGCTTTTGGAACACTGTCGTTTTATTAGACGGAAACAATGTGAAACTCGCACAATATTACTGGCATAAGATTGGGCAATTCTTCGCCGCTAAATATGTCTCTTTGGGGAATGAATACCAAGCACTGGTATGAAAGATTATCATACCTACGCAACACAATATCATACACTGTTGTTGCGTCGTTACACTGGTCCAAGAAGCTCATCAAGTGTCCCCCCCCCCTCCCCCTCCCCTCCGTACTCAAATGTCACCACTCGCGTTCAAACGCGCCTGCCGCCGGTGAGACACTGTGCGTCGATTTTGCAACCATAGGACCGCAGCTGCCTCATGGTCGCCCTTATCGGGTCATTATTTTCGGTCACCCTCATCGAACCCAGCGATACACACAACTGTCATGGCAACGAAGGACTGGTTCGTGACAAAATAGAGACGGTATTATTGGTAATTACTGTTTGGAAGCAGAATGTACCGTGCCTTTTCGGTTATACCTCCCGGTGTGTTCTATCACTGGCTACATCGCTTTCATTTAATCAACCTAATTTTGAACTAACTTAATTGAGTGTAGCCTTTGAGAGAGTTAAGGAATATAGATATAGAAGTAGGCACTGGGCAGTTCTCAGATAGCTACGCGTCTTTCGTTTTTTTTTTCGGCTAGATGCTGAATGGCTGAAGGAAACTAAGTGTAATCTGCCATATCCCTCGGCCAGCAAAGATAATGATCATGAAATAAGAGCCGGCGCAAATTACGGCTTCTAGGATTACGTCAAATTACCAACGGGTCGGCGTTAGTGTACCCCTGACGTCATTGGATCTATTTCCACCCTGTCTGTGGTCAAAAGACAGTCTATCGAACGAGATGGCGACTCCAGCGCCCCTTAGGCCGTGAGGAAGAGATCAACGCAACGTAAATGAACCAAACGCTTCGGACCAAGCGCAAGGCCACACGTCCTAAACCATCAAAATCAACAGAGGAGTTATTATTACCGATACGCGACTGCAAGCACCGATTTTCATTTTCTACGGTAGCCGCCCTAAGAGTCCCCGTCAAGGCTCTGGTTCTCCCGGTGTTTACCTCGGGGTTATCCTTGCGATATTCCTCGCAGAGATAGTCGGCTAGTTTGAGCAGCAGCTCACGGCCCAGCACCTCGTTACCGTGCATGTTGGCGATGTACCGAAACTCCGGAACCACTGCGAATAAAATACAGAATGTCATACAGCGTGTTTGTAATGGAAAGAGGGCAGATGTGACTATCATATTACTTCAACAATTCAGCATACGATTAGATTACGAAGCAAATGCGTCTAACGCATTCTTCATAAAGCGACCCGGGGCTGCACAGAGGCCGATGAAGATGAGTGATTAGAAATATTTGGTTCCGTGCACTGTCGAAATGAGCGGACTCGAAGACGCATGCGATAAGAAAGTTATTTCATTGAAGTACTCTCAATAACCAACGCACGGGAGAGCGTACGAAAACACGAGCTTCATAACAACGCTTGGCGAAAAAAGCAAGCTTTAAGAAGACAAAATATTTACATTTTAAACATTTAAAATTCTGAATGTTAGCCAGATAAAAGAAAAGGCAACAAAAATAAATATACCTTGGATTGAACTTTGATTGGTTCTCGTCATGAAAATAAAAGGCTCTGAATGGACATAAAGCGAAGCGTAAAACTTTCTAGAAATCGACGACAATGCTCTAAACTCACAACCGTTTTCTGGGCTCGCTACTCACGGGGTGTATGCTTGGACGGCTGTTTTCCAAGGACGATGACCGCCAGCGGCACGCCTCGAACTGACGTCTCCGACAGCTCGTACACATCGGAGATGTCCGGACATCGCGAGTGCACGTCCTCCAGGATCTCCAGCAGTTCGGTGTTGTCGTGGTGCCGGAAGACGAACGTCTCGCCGGGGCTGACGGCGGCGGCGGCGATGGCGGCCAGCGCGGTGACGACGCGGAGCTGAGCCATCGCGCCGCCCGTCCACCGGCGGCTGCAAACTGGACCGTATGGCGCGCGGACGGCCGTCGCCGCCGCCGCCGCCGACGCGTCGTTTCTGTCGCGCATCGGCTGTGACGTCACAAATCAATGCCGTTGCCATGGTAACGCCTGGAGAGGCCACCCACGCACCGGTAAGGCCAGGGTGGTTTTGTTTGAACGAGGCAGGGCTCAGGGTCAGGTCCGTCGGCAACAGGTATCGCTCGCAACACCGGCCGTTCCATGCTCGTCCCTGGCTCGTCCTGTGCAGGCGGCGCGGCCCCCACTGACGTCACGTGGCGATGACAATGAGTTTACACGGGGTGGTTTGGGTATCCTATATCACATCCCTCGCCAAACATGCGTGAGGCAATAATCGCCCCAGTGGGGAATCACTTGCATGCAAAGGGAGACAGCCGAGATCATCAGAGAGAAAACAGAGGGGAAATGCATGACACGAAATACGACTCAGGTATGGTGTTGATAGCTTACCTAGGCGTTATGTCGGCTCACCGAGGAGTGGACGAATAATGGCACGGGTATTCAGCAACTAAAAATTACTTACCACCGAGTTTAAAATGAGTTGCATTGTCCAGGTCCTCGTTCTATAACAATACCATTCACGGGTATATAACTTCGAACAAAAAATGTCTAACATTACAATAAACATGCCTCTCGCCTCTCGGTTATAGCCAAGAAATCTTTAACCGTTCCAAAATGAAATCAACCAACAGTAATTCCCAATAGAATAGGTGTATGGGACGTTCACAAACAAAGCAAAGAGTCTACTACACCTTTTATAAAGTCACGAGGTACGAGAACCCAAAGATTGATGGTACGCATGCATTCATTCGCAATTTCCTGAGTCATTAACGTCAGGAAGTCAATTCATTACGGGGTCATCAATATAAAGTTTGGCATTAGATCATTCTCATAATCATTATTCATTACCCTTTAGCGTTCCTACCAAGCACACAGCGCAAGGGTAGCAAGATGCAGCCTCGAATGACTCCTCGCTCCAAAAGCGCAACGAAGCGCAACGAAGTCCAAGCATTTTCGATGGGTACGGGAAACAACGAATTAGCATCTGATAGACCCTTCTCTGCTAATTTGTTGTTTTGAAATGAATGAGAGAATGAGAACAGCTCAGCAGCTAGGTCAGAGCCCTTCATTTATGTATTTATTTATTTATTTATATATCTATTCATCGCAAAATATTTCCCTTCTGTATCTTGGCTGCATATGGCGTGGTTGAGTCATGCGCTGGTTGAGCGCCGAGTTACACACAAAGCGGCGTTGAAGTCGCCATGGTAAGCCAGTCTGTCCCGCCGAACAGGGGCGCACCGCGGCACAGTCTACCTTTCAGGCGTTCACTTTCGGCTGAAGGCACCGCTGCATTGCAAGGATTGCGGGGCCGGGGACGAGAGTCAAGTTTTATGAAAAAAGGCAACGTAAAATTGGCCAAGACCAACTTCGATGTGTCATCTCATTTCTTTTAGTTACAGAACACGGATAGCAGGGCAGAAGAGAGAGCGGCCGCCGCTCAGATGCGATATCCGAGTCACATTCGTGCAAAGTGTTGATTTTCTAATAATTTGTTTCCATTTTACGCTTGATCTACACAACTAAAAGGCGCTTACGACATAAGTGCGAAGTGTTACTCAATCAGGCAGGATGGTCATCAAAATAATCTTAATATCAACTAAACGAAACGAGCAACGAAATTACGCATTCGGTGCTTATTTCCATCTTACATAACACCAAAGTTACCTCTCCTTAAGCTTCCTCTGATTTAATTACACCCGAAGCATTCATCTCTCATTAGTCATTGATTGGGTTAATCGAAACCACATTTCCTGAAAGAACGCCATACGCTACTAAGAAATCGTTAATTGCATCAACAGAAACCTCGTTTTTTCCATCATCAACGAAAAGGCAACCTTGCATGGGTCGCAAATGTGATCAGTGACCTTTAAAAAGACGATATATCAGAGCATTGGAAATGCCACCCAAACCGACATAACACCAGGAAATACATTGAATTACCGCTTGCTCGGATCGCACGAAGGGCGGACGTTTATGAAAAAGTGCTAGACCTAGGAAATGGATACGTCGCCCCACACCAATCTCTTCAGCCTACATAACCGCAGGTTGTTTGAAAAGACAAACACTGTTCGTTAGAATTGTGTTTTTCTATTGAAAAACAACCGGAGCAGTCGTTCACCGGGCTATGTTTTCCATACTTGGCAGCGAATCAGTACAACTTGATACCAGCCAAAACTACTGCAACGATTTTCGTAAAAATCTCAGGGTATAGACTTTCGAAGATGATCTAGCTGATGGCATCGGTCACTGCTCGCTCAGAATTCTTTTGCGCGTGGCGCGAGCGTTTGAATTTTCGCCCATGTAAAGTCAATAGGGGCTTGGGACACTTTTTGCGCGATAGCGAATGGCGGAAAAACGAGTCAAGGAAGGGTTGGTTTACTTCCCAGCATTTTATGGCAAACACGTTCCGGTACACGCCCGTGTGCGCCGTATACGCGCCAGAATCTCGGATCACCTCTTTGCACAAGGTCAAAGTTGGAATTTTGCTGTGTCCCATGTTAACCCGCGCCCTGGTGGGGGCCATTTTGGCCCCCCTGTGGTTTTCTTTAATAGCGAGAAAACGGCGGCGCGCAGCGCCGCCAAATTTTGGGTTCCTTACCGATCATCAATTTGACACCTTCACACAAAATTTCAAGTCACAGGTCACCTCAGGTCAGGAGTTATTGAGGTCAAACTGAGGTCATGCTCGAGTAAAAATGAGCAAAAAACATGACATCTTGAAACGCTCACCAATTCTACATTTAACAAGCAATTTTAAAGTTCTTTATGTGGTTGTGTAGAGAAAATACGGCGCTACAAAACTGCGATCTCGTATTTTCGAAATTTTGGGATTTGGCCCCCAAAAATAAAAAAATAAAAACTCAAAAAATTTCCTTTTTTTCGAATTTCGAAAAACCGTAATGTTAGTGATAGTCCCTGCGCTCTTCGATATACATACGAAATTTTAGATCGATAGCTCTTTTTTTGGCCAAGTTATAGCGAAAAAACTGTTAAAAATTGATGACGTCAAAATTTTGAACTCAATTTTTAGCAATTCTAGACCTCGTAGCGCAAAACGGAGACCACCGTTGAACGCCCCGTGACGAGCTGCATCGAATCGATACCCATTTTATGCAAAAATATCAACTTTGAAATTTGACCTAATTTGACCTGACCTTGACCTGACCTTGACCTGACCTTGACCTGACCTTGACCTGACCTTGACCTGACCTTGACCTGACCTTGACCTGACCTTGACCTGACCTTGACCAAAACGTGACCTAAGCTGGCCCAAAAGTCTGCCTGACCCACATTATCGCATTTGTCATGTAAAATGGACCATAAAACATGTATCACACGACACTTTCATATTGCGACCCCCCCCAGTGACCTGACCTCTGTGACCTGACCTGGTATCAGTGACCTCAAATAGCAAAATATGTGTTTGAAGAACATTTCCCCATCGATGATTTTCAATGAAATGCATTTAACTCGATTTTACAACGCATTTCTTGAAATGCCTTTAAACGATGAAAATTCGACCTTTGACCTGACCTGTGACGTCATCGGTTTGACCGAGGTCAATGAAATTGGGTCACAAGGTAGTTCCCCGTTGGGGCTATCCAACGCCGTTTACCGCTTGTCGCTATGTTGCGTGGTTCTCGAGATCTTAGGGGGGGGGGGCAAAATGCCCCCCATCAGACCGCGTTTAAACCTGGTATTTGACCTGACCTGTGACGGTGACCTGTGACGGGTGACGCCCGTTCCCTGAACGCGGCGTCACCCGGCAGCCGCGCGTTTCGGCCGGCCATGCAACCCACCAAATAAGGCTGACCCGAGCGACACGAGGCGGCGCGCGGCGCAGAAGGGAGGGGCGCTCACACAGCTGGGAGGGACCGGGACGGTCCACTGACCTGACTCGCGCCCTCCGTCAGCGCCGGCAGTGCCGTCACCAGCGCGTTGCTGTCGTCACCGTCATCACCCCGCACTGAAAACAATTTAACCTAAGGCCGGCGAGTAAACCGGTGTTTCACGGGTACGCCTATCCGCAACCATTTTTAACCACCCTCCCAAGAGTAGGGCTAGGTCCCATTGCGGTGTACCTAGTCGTACTTGCTCTGAGGGGATATAACCGCTGTCAGCGAACATGTCCGCTGAGAGCAGGGACGACTACACTGCAATCGGACCTTACTGTACTCTTGGGAGGGTGGTTAAAAATGGTTGCGGATAGGGGTACCCGCGAAACACCGGTTTACTCGCCGGCCTTGGGTTAAATTGTTTTCAGTGCGTGCTGTCATCACCGCTCCGTCATGCGTCATCTCCCTGTCATCGCGGTGCGTCAACGCCGCCGCAGTCTGTGACCGGCGCTCGTGAGCCCACCTCAGACACCTCCCTCGCCTACACTCAGCGCTTTAAAAAATGTGAAAACGGCCGTACTGTGTCTCAGGGTTCCACACTTCACTTTGCGAGCACGTATAACATAACGAGTCCACTTCAATGCGTACCAAAATACTCTATATAGTTGCTCGCTTTCTATCTTTTTTCTACTTTATCTCTGTCGACTATCACCCTCTCCTTATAAGAGTTTCGTGCGCGAGACGTTTCACGATGATGTTAACCCGCGCCGGGCCGGTGCTCTAAGATTCCGCGCCGGGCCGGGGGGGGGGTGTTTGAACACCCCCTTCTAACTCGGCTCCTGGGCCACGTAGCGACACGCGGTAAGCGGCAATCGAAAGAACGTCCAAAATAAGGACGAAAACACTTCGGTCATTTTTTGGGTCAGGTCAAAGGTCAGGTCACCAGAGGTCACCAAAGGTAAAACGTTGACTATTTCAACATTTTGGAAACTGCCAACGACTATCTCGGGAACCGATAGAGCTACAGCGCCGCGGAAAAGCGCATTCCATAGCCCTTTTACAGACCTTTCTGGGTAATGTTCTCAGATTTGACCTCAGGTCAACGGTTTAGCCTCCAGAGGGCAAAAACTCCAAAAATAGCCATTTTTACGAGAAGTGTTTTTTCGGCAATAACTTTTGACTCAAAAGAGACATGTCATTACTTTTGCCAGCATCGTGTTCCTCTCGTCGAGACGCGTCGAATGAACTATAATTTGACCTTGAAAGGTCAACTTGAAAATTTGACCTCAGGTCAAGGTCATTACCTGACCGGAAAAGGTCATGTTGCATATCAGTCGATCCGCAACGTCGAGCCAAACACATCTAAGGCGTTTTCAGCGCTCTAGCACGTCTCTATCAGAAGTTATTAGCGAAAAACTGTTAGATTCTGTTCGTGACCTGAGATGACCTCGGGGACATAACGAGGGGTCACAGTTGCCATTTTCCGATTCAGTTTGTCAATTTTACCTACATCTCGATGTTTGAGAGTGTCTAGAATAGCGTTCGTGCAAAACAGACGCTTTTCAATTTTCTCCCATTGACTTATAATGGAGAGGTCGCAAAATTGACCTGACCTTAGGTCACCGATATCGAAATTCCGAGAGATACATTTTATAGATACTGTTGCTCTAATGAATCGCTGAAAGTTTCAAGGCAATCGATCAATCGGTGTAGCTAAGAGAGCATTCTTATCTTTTCTGAGGTGAGGTCACTTGGCGTGACCTGGTGACCTGACCTAAGGCGACCTGGGTCTGAAATTTTTTGACAACATGTGCGGAAAAGATGCACGAACAGGTGTGCCAAAAACGGCGGCGCTCCGCGCCGCCGTTTTTGAGATATCTGCGAAAAACCGCAGGGGGGGGTGTTCAAACACCCCCCCGGCCCGGCGCGGGTTAAGAATAAAGCAGGAAGATGATGTCTGAAAGTAATTATTTAATTGTGCATTTTTGTCACATGAAAATATGTCTGCTGATATGCAGCACACACCCATTGTTGTGTTGAACTTATTAGCTTTTAGTAAAACGTGCTTCCTGGAGTGAAAAAACTTGCACATTTTTTTGTGAGAGAGATGTTAACCCTCGCCCGCACATGGGGGGGGGGGGGTTGCCACCCCCCAGGTATAGTTTTTCTGCTCTGCACTCAACATTCTTAGAGCTAGAAGGCTGATTTTTCGCATAGCTGCTCCTCTATCCTTTCTTGATGTTCACTGAAAGTTTCAAGTTCCTGTGGTTTTTGGTTTCGGAGATATGACCTTGTTTTTCAGGTCATGTCATGACCCAAATGACCAATTCTCAACATCTTGCGTTGGCTATGGGCCTTGTGAGCTTTT
This sequence comes from Amphibalanus amphitrite, assembly GCF_019059575.1. Lineage (NCBI taxonomy): Eukaryota > Metazoa > Arthropoda > Thecostraca > Balanomorpha > Balanidae > Amphibalanus > Amphibalanus amphitrite. The sequence continues at coordinate 206,625 of NW_024882338.1, read as the reverse complement.
GACACCTTGATTTCGGCCTTTTTTGCCATTCTTACCTCCCACCTATCGTGGGACATGTTGTTCGACGATGTACAGATGTCAAGGTCAGGGTCAAGGTCAACCTAGGTCATCCAAAATAATTGCGTTTTAGGCAATCTGAATTTACTTTTCGTGATGTTTTTTGACTGCATTTTTGGTAAAAGCTTCTCAGATCATGATTTCATGTACCTAATATGGACACATAAACAATCGGTGCACACATTATACACACAGACACACACAGACATATAAACACATATCATTGACCTTGACCTAACTTGACCTGAAATGACATCAGCAGCAAAAAACTGGTCGGGTAGTGTGACAAAGAGGTTCTAGCTGGCTTGGCACCAGAAAACGGCATCGTCATCGGTATATGTTAAGCAGCGCACTTGATATCCAGCGGTGACCCAAAACAGCAACATTTTTTTAGTTTGACCTGACCTGGAAGGTCAATGACTGACCTGAGAAGGTAAAACTGGGTATCATTGGATTTGTCTCTTCCCAAAGAATCTTTTTTATCGTTACCGCGAAGCTCTATCTCCAACAGGAACGAAATGGCGCAGGGGGGCAACCCCCCCCCCCCCCATGTGCGTTCTAGGATGGGAAAATGGCATGTGCGGGCGAGGGTTAATTGAAACAGATATTAAAGTTCTTTGTAAAAGTACTGCGTTCAGGGGTATCGGCGAGCATGCATGTTGAGTGATGCGTACTTGCTGGACAGACGAGGCGCGAAATGTATTCCAACATCGAACAGCTCTCCGCCTCGCTGACAATTTGGTACTGCCCCGATAGCCATCACACGTCGTTGAACATCGAAACTTGAAACCGCACTGAAGTGTTCTAGGCATGTTCCTCAACTCGCCACCCGATGCTCCCGGATCTGGGCTTTAAAGAGATCCTATAGTGGTCCTGGTGTCTTCTAAAAACATTTCGTACTTTCTGCCTCAACTCCGTCAAGCGATGCTGTGCGTGATCGCCGGAGTGAAACAATGTGATTCTACCGTACTGTTTTAGCAAATAAATTTTATTTTTTGATTCTTAAATTGCCCTTAACAAATGTTAACCACACAGGTCCCAGTAAGAAAACTGTGCAAGCTTAAAAAATTATTCCATCGGTTCTCAAGTTATAAGCATAGGTCATAAATGACCCAACCGGCATTAGAATAGTCACAAATAAGGAGTTATCACGAAAGCCGATTTAGCTCGATACCTTATTGTGTATACTGTATACCGGTCTCAGCCAAACAATGTTAACCCGCGCGGGGCTGGGGGGGGGGTAAATTTTACCCCCCCTCACGAATTTTTGCAATATCTCAAAAACGGCGGCGCGCAGCGCCGCCAAACTTTCAGTACCTTTTCTCACATCAATTTGACACGTTCCCTGAAAATTTGAGCGAAATCCGTCGGAAAATTTTTGAGAAATTGACGTTTTAGTGACGTCATGTTCGTCATTTTCGCCTCAAAAACGGCAAAAGTTCAAACGCCGCTAACATCTTCATTTTTAAAGGAATCAAGACGTAACAAAAAAGGTTATACGTAATGTTACTTTGTCTATCAAATGGCTATCTCGGTTTTTTGAAAATTTTGGATTTTGGCCTAATTTTTTTTCAAAAAACTGACTTTTTTGGGAAAATCATTATAAAATCCAAAATTTTGAGTCTATCAAAAAAAAAAAAACGGAATATATGTCAGAGAAGTGGTCTATGTGCACCTACATACCAAATTTTAGAAGAATCGGTTCAAAAATGTGGGAGTTATTCAAAATTTTATGACGTCACGACACACAAATTTTTTGAAAAATGACTTTTTTGGAAGTTCTAGACCTCGTACGGAAACAAAAACAGCACCATTCGATTCGCCGTGAAAAACTGCATCAGATAGACACCTTTTTAGGCCTTAACAACCAACTTCAAAATTTGACCTCACTTGACCTGACCTTGACCTGACCTCGACCTGAAATTCATCCAGAGGTGGTCCATATCACTTATTGAGTGTGCCTATTGAATTCTATGAGTAAAATGACCCATAAAACATGTGTCGCACATGCCCTTTTCTATATTTTGTTTTTTGGTGACCTGACCTGACCTGACCTGACCTGACCTTGACCTTGACCTCTGAATGATATTGTATGCAACGAATATTGTCTTGGTAGCCTAAGAACACGTTTTGGGCGATCAGTCTCAGTCCATGACTCCATTCTTCGGCAACTACGGTGCAAGGCCGATACTGTAGAAACTTGCAATTTGTACCCTTGACCTGACCTTGACCTTGACCTCAAACTTTAAATTAAGTACATGTTTTTAGTAGTTCGTGATGAGAGCTTTCGATTGGCGTTTGAATTTTCCAAATCGGACCGTTAGTTCGGGAGATAACAGGGGGGGGGGTAAAATTTACCCCCCCCCCCCCAGCCCCGCGCGTTCGGCTGGAGACCCCAGCCCCGCGCGGGTTAAGAGGCACTGCATTGCAATGCTTTGCAACGTCAAATTGGCGGGGCCGTTGATGCCAGTGGCAGGCCTGTGGTGCCCCTGACACTGTCAGGGACACCATAGGCCTGAGAGGCCTGTGGTGTCCCTGGGCCCTGACAAGCCTGAGGTGCCCCTGACATGCTTGTGGAGCCCCTGACAGGTCTGTGGTGCCATTGCTAGGTTTGTGGTGCCCCTGGCAGGCCTGTGGAGCCCCTGGCGGGCCTGTGGTGCTCCTGCTAGGCTGCTGTTGCCCCTGGGTCCTGGCAGGACTGTGGTACCCCTGACAAGCCCGAAGTGCTCCCGACAGGCCCGTGGAGCCCTTACAGGCCCAAGGTGCCCGTACGAGGCTGGTGGTGCCCCTGTGAGGTCGATGGTGCCCCTGGCAGGTCTCTGGTGCCTCTGGCAGGTCTGTGGTGCCCCCTGGCAGACCTGCGGTGCTCTTGCTAAGTCGATGGTGCTCCTACAGGCCTGTGGTGCCCCTAACAAGCCTGTGGTACCCCTGAGAGGCCCGTGGTGCCCCTCGGCCGGCCGAGTCGCCGGCCCGCCCCGGCCCGCCCCGCACAGGCCCGAGTCGCCGCCGGCCCCGCACGACCGGTCGGCTCATGATATCCCAACATCGCAGCACTCGGCCTGTGGTGCCCCTGTCAGGCCTGTGGTGCCCCTGATAGGTCGGTGGTGCCCCCGGGCCCCAAGGGAGGTCATGAGTGACCCATATGACCCCCCTCCTTTGTATCCGCCACTGGGATCTGATCACAACCCCCAGAAATAAGTAATCGTATAATCATCAGTTGCTTCCCTTGTATTCAACATACAAGAAAATTTACAACACTTTTGCCGGCTGGGTCATTTATGACCCAATGATATTTATCGAGGAAAAAAAGTTATCCGATGGCGACAAGAAGGGCAAAAATATACATCATGCCTTTTTCAGACAAACTCAAATGCCAGGTGGACGATCATTCAACAGATAGTAAGGTGCAAACATAATATAATATTACTTTTTGGGGCGGCGTGCCATTGCCAGTGACCGGCGACTGTGCAGTCCCGTCGTCTTTGGCTCCAGAAACTTCAGTGGACGAGCTCACACAAGTTTTATGCGGCTCCGACGCTCGCCACTGAACCCACAAATCCAACAAAACACACGCACAAGTTCCTCAAAGTGCCACTTGCCTCCATTGAGAAAAATCGTTAAGGTTTTGCTTTTGGGTCATATATGACCCAAGCGGCATTATTAATGGGAATCGAAGCGACGGTTGGCGGAGACAAACAACAATAAGCAATTAACGAGAAGCAATGAACGAAACACACACATTACATTAGTGCGAACAGGAGAAAAATAATGTGTGTCTGCCCAAAGTCGGTACACACGGCGCGGCTAATTCGGCGCAAATCGAGCGTCAGTGATTACACAAACACACCCACACTCCAGCGGTGCGTATTTACACAGTGGCGAGAGCGGCAGCTTCCGGCTGCAGCCACAGCAGGTGACACGGCGAGGGGGCGGCCGGTTGGCCCGGCCCCACTCCCGTCTAATACCCATTGAGCTGGGGCCACTCGACCCACGCGTCCTCCCACTCGCCTGTCACCCGCTCGCTGCAGGTCGCCGCCACCCGAGCGGTCAGTTACTTTCTGAGAAGGTCGTACCCCGGCCTCCCTCCCTCCCTCCCCGTTCTCCGTCGGAGTGGCAGCGGCCGGCGGGCGACGGGTCCTCCCAAATTTGTCACCAGGCCGCCGAGGCGTCAGAGCGCGGCCGGGGGTAGAGCCGCACGCGGCCGTACCGGGCGCCGCTCAGACTCTGCGGCTCGGGCGGCGCCGCCGGCAGCTCGGGCCGCTCCAGCATGCGGACCAGGTCACGCAGGTTGTGGTCGGCCGGACGGCCGGCCGGCCGGCTCTGCACCAGCTCAGTGAGCGCCGGCGTGGCGAACTGACGCTGGTGCTCGCCCGGCCCGTTGACCACGGTGCCGAAGGTGGGCTGCGGCCGGTGGCGCGGCGCGCCGTACAGCGGGTTGTGGCGCAGCGTGTCGTGCACGCGGCCCAGCAGGTACGGCTCCTGGTAGCGGGGCACGGCGTTTGTGCGCACTGCGTTCCGGTGCTGTCGCTTGGAGAGCTTCCACATGGCTCTCAGCTGCTCGCAGCTGGGCTCGCGCGGCGCATACGAGTTGTACGGCACGAACTGGTTGCGCTCGCGCTGGCGTTTCTCGGGCGGCGGCTGCGACTGGTCGGTGTCGTGCTGGGTGCGCGCGGCCGACAGCAGGGTGGCCAGCAGCAGCAGCAGGGCGCTGAGAGGCAGGCGGAGCCCCATCACCGACGGTGGCTGGCCAGGGGCTAGGGGAGAGTGGGGTGGGTTGTATCAGTTTTTTACTCCGAGACCCATAACCTCGTAACTATCCGTGATAAACTCATTATTTCCATACTATCTCCTTCCTTGATTCTTCTGCTTTTTTGTGCAAAGTAACTTTTCCGCTACCTCTACCAGTTTTTCTTCTACGGTCTGCCGAATAGAACAATATTTTTGATACAACTTGCCCCATGGCTTGGGTGAATTGTATCACATGGTGGGGTAATTTGTATCACTATTTCACGTTTCAGGGAGTGTGCTTGCTACTGGTTTTGAACATAACAACAACATTAAATGGGGTTAATACAATGTATATGCTCAAAGGCTTCACTTTTATTAGACCAAACTTAGGTCAATCCGAACGAAACATCGAAACGAACGAAACATCAACAGACTAAACGCAAAAGTGGCCCGTTAAGAGCAAAGAAGCAAACACATTGTGCCGAAATGAACGAGTATTGACTAGCTACCTACAAACGCGAGCCAAGGCTTAGCTTTCGCGATCAAAAGCGACATACCCATACATACATACATACGTACATACATACATGTTACAACATACCCCACCCGGCTCTGATACAACATGTACCACGCCGCCATCTTGGGAAAAAACATCCTCGTGCTCAAAAACAGCGGACAGCTGGATAAATCCATTTTCACTCACGCAGCCTTAGAACCTACCCTCACCACCGCTACGGAGATCTTTCAAATTCGTGCACATCTAAATGCCCAAAACACACATTTTCTTGCAACTTACTTTTTTAGAATGACATTAAAAAAACATAAAATCGGCTCTCACCTCGAGACGCGTCCATCCAGCCACACGACAGAACAGGGAAATATGGCGCCCGGAAAACCTCGTCGGCTGGTCGTGTCACGAGCGCCATCTATTGGATAAGTTTGGCACAATTCGCCCTGATACAACTTGGACATGATACAACTCTCCCCGCTCTCCCCTACCAGCAGCAGCGGCGACAGCAGCTGGGCCGCCCCGGCCCAGCTGCTGGGCCCAGTGAATTGAAACGTTACACTTAAGCTGAAAGCACGGCGCAATCGTGTTCAAGTTCTCAGGATGAAGCTTAGCCACTGTGTGCGTTAAAGTGACCAAGCCACCTTAACCCTCACCGGCACAGGGGCCACCCCGGAAAGCCCCATAGCAGCCACACTTTACGACTTTCTAACAGGTCCCGATTTTCCCGGTTTTCGGGTCATTGACCTGACCTAGAGGTCACCCGATGACCTAGGACCTTAAAATTGGATATCATCGGCTTCCTCTCGTGACGGGCAATACGCTCGTTTTTCCGCGAAGCTCTAGCTCGATCAGGGGCCAAACGCGAGGGTGGGGGTCGTACCCCCCCCCTTTTGTGCCGTCGAAGGACGCAAAATGGCCTGTGCCGGCGAGGCCTAACATTAGTGTTGAGTTGAGATAGCCAAAATGGGGTCCCTGGCTTGCATTTACCGGTTTGAACACTCATAACCCGCGCGGGACTGGGGGGGTAAATTTTACCCCCCCCCCCCCCCTCGCGAATTTTTGCAATATTTCAAAAACGGCCGCCAAACTTTCAGTACCTTTTCTTACATCAATTTGACACGTTCCATGAAAATTTGGGCGAAATCCTTCGGAAATGTTTTGAGAAAATGACGTTTTGGTGACGTCATGTTCGCCATTTTCGCCTCAAAAACGGCAAAATTTCAAACGCCGCTAACATCTTCATTTTTTAAGGGAATCAAGACGTAACAAAAAAGGTTATACGTAATTCTACCTTGTCTATCAAATGGCTATCTCGGTTTTTTTTTGAAAATTTTAGATTTTGGCCCAAATTTTTCCAAAAAACTGACTTTTTGGAAAAATAATTATAAAACCCAAAAATTTGAGTGTATCGAAAAAACCGGAATATATGTCAGAGAAGTGGTCAATGTGCACCTACATATCAATTTTCAAAAAAAAAAAATCAGTTCAAAAATGTGGGAGTTATTTCAAATTTTATGATGTCACGACACACAATTTAAAAAAAAAAATGATTTTTTGGAAGTTCTAGACCTTTTACAGAAACAAAAATAGCACCATTCGATTCGCCGTGAAAAACTACATTAGATAGACACCTTTTTAGGCCTTAACAACCAACTTCAAAATTTGACCTCACTTGACCTGACCTTGACCTGACCTTGACCTGAAACTCATCCAGAAGTGGTCCATATCACTTATTGAGTGTGCCTATTGAATTCTATGAGTAAAATGACCCATAAAACATGTGTCGCACATGCCCTTTTCTATATTTTGTTTTTGGTGACCTGATCTGACCTGACCTGACCTTGACCTTGACCTCTGAATGATATTGTATGCAACGAATATTGTCTTGGTAGCCTAAGAACACGTTTTGGGCAATCAGTCTCAGTCCATGACTCCATTCTTCGGCAACTACGGTGCAAGGTCGATACTGTAGAAACTTGCAATTTGTACCCTTGACCTGACCTTGACCTTGACCTCAAACTTTAAATTAAATACATGTTTTTAGTTGTTCGTGATGAGATCTTTCGATTGGCGTTTGAATTTTCCAAATCGGACCATTAGTTCGGAAGATAACAGGGGGGGGGGTAAAATTTACACCCATCCCCCCAGCCCCGCGCGTTCGGCTGGAGACCACAGCCCCGCGCGGGCTATAAGATCGAGAAATGTCTCAAATCGAAAGTATCTACTTTCAAAGTTGCAGCACTTGGATTCAGAGGGGCTAATGCATTACAATGCCCCATCTGAATGTGTGACGTCAGCGCAGATCTAATGATTTTAAATCTTTTACTAAAACGTCTCGTAGCACGCGATGGTATATGCTGCTTTGCACACAAGTGCCGCACTTTCAAATAAAGTCGCTAGGAACAGCAGAGATCCCAAAAAGTAAACAAAAGTAAAAGTCCTATATCATGAAAACCGGTGAATATTTTTCGATGAAATTTGGTAGATATTCATTTTCACTCTTTCTGAACCCAGCGACATCACTTTCATGCCAATTCATTAACTTGTTGAAGGTGGGAGGGTCCCTTTAACCACTGGTAGCTGGATATCGCTATAGCCATAGAGCATGCTTCCCGTTTCCGACGGAACAAAATGTCTTTAGCATTCATTGGACAGTCATGGTACTGTCCGAACTCCGTCGCAATAGGTGAGACCTTGTGAGCATCTAACACCTTCGAACATTGCTGACTCGGCGTGTTTTACTCCTGGCTTCAGCAGTTGAGCGTTTTTTTTTTTGTGAATCGCACCATCACGACTCCCACGCCGCGAAACAATCGTCCAACTGCCTGCAACCTGAGCCACTCACCGGTAATCGCTTTCTGGTCTACATCGCATTCCTGCTGTATTTAGGAGCACTCACCGAGTTTGAATGGATCTCAACTATTCTCATAAACGCTAGACATTTGGGGTTGAATAGCAGAGCGATACACTTCGTAAAGTTCGTTGGATCTAAGAAGTTATGCTAGTAATAAATGCTTATAATTTCACCCTTCATTGTGTGTGGATGAGTTTTGCTGTTTTGTGGTCGTCAGTTATTCTACAAAATTATGTAGGTACAACATAACAGCAGCTAGGGCTGACATATTTGATCGTAATAACAAAATTAGACGAGACGTTTATCAAATTTTCGGCAATTGTTCGTTCTCAGCTTATTCCATTTTCTCTGAACAAAATACTAACTAAAGTTAACCCGCGCGGGGCTGGGGTCTCCAGCCGAACGCGCGGGGCTGGGGGGGGGTAAATTTTACCCCCCCCCCCCTGTTATCTCCCGAACTAATGGTCCGATTTGGAAAATTCAAACGCCAATCGAAAGATCTCATCACCAACAACTAAAAACATGTACTTAATTTTAAGTTTGTGGTCAAGGTCAAGGTCAGGTCAAGGGTACAAATTGCAAGTTCCTACAGTATCGGCCTTGCACCGTAGTTGCCGAATAATGGAGTCATGGACTGAGACTGATCGCCCAAAACGTGTTCTTAGGCTACCAAGACAATATTCGTTGCATACAATATCATTCAGAGGTCAAGGTCAAGGTCAGGTCAGGTCAGATCAGGTCACCAAAAACAAAATATAGAAAAGGGCATGTGCGACACATGTTTTATGGGTCATTTTACTTATAGAATTCAATAGGCACACTCAATAAGTGATATGGACCACTTCTGGATGAATTTCAGGTCGAGGTCAGGTCAAGGTCAGGTCAAGTGAGGTCAAATTTTGAAGTTGGTTGTTAAGGCCTAAAAAGGTGTCTATCTGATGCAGTTTTTCACGGCGAATCGAATGGAGCTATTTTTGTTTCCGTACGAGGTCTAGAACGTCCAAAAAAGTCATTTTTCAAAAATTTTGTGTGTCGTGACGTCATACAATTTTGAATAACTCCCACATTTTTGAACCGATTCTTCTAAAACTTGGTATGTAGGTGCACATAGACCACTTCTCTGACATATATTCCGGTTTTTTCGATACACTCAAAATTTTGGATTTTATAGTTATTTTCCCAAAAAAGTCAGTTTTTTGAAAAAATTGGGCCAAAATCCAAAATTTTCAAAAAACCGAGATAGCCATTTGATAGACAAAGTACAATTACGTATATCCTTTTTTGTTACGTCTTGATTCCTTTAAAAATGAAGATGTTAGCGGCGTTTGAACTTTTGCCGTTTTTGAGGCGAAAATGGCGAACATGACGTCACCAAAACGTCAATTTCTCAAAAAATTTCCGACGGATTTCGCTCAAATTTTCAGAGAACGTGTCAAATTGATGTAAGAAAAGGTACTGAAAGTTTGGCGGCGCTGCGCGCCGCCGTTTTTGAGATATTGCAAATATTCGCGAGGGGGGGTAAAATTTACCCCCCCCAGCCCCGCGCGGGTTAAATCAGATGTCTAGAGATGCATCATATCAGATAAATAGAGAGGCCAAGAGAACGAAGAGGGAGATAAAGAAGAAAGGAGAAATGAAAGAGTCAGACAAAGAGAGAGACAGAGGGGGAGAGGGAGAGGGAGAGGGAGAGGGAGAGGGAGAGGGAGAGGGAGAGGGAAAGGGAGAGGGAGAGAGAGAGGGAGAGAGAGGCAGAGGCAGAGACAAAGACAGAAAGAGACAGAGAAAGAGAGAACAAGGGGAAAGCCAAAAGATGTCCCAACCCCGATGAGTGGTTCCAGGTCCAGTCCACTTTACTGCGAGACGTTCATTGACGGCTCGGATCCCTTTCTCACATCGTGACAACCTCCATGTATCCACACTCCACGGACACAAATGGGAAGCAGCATAATCGCAAAGGATAACAATTATCTTTGAGCTTTGACAAGTGAATTAATTCATGAATACTAAGTGCGAATACAATCAAGACGGTGGCCTGGCCGCCTCTCAAGACGGTGGCCTGGCCGCCTCGTTTGTCTCCGGTGCCCCGGTCGGAACTGCCTGACAAATGCCCCTGCGGCTCTCACTTATTCAGGTAAGGGAGGATAACGATAGGCAAAACCAAGATTCCTTTACTACTCAGGTTAGTTCACTAGAGAAATAAAGGGGCCGTGGTGAGTTGGTGACGTCATCAGAGGAAATCCTTCACGTTCAAATGAAGGGGTCATTTAAATTTCTGATTTTGGCTCGATATTGTCCTACTTGTTTAGTTTCAGTCCCATTTATCGTAATGAGGCGAGCTCATTGTTTCATTGGTACAACTTTTGATGACACATAATCCTTATTTTTTTCTCCAGCTCGCTTGAAAAATGATGAAATTAGCATGCATGCCTATGGGTGAAGGGAGATTCTACCGCCGTGGTGACGTCACGGTACTAAGGGATTCTGGAACTCGTGAAGGGGGGCTGGGTAAAACCAAGATTCCTTTACTACTCAAAGCAACGTTTTGAGTAAAACAACGTGCTGTGGTACATGCTGCTGCTGTATTTGCATTGTCATTTCGAACGTATACATTAGGTTTCTTGGTTTTTAAGCAGAATAGAATGGTTGCCAAAGATTTCTGCTAAAAACGTAGATGAGTTTCGATGATTCGGTCATTCGTGGCTCTTTCAGATATTTTGAAAAAAAAGCACAATGTCATGCTTTTACAATGCAATTTACAACGCCGTTCGACGCCAAACCAGGCGCACACACAACTAGTGAGATACCTATCTACTCTCCGGTTTGTTTCTCACCACGATAATCTGCTTACAACAAGCTGTGGTACAGTCCACAGCAGAAGTAATGTGCGGTTTCAGTCATGGGTATGTTCTGCTTCTGAAGCTTAGGAACGATTAACCAGACTACAATGAAACTTTGAATGTAGCTTATATGTATCGTCACCCTTGCAGCTGCAACATTAGCTATTGACATCTTCTTTTCGATCACTCCGCATTAAACAATCGCCAGTCAAAGCCAACCGTTGATATTGGTAAAACCCCACATTACTTTAGCGGTGGGCTGTACGTTTATCTCAAAAGTCATGCAGAGATCAGCCCTTCGATAAAGTGCAAAACTCTCACCATGCTCTCACTATAAATCAGGAATTGAATCAAAGCGTAACCGTGCTCTTTAAACTATTGTTAGTCGAACAAGCTAAAGAAATTCAATTTTATTGTTATCTAGTTCTTTTTTAATACAATCTCCAAGGATTAATTGCATCTAGTCTGCGATCCATTCAGCCATATTCAGCCTACAGTGGAGGTCGCAGGGGGGGGGGGGCCATCAGGGCCATGGCCCCCCCCCCCAAAGGCAAATCAGAGGGGCCATCATATCATTTGCCCCCCCCCCCCAAACAACCGATGGGCCCCCATGGCCGTATGGGGCCCTGGCCCGTATTCGATTGTCACGAGGCTCGAGAAACCCACGCCAGCTATTAACAACTCCCATACCAGTCTTTGAGGGTCCTACACTGACCTCCCTTCAGGGCGGTCAGGAGGGCCCTTCAGTGGCGGTCAAGCGTCCACATTGACCGCTGAGGACCCGTATTGACCTCTGAGGGCCCTCCACTGGCCTTTGAGGGCCCCTAAACCGGCCTCAGGGCCCAACCGGCGTCTGAGAGCCTCACACCGGCCTCTGGTGGCCTCATTTCTGTCTCTCGAGTCCCAAGACTAGCCTTTACTCGTAAGTGTCTCTGAGGGCCCCGCACTGGATTCTGAAGACCCGATGTCGAGCCAGCATCGGCCTCTGGGGCCCATCTTGGCCTTTGAGGGCCCTCCGCTGGTCTCTGGGGTCCAACGTCGGCCCATGCCGGCCTTTTAGGGCCCCACACTGACCTCTTAGGGCCCATGCTGGCCTGTAAGGACCCACATTAGCCTCTAAGGGCCCCGCACTGGATTCTGATGACCCAATGCCGGCAGCTCAGGGCCCGCATCGGCGTCTGAGGGCCCATCTTGGCCTTTGAGGGCCCTCTGCTGGCCTCTGGGGTCCAACGCCGGCCCATGCCGGTCTTTTAGGGCCCCACACTGACCTCTGAGGGCCCATGCTGGCCTGTAAGGATACACATTAGCCTCTATGGGCCCCACACTGGATTCTGAAGACCCGATGCCGGCCTCTAAGGGTCCGCATCGGCCTCTGAAGGCCCATCTTGGCCTTTGAGGGCCCTCTGCTGGCCTCTGGGGTCCAACGCCGGCCAATGCTAGTCTTTTAGGGTCCCATTCTGATCTTTGAGGGCCCCATGCTGGCCTGTAAGGGCCCATATTAGCTTCCGAGAGCCCCCCGCACTGGATTCTGAAGACCCGATGCCGGCCTCTAAGGGTCAGCATCGGCTTCTGCGGGCCCATCTTGGCCTTTGAGGGCCTTCTGTTGGCCTCTGGGGTCCAACGCCGGCCCATGCTGGTCTTTAGGGCCCCACACTGACCTCTGAGGGCCCGTGCTGGCCTGTAAGGACCCACCTTAGCCTCTGAGGGCCCCGCACGGGCTTCTGAAGACCTGATGCCGGCCTCTAAGGGCCCGCATCGACCTAGTCTGAGGGCCCATCTTGGCCTTTGAGGGCCCTCTTCTGGCCTCTGGGGTCCAACGCCGGCCCATGTCGGTCTTTTAGGGCCCCACCCTAACATCTAAGGGCTCCATGCTGGCCTGTTGTAAGGACCCATATTAGCCTCTGAGTGCCCTATTCGGTCTCTGATGGTCTCAAACTGCCCTATGCAGGCCCTGTACTGGTCTCTGAGGGCTCTAAACTGGCCCCTAAGAGCCCAAACCAGCCTCTAAAGGTCCCACGACCCACACCGGCCTCTGATGGTCCCATTTCTGTCTCTGGGACCGAAACTGCCCTTATGTGCCTCTGAGTGCCCCGTACTGGCTTCTGAAGGCCATCGATGCCGGCTTCTGAGGACCCATACCGGTCTTTAAGTGCCTCATAGCGACACCTGAGGCCCCACACTAGCCTCTGAGGGGCCCGCAAACTGGCCTATGAGGTCTCTACACCGGCCACTGATGGCCCTATTATGTTCTCTGGGGGGCTCAAACCTTACCTTTGGGCGTCACGCACTTGCTTATGAAGCCCACATCAGCCTCTGGGGCCCTACCTGGGGCCTTTGAGGCCCTTCGCTGACCCTTGGGTCCAACGCCGGCCTCTGGGGGTCTGACACCGTACTCTAAGGGCCCCATTGCAGCCTCTAGGCGATAGGTATCGCCGAAGCGCTATCGATGGGCCCATAAGTGTACACACAGTACATGCATTTATTGATACTTTAATTGTATCCAAGTCATTGGGTCATATTTACAGGTTTGGAGGCGCAACCGCAGGGTAAGCAACGGAAAACACGGGCGGATGTACAGCCCTCAGCAGACTGCGTGGTAGGTATTCTTTTTTCGACAAAACCGATAATAACTCAGAGGCTATGCTATCAGTCGGTCAGAACTCACTGCAAATAGATGCGCCATGCTCCACTCCTTCGATTAGGTGTATCACTAAACAAACTATACGCCTTGTGTGGCAACAAAATGCAAAAGTTTGTTTTGGGGGCAAATATAAACTTTTGTATTTTGTTGCCGAACTAGAAGTAAAATGAATACGGTGATGATGCCAATCTAAGGTGCGGAGTCTCGCGTGTCTTCCTGTTACGATTTGCGAATGACCGATAGCATAATATTCGCATTATTCTCGTTTTTGTCGAAAAAAGAATACCTACCACGCGGTTTGCAGAGGGCTGTACCTATCAGTCCCGCAACGAAGGAGTTTGGACCCACCCCGTTTAGAACGGACCGCGTGAGAAGTCAGCACTGCGTGGTCATCAACACCAGAACTGCTAAGTCAGACCCTAACCGTGTCTTCTCCCATAATGCAGTGGATATTGTGTGACTTTCATGAAATGTTGTTAGCCAGGCAAAATTGCTGGGCATTTACCACATGCCGAGATATCCCTTAAACATTAGCACGTGCATTTGGGAAATGGCTTCGGCCCGCCTCGGCTAATGTTGAAGGTATTTGGGAAACGATTCGGCCCTAGGGCTTTTTGATTTTACCACATGCCGAGATATCCCTTTAACATTAGCACGTGCATTTGGGAAATGGCTTCGGCCCGCCTCGGCTAATGTTGAAGGTATTTGGGAAACGATTCGGCCCTAGGGCTTTTTGATTTTACTGTATGCCTGGTCTATTCAAATACATTAGCCAGAGGGGTGTGGTAATAACTGGTGTAAGCAAATTGACCACGGTCAAAAATGCATTACCAGAATGCACTTAAGCCAACATTTTGGGATGTTCTCGTTCCTAAGTCGGCTAAGAGCTTCGGTCCAGAAAATAAATTTATCGTTGGCATCGTTGGCATACAGTAAAATACATACCAAACTCGGCCGGTGATAAATTTTCAAGACCTCAGTCCTTACTGATTTTTGAACTCGGCCTTCGGCCTCGTTCAAAAATCCAGTAAGGACTTCGGTCTTGAAAATTTATTTACACCGGCCTCGTTCAGTATTATATATTCCCAGACAAAATTTTACTGAATATTCTGAGCGGAAGAACCAATTTCAAAGAAGATATTTACGGATTGTGTGTTCACTAACAGCAACAGCAAAAGTAAGTGACTGCGTGTTTACTTACTTTTGCTGTCAACGTAATTCAACTAAACAAGGTTATCGTTCCAATGCCAATGTATTTATTGCTGCAGAACATGGTCGGAAATCGGAATAATAATTATCTCTACATAATGCACGCAAAAAAAAAAACGATCAATTTAAATGCATGAAGCATCTTAACGTGCCACAATGAAACATTTGATATTGTTCCAGCTGGGATCCAAGACGCGTTTGATTCAGCGTTTCACCCAATTTTCAGTTTTCCTCACTGTTTCCTCACTCCTACTGGACTCCATATCTTTATTCTAACTTCTGGCGTTTCACCATCTTCATCCTCAGCTTTTTCAAACCCTAAATAAGGGGGAAGTAGGAATTTCATCTTTCATACTCAACGCAGCCCAATAATGAAAAACACAAAAAATAATCACAGTGACTATAAATATGAACATAGTACTAATATAATATTAACACAATATTAAGATTAAAGTGTAAAATATCAAATGAATATGATATTAAGTGTTGCGCCGGTACGGCATGTGGTAAATCTCTTCCCAACCTCTATGTTCCCAATCTCTATGTTCTAGTAATCTTGTTCCCAACCTTTGGCTGTGAAAATGCAGTTTTATTCACCGAGGTTTTTGTGCGGAGGACCGAGTGCCGGTAGGCACGAGGTCCGTAGCCAAAAACCGAGGTTCTGTTATATATTCCCGGTCGGGAATATATAACACCAACATGAAACTTGTCGTGTCTTTATCCTGCTGCTGCTTGGTTTTGCCTGATAGTTCAATACAAATCCCAAACCTCCGTAACATGCATACCTACTTGGACTACCCTGACCCGTGGTTTGCTGAGAAAAGCTAACGGACCATGCAACAATCCCTTTTTGAGAGGTTATGTTGCCGTTTTTCCCGTCCATCTGAACCATCGGCACAGCGGTCACACACGGAAGCCGTTCCTTAACCTTCCCGTCAATTGAAGATGTCCGGGTAGCTAACAAGCTGTACACAATTGTAATAATATTGCCTTACTCAGATTTAAATAAACACTTTTTTACAGGCTAAGCATTTTAAAAGCTAATCTGGAGGAGCTAATCTAATTCGCAAACACAATGGGGATCTGTTGTATCCTCAGCACTCGCTGCTCTGCCGACCTCCGTCGAGACACTCCAGTTCTCTTGCTTGACTCTATATTGTAACGGGACTTGACCACTTCAAGAGACACACCCAGTTCCGCCGCCCAAAACCGACTGGCCGGCGGAACAGACGAAAACACCCGACATCAACCACGCTGCCGACCGCCCGCGGCCTGACCCGGGGCGGCGGACAAGCGACCGGCGACCGCGACCGAAAACGGGACGAACACGTGGACGGGCCCGTATCACAAACGGAGGGGGGTACGGGCCCGTATCACAACAGGATCACGAATATCGTGCATGGAACAGATGAAATAGCCATTTCGTGCTAAAAAAAAACTCAAAATCTTTTTAAGAATGGTCAAATTTGCAATTACGTTCTGAATTGACACACACCTACAAAAGCCACCGCGCCGGTGCCAGTGAAAGGTAGTGTGCCACCTTCCAATGATTTCCCATTTTATTTTTCCTAGGATAAGAAGCTTCTGTTTTTACCTAATATCGCAAAAAAAAAATCAAAAATGAGCCTGGAATAGTGCCTTTTTTGCCTAAAAGCTTACCGGTTTTTCGATATGTACAACAACTGTAGTGGGCTGACCTGCAAACAGGCGTCGGCGACAATCGCGAATGCGGCGCACATGTGACAATAAGCAAAGGTCATTATAGAGTTACGACGTACGGGAATGAGTTATCAGCTGTCTAATCGTAGACAAGACAATGTCAAACTTAAACTGTAAGCCTGTATTGGTATTGTTTCTTTAATTTGGCTGTCGAACATTAATTTATGGTTTGAAATATGATTTTATGTAAAATAATTGATATGAAACAGCCGTCTCTTAAGTTATGGCCCCATTTCACCACACGCAAGTGGCAGAAATGACAATGGGCCTGTTCCAGCGCCTCCAGTAGAAATTCTTGACTGGAGGCTCTACCAGAGGTTTTACTGGAGGCGCTGGAACGCAATCTGGAGATTTCTGGAGATTGGCATCATATATACCAAAAGAATGACGATTGTTCTCTCTTGAAACACAAAATTTGTTTTCAATTTTATTAAGAAAGATTAACAAAATTATGGCAATGTAATATTCTTTACATTCAAGTAGTAAAATAATCAGTCAAAAGTCCTTTGTTTACATTCGTGATTGTCAAATGTGCGCCATAATTGTAGACCAGAGCCTCCAGAGAAATTTGGACCTCTCAAATCTCTGGAGGCTACTGGAGGTTTCTGGAGCTTTGGTGAGAGCTTTCTGGAGCTTTCTGGAGGCGCTGGAACGCTCTCTGGAGGATTCTAGAGCTTTCTGGAGCTTTCTGGAGGTTTCTGGAGGCGCTGGAACAGGCCCAATGATCAGCTGACGCATTTTTCTTGGCCGAAGTCAGAGCGCGCGGCCCGACGCACCACGCGTATTTGGATTGGAAATTCCGACCTCGACGAGCATCAGAAGCCGCCTAACAGGCGTGTTCGAAACCGCAGATGATGATGAACGGGTTTATCGAAACTTGATTGGATGAGCCTATCGGTAATAGCGATTTTAGTGTGTGCATTTATTGTTCATAGTGGTGTGAAATGTGGTTGGGGTACGACCGACAACCCGTCGGAGCGAATTTCGCACTGGGGTACTCAAAATTTAAAGAATTTAAGACGTTTCCATGAGTTTTGAAGGTATGGATAAGTTCTAAAAATCCGGTTCTCCTTATCCGGGTCATTAACTTCATATGGTCCAAGAAAGCTGGCACACTACCTTGAATTATCACGCCTGTGTGAGGATGTACTCCATGGTGAGCGTTGCAGGATGCTCTAGATGGCTCCAGATGCAATACCTTTTAAAACCAAAGGTTTTATACGATTCGATTAAATGTCACTAGCACTATATTCACTGGATCACAAAAGCCGTTTTCACTACAGCTTATTGGGCGAATGCACCAAACTTGACCAGATCTGCACCAAATCTCTTTTACAACAAATGTCGTAATATAATGAATTAATTTCAGTGTTTTTATTCAACGTGATGTCTGAAAGCTTGAAAAAATCAGGCATATAAGCAATTATTAGTGCAACCCTAGCTGATAACAGCTAAAAACACAATGAACCTAATTTGACCAAATCTGCACCAAATCTGCACCAAATGTGAACCAAATATGCACCAGCTAGCCGTCGTAAAAACGGATGATATCATGAGGTAAATATTTCTGTTTTCTTTAAAGGAAATACAATTTTATGCGCATTGCTTCAAAAAATGGACATGATTGATAATCCAGGCTATGCAGTTTAGATCACTGAACTTTGGGTCAGGAAATGCCTTGCGGAAACGCACCCATTCACATAAATCTGTTCAAGAGGATGCAGTTTTTAATTAGCAGTCCAGAGGTCGATAAAATGCTTGGAGTTGCTCCAACGAACATCTTAGTCCCATCACTGTCTCCAGCTTAGCCCTCGCCTGGCGGGAGGGGGGATGCAGCCTCCCTAAGTTTTTTTTTTTGTAAAAGGTGGTGTCGCGTAGCGCCGCAAAATTTGGCACAACGTCTGGGAATGAGCCTCTTGCGACATATCCTGAAAATTTCAAGTGCCAGTCATTTCAGGACCTGGACTATGACTATGAAAAGTACGACCAGTATTGGTACTCACACCTTTCCTTTGAATTAGACGGATAAACAGGCGCCATGCCTATAAATTTGCCCAAGCAAATGATATGCTAGATGAACAATGCATGCACAACTGTCTAATCACTGCCAATTGCCGCGTCGGCACACCGGCATCTCCTCACCTTCTCCCCACACGGCCTTGACTCCCCAACTCACACCATCACACTACTGCGTACGGTGACCGGTCACACGGTGGATCTGAATGCCTACGTTTTCATGCCAAAGTCTGAAACAACTAACGATTATCATCAGCGTAGAAATGTTGAAATTTAGCATTTTAAAGCTTTTAACTTAAAACTTTATAAGTGTGTTTTAACGCACTTGTCCTTATTGATTGAGAAAAGAGCGCACTTTTGATCGTATTACCTTCTACGAAGCAACGCAATCGAAGTGTGATTCCGGTCCACTGTGCGTTTTCAGGCGCGCTCGATAAAACACCCAGGCCTGGAGAAAGTTGGAAGGGTGATTTTCTGATCCTCCTTACCACAAAATGACCCTAAGCGAAAAAATGCCCGCGGGGCGCTGCCAACGCGTGCCAGCGGCCCTGCTAGTAAGGGCGAAAATCAATGCATGTGTATGGGGAGCACACCCTTAGCGCTACGATGGCTCCTTGGAGACACCTGGAGAAACCTCTGCCGGCAGAAGGGTCAGGTCCCTCGCAGACGGCGCGGCACGGCGGGAGCTTAGCGGGTGGCCTAGCCGGAAAGAGGATAAAAATAGCCGACTGGCCCGACCCAGCGAGGGGTGACCGAAGGGTGACCAGGAGTGAATGAGGGAACATACACGCGGTACCGAGCAGCCGATAACAGCACCGGACGATTAGAAAGTCATAAGTCAATGCTGCATTTTAGGCGTAAGGAAGCATCTATCTTGCGCCAACGAGCGTTGGCACGTTGGAAGTTTTATCGACCACTGATTAGCACGATCTCCCTTAAAATGGTGTAATTAAAAGCTTGGAATCCAGTCCAAACTCATCGCCAACTCGGCGCAGCACCGCGTCCCTGGTGCTCCGGTAACCGTGCGGGCCTCACCTGGTCCTCAGCAGTAATGCCCGCGCTCTGCCACGGCCCGAGGCAGTCTCGGCCGGCGGCCCCATGTGCGCGCGCGCGCCTGTCTAAAAAAAGTGGTGGTTTTCTACCACAGACGCTCGTCGAGGTCCCACGCCGCCGCCGCCGCCGCCGTCTGCTCAAATCGATCCCTGGGGAGCGGCGGCGGCCCTCCGGTCAGCTCGGCCGCCCTGCCGGCGACGGGTCGTGACACTGCTCAAAGTGGAGGACCGGGCTCGGCGTCTGCCACCCACACGCTGCACTCTGCAGCTGGCCGGCGGGTCTGTGTCCTGAGGAGGTGATAGGCTGGGGAAATTGCAACTACATTTGGGTAATGGGTATTAAGTGTAAACTGTAAGCCAAGCAAAGTATTGGCCATAAGTGGTGCATTGGTCATGCGTCAAAAGCACCAATACGTTTGAATTTGACAGTCACTCCCACCGTCCCAGCAGGACCTCGCTACAGGCCTACAGCACGCAACTAAGAGCAAAGCTGGGTCTCAGGCACCAAGCGTGTCTCAAAAGGTCCTGAGGCAATATATGCGCGTAGTTGGTACTTGCATAGCTATAAATGTGAATTACCTACACAATTGTCCCTTCCATCGGTAGACTGTCCTTCCCGTAACGACTGTCCTTCCCTTAACCCGCGCCCCAGTGGCGGTCTCAGGCCTCAGCCAACTTCGCCCTAGTGGGGGGGGGGGGGGCATATGTTACCACCCACCTCTAACTCAAAAACTAAGAGGGCGGGCGCGGTAAAAAGCAGTCGATAGCTCTCAATGCGTACGTTTGAAAGTATTTCGGTCATTTTTCACCTTAGAGCAATATTGGGGTCACCAGAGGTCATCAAAGGTCAAAATTTGCCAATTGTCATTATATTTTTCAGAAAACATGCCGCTATCTCAGGAACTATGGTAGCTGGGAAAACGCATGGAAAAGCAATCGATAGCTTTTGAGCTTTTCTTTTGAAAAGGTAATTATCAATATTGACCTCAGGTCAACGGTTTAGCATCCAGAGGGCAAAAACTCCAAAAATAGCTGTTTTTACGAAAAGTGTTTTTCGACAATAACTTTCGACTACAAAAAGCCACGACATTTCAATTACCAGAATCGTGTTCTCCTCGCCGAGACGCGTCGAATGAACTATAATTTGACCTTGAAAGGTCAACTTAAAAATTTGACCTCAGGTCAAGGTCATGACCTGACCGGAAAGGGTCATGCTGCATATCAGTCGATCCGTTTCGTCGAGCTGAACACATCTAAGGCGTTTTCATCGCTCTAGCATGCCTTTATCAAAAGTTATTTGCAAAAAACTGTTAGATACCATTCGTGACCTAAGATGACCTCAGGGCATAAACAAGGGTCACGGACACCATTTTCATGTTCAGTGTGTTTAAACCACTTGTAAGTCGGTGTTTGGGAGTGTTTATAATGTATTTCGTCCAAAAGAGGCGCATTTCAATTTTCTCCCATTGACTTATAATGGGGAGGTTGCAAAATCGACCTGACCTTAGGTCATCGATATCAAAATTCTGAGATATGCATTTTGTACATGCTATTTATTGCTCTTAGCAATCGCTGAAAGTTTCAAAGCGATCGGTCACTCGGTGTAGCTATGACAGACATTGAAACTTTTTATGAGGTGAGGTCACTTCAAGTGACCTGGTGACCTGACCTTAAATGACCTTGGTCTGAAATTTTCACAACATTTGTAGAATTGATGTATGATAAGGTGTACCAAATTTTGAGATACTCGCGAAAAACCACAAGGGGGGTGCTCAAACACCCCCCCCCCCCCAGCAGGGCGCGGGTTAAGCTGTGCAAATCGTTGTTTCTTTAAAAGCTTTTTTTAATAATTCTTAACATGGAAAGTCAATGGGAGCGTCTTTGTTGCGTAATAACTTTTTACGTTGCAGATATATAAAAGTGAAAAGTTTATAGAATATACAACATTTGATGCTCTTTCTAACGATGTATATACCGTCACTGCACGATGTGCCGTTTCTAAGAAGAGTTGTAAAAAAGCAGGGCTCGACTGTGACTTGAACCCAACCACATTAGAGCATACGAACAGGTGACGGGGATACCTCCTGTGTGCGGACGCGACACTGATTATTGCTGAATATTAGCAGTCGGCCGCCGTGCGGGCGCCTTTGCAAAGCTTATATCTCCACAACCGCTTGACCGATTCACTCGCAGTATTTCGTGTGGGATAGCTAATTCCTTTTTTTACACGTAGTGTGATATTCTCGATGCGTATGGGTGACCCCTAATGCACGTGCCACGTGCAAAACGAAGAGGTGTCAGTTCGGTAACAAGTCTAATTACTCTGTAAAGTTAGTTTGCCGATTGCGCTGATACTTGGCATGGATGTAGGCAACCGCCGGGCAATGCATACGGCGAGTAGGGTGCCGTGCAAAAGTCCAATGGGACCCATTTTGCAAAGTCCGATGGGACCCATTTTGCACGTGCGCACGTGCAGGCTGACGCTTCCAGATCTCAAGAACGGCTGGGCCGACTGTGCTCAAATTTGGCATACCGCTAGAGACTGGTTAGTAGGGTGCCTTGCACAAGACAGTTAGTATGTATTTTCATGTGCCAGGGTTGGGGTGCAGCTGCACGTGCGCACGTGTAGGGGTCGCTTCCATGGATCTTGGAAACGGCTGGGCCGATTCAGATTAAATTCGGTACACCGCTAGAGACCGGTTAGTAGAGTGCAGTGCACGTCAGTTCGTAGCACACCCACTCCGGTCTGCACGTGCAAGGCTCATCGTCTCGTTTGGCGGCGGGCTTTTTTGCGGCGTTACAGAGGTGCTTGCTCAAACAACCTGCGGTCCCGCGATGCGGAGCCCAGCATCGCAGATGCTGGTAAATCCTGACAGGTGTCGAGTGCAATGCTCAGCTGACGAGATAAAATGCCAATTTTCTGTCAGATTGCTCCGCAGATGCCAATAAGATGTCACTGGGGAAGCCTCGCGAGGAAATCGAAACACGCGGACTGTATGAACTCAATTGCATTAAATGCTTGTTGGGTAAAACAAAATAAAAGCTGGCCGATATCATCCAGTAGCAATAAGTGTTTTGTATGCTTAAGCCGCTAAAATTTTATTGACCAACAGTCACGACTAACCCCAATTCAATTTCGATTACCATAGATCAGCCTTTTGCGCCTTTCATAAATTTTGTAGTAGTTCTGCTTGGATCCGTTTACTGAGCGCAAGCTCGGGGCTCTTGTGATTACGGGAATTATCCGATAACAAGGGGGAACTGTGCTTGCATGAAAACGAAAGAAATAATCTACATTGAAATAAAAGGAAGTGTGAACCTAATAGGTGGAACCGGATCTAGAGTCATTATAACAAGATAGCGAAAGTCGTCAAGAAAATAAACAGCCTTCGGAGATGTGGAAAAGCAGCAATACGTGGACGAGCCTCGGGAAAAGGAGACATATTCCTCAGGAACTGGAAATGATTGACGCAGCCCGCAAAAGGAAACTACCGAGTCGCGCATTTGAGATGAACACCAGCAGGCCAGCACAAAGACAGGTGAAAATGGAAAGGGATGCAGAGAAAATCTGGAGAACGGAATATGAGCAGGACTGACAAACGTAACAAATGCGCAGCCAGAATAGGAGACGCGGAATAACTGCTCGAAACAGCTGCAGTAACAGCGAGTCTAGGAATATTGGAACTAACGAGTCAGGAACCGGCAGCCGGACAACGAAAAGGAAAACACCGTCGACAATGGACAAGGAACTGTGTAACACATCAGCTGGAACCACGGATACTAATGGAATGGCCTCCCCCCTCGATCCATAATTATTCCTCCCATCGACAACACAAACACCATTCTCTTCTCCGTGTATTCCGGCCGTCACGACACACCCGTCACGACCATCCGACCGTCACATCCCGACCAGCGTCGCGTCACACCAAATTCCGTCATCTATCCCTCACACACACCGAACCCTCACACGCGAGAGCGCGGCGCACTTTGTACAAAGGTGACGCAGCGCGGCCAATACGCCGCACTGTCTGGTCAGTGGAGTGCGCATGCGCAGTGGCAGAGGACGAGTGTTGATGAGGAGCTGTGAATGGAATATCTCCGTACTTCTGGATGGGTGGGGGACGTCCTATAGATAACCCACGTGGAGATGAGACAACTTGTCTGATGTACGAGACAGTGATTTGAAACTGAAACATTTGTAGCTCACGTGCCATAAAATGCCGATAAAACGAGTGAAAATCGAAGTAAAAAGACGAGTCAACTCTAGCTCACACAAAAACTAACAACGTTAGCTTAGAAAACCATTCCACCCTTCTCACATTTCAAAAATACAGCTTTTACAACGCCAACATGACCAGCGCATGACCAATGTCATGGCCCGAACCGAAGGCCACTTCTTCCATCCACCATCCCCCGCGCTTGCCTGAGAGAAACTCCTCCTCTTCTCTCTCTCCTACCGTCCTCCGCGGAATCCGCCTCCTCTGCCGCGGAATCCTCCTCGTCCGCCGCCAAAACCACCGCCGCCACGACCGCGACCGCGGTCACCGCCGCCGCCAAAACCGCCCCGGCCGCCACGGAAGCCGCCGCCACCGCCCCGGCCGCCTGAGGGCGAGCGTAAAGGTCAGTCAGATAGGGGAGGGGGAGGGGTGCTGAGCAGTGGGAGGGGAGGAGGAGGGGGTAGGTCGATGGAGGACAGATCCAGGTAAATATAGATGGAGGTGATACGTATGTAGATTAAAGGCAGACAGCGCCACACAGAAGGACACAGATAAGAAAGAGAAGAAAACGAAGGAGCGATAGGAGGGGAGAAAGAGAGAAAGAGAGAGGGGGAGGGAGGGGGAGGGAGAGGGAGAGGGAGAGGGAGAGGGAGAGGGAGAGGGAGAGGGAGAGGGAAAGGGAGAGGGAGAGGGAGAGGGAGAGGGAGAGGGAGAGGGAGAGGGAGAGGGAGAGGGAGAGGGAGAGGGAGAGGGAGAGGGAGAGGGAGAGGGAGAGGGAGAGGGAGAGGGAGAGGGAGAGGGAGAGGGAGAGGGAGGAGAGAGAGAGAGAGAGAGAGAGAGAGAGAGAGAGAGAGAGAGAGAGAGAGAGAGAGAGAGAGAGAGAGAGAGAGAGGGAGAGAGAGAGAGAGAGGATAATCCACAGCGGAAGGCGTATACAGGGTGACACAAAAAAGCGATCATCACCAAAATTCGAATAACTTCGGAAGTTTTATTCAGATCATCACCAAACTTCGGCCACTTTAGGTCACACCTATGTAGCAGACATCCACCAAGTTTCAAGTCTTCACTACGAAAACTTTTAGTACAGTGTGTGTTTTACGGACGCTCCACAATGTGCTCCAGGTGAGCGCCCCGGCGCTGCAGGGCGTAGGCACACCTGCATCCGGCGGGCAAAGTTGCCGATAACCCGATAAGAATAACGTTTCAGGGGTAGCACACCCCCTGAGCACTGTCTCCAGAGGCCATTGCACTCTGTAAAGTCAAAAGTGCACAGCCATCGGGTTATCGACAACTTTGCCCGCCGGATGCAGGTGTGCCTACGCCCTGCAGCGCCGTGGCGCTCACCTGGAGCACATTGTGGAGCGTCAGTAAAACACACACTGTACTAAAAGTATTCGTAGTGAAGACTTGAAACTTGGTGGATGTATGCTACATAGATGTGACCTTAAGTGGCCGAAGTTTGGTGATGATCTGAATAAAACTTCCGAAGTTATTCGAAATTTGGTGATGACCGTTTTTTTGTGTCACCCTGTATAAAAAAAAACAGATTGAAGGAAATAAAATCGCTTCAAACCGAGAAAACCGAATTCAATGAAGACAAAATTCACAGAACTAGACTGGTACGCAGCAAATTTAACACAATACCCGAACTACAAAACAAATATGATCAGTCGTCCATTTTATAAGAATCGTTACAAGCTATGAAAGAAGGCACCACGGGCGGACTGAAGGGACCGAAACCAGCCTCGTCGAAACAACCGAGACCATCGTGTTGGCCGGCCGGTCGGGCAGGCCGGCGGAACACATCTGTTTGGTTATTCATTGCCTGGATTAGTGAGCCTAGGAGACGTCTCGTAAATTGGGAGTAAGGAAGAGTGGGAGAGCAAGGGAGAGCATGGGATAGAGTAAATGTAGAACCGAATGAGGAGAAAGAAAAACCTGGAAAATATGAAGTAAAATATGTATCTAAGCCCGTAATCATAGCATAGATTACACCATGTCAAAAGAATTTCAAAGCTACCACCAACAACAAACCCTCATAAGTCATATAACCGCTCCTTAAACTCCAAACCCTCTCAATCTCTCCCCCCCCCCCCCCCCCCCACTCAACTCACCGAAGCCGCCGCGTCCGCCGAATCCTCCCCTGCCGCCGGGCCCGCCCCCGCCCGCCGCCCCTGCCGCCGCCGCGACCACCCCGGCCGCCCCCGGCCACGCTGCTGGCCTCCCGGCAGGAACATCCTCAGCGGCAGGATCTTCTGAGAGTCGATGTACAGCTGGCGGAGGGGAGAGATAGCTGGTTAGGGTTGGGGATTCGAGAGATGAATCGCTTGTCTATAGCCTGGAAATCGTCAGAAAAAAAAAAACGGAATTAAAGTGCCTGATGCACTTTTTATGCAATTGGATGACTGCAAGTGCCCCTGGCAAATGCATAGAGCGAAAGAAAATATGTCAGAGAAACTGTGAGAGAAATGTTTTCCGGATATATTGGAGGCAATATAAAGGTACGTGCATCAATGGCAGTTGCGCTTTAAATCCGTTCTTTCAAATGAATGAATGAAATAATGAAATAAACGGAAATAAGGCTATCCTTCCGGAAGAACGAAAACATTCTGATCTGTTTAATTTCACTATCATGAGCACAATGCCAACACGTAACACTGGTCTACCCATGGTCAGACCCCCCCCCCCCCTCCTCCCCCGACAGGCCACAAGTGCAGTAACTAATCACACAATACCGGACAACACTTGTGTAGAACCGCACATGGTTACCAACTCATTTTACCCGACATGACGAGGCACAAGTAGTGATTGTTTTACCAAGTTGTCATGTCGACGGAATGACGCCATAAGAACAAGGCAGGAAACGGGGGGAAAGGGTGACATGGCTTTGGACGATAGCTATAATCATTCGAGTATGCATAACGTAATTGAAAAGCCAAGAACCATAATAAGCAATACAAAAGTGAACAATAGGAATACGGTAAAAAAACGGTAGTCGAAAAAATGTGGATGCATTTGATGTAACTTGTTACATCAAAAACGTCAAAAAAAAACGTAAAAGTCCCGTTAACAAAATAACGAGGCGAATCAAAAGCTGCAAGCCGACTGACAGCTCTCAGCCTACGACTATGTACGCGCAGCTAAGGCACCATAGCACCGCGGCTATAGTGAGGTCGATGCGCCACGAGCACAGTGCGTGTATCGTGTCAAAGGAAACACCATTACGGGGTATGTAAGCTGTGCGGACGAGTGAAAGACTGTAAGCGCCATGTGCCAAGTCCAATGTATCGGTGTCTTTTGAATCGATGCAAAAGAATCAATAAGCGTGTCACAAAACTACACGAATGAAAATAAGTCGTTAATTTCCATGTTGTGCAGGAGTAAGACAAAACTTTATGACAATTACGCTACTCGAATTAATCAAACGCATACCCGAACAGGCGGATACACACAACAGAAAAATATAACGGATGTTAAAATAATCCATTGGCGACCACGTACCTTCTGTTTTGGGTGTGAATGAGCTGGCCTTGACGTCATCGTTCAGCTTTACGGAGATATAGTAGTCACGGAGGGTGCCGAAAATTTCGTCCACCTGTTAAACCGCCAACAACAATTTGTCACGGGGGAGGTTGGAAGATTCCTTTTACATATAACTGAGGCGGTGAGAGCGCGTAAAAATTACAACAATGAGGCTATCAAATCCAAGCACGGATCAATATGTCAATGAATGTGCAATCTTGAGTGTGCAGCTCACACAAGCGTTGGAGATAGATGATCACTCAAGCTGATGTGTTTTCAGATTCAGTCCATATAAGCAATCAAATCATATAAGGTTATATGGCACAGAAATAGCAATCAGATTGGAGATCCGACACAGCTCAAAGTACCAATATCCATCAAAATGTGAAACAAAAACAGCAATCACTCGTCCATTCGGAAACCTTTACTCATACATGCCTGCAATACAGGGAAATAGACGGTGTTTTACGGGAATATAGACGATGTAATATATAATAGACTATGATATTGGTTGCATTTCAGCTACGCGACATTAAGGATTTCGCGGAGTATACTATTTCATTATTATTTCGTTATTACGACTTCCGTTGAATATAATAAAAACAATAATCAAAGGGAGTGGAGCTGTTATTGGAATGAATAGAAATTGAGCTCGTCTATTTCTACCCCACATAAAACGATGAAACAAAAAGCACAACTGCCAGCCCAACTATGGCTAGAGCAGCAATTCACCAGAGAACGTCTTAGAACATAAAGCTTATTGATATCGCAAAAAGTGATTCGGCGGATAAACAATTTCCCTGGATAGAGTTTCGAAAAACTACACAGAGGTAAGGGTGGAGCTAAATTAGTCATCAATATCGTGTATATTAATAACTAAGAGATAAGAGAAAGACGCCAGAAATCCCGTTCGACATCTTTCGTCGAGTATTTGAGAAGATTTTCGTCATTTCAATTTCAGCTTAGGTGAATACTGAGGTCACTGGAGGTAATGTACGATATATGACAATAAATCTTTTGTCCTGTGAACAGCGACAAGCTCATCAATAAGGATAACAGATAAAAAAGAAAATAATACACGAATTGTTGATTATGTTTGACCTCACAAAGCAGCCATCAGAGTTCAACGAATGCAAAAAGAAACCACTGACCCAATCTTTCTGCGCACTTCCCTCGCCGCCACGCAAATATATTAGCAAACTTGGCGCTGGGGAGCGGCCAGCTGCGGCGAACTCAGCGCACTGGTTATCCGGCTTCGCAAAGCAGCCAGCCGGCCAGATCATCATAATGCCCAACTTTTGCATGGATTCGCCGCGGGCACTTCTGAAGTGCGTCAATTAATTGAAACTTAGTCGAGAAGATTGGTGCCCGTGAGCTAGCTGGAATAGCAAAGTCGTGAGAAACTGCATGTGCGCTTCAGAGAGCAAGGAGGTCATATGAAGAGTTGTGATAAATGTGAGAGACTTGGAAAGGTCAAAATGCAGCGATAAACTTCGAAATCCTGAATGTCAGTCCAGTGTTGAACCGTTATTAAATTAAACAAATTATACAATTATTCTCGCCTAGTCCCTAATGACAGGCGATGTCAAAAGATAAAAAGAGACCTACATTCCACCATATTCGCTTCCAAAAACGCACTATCGGACTTGCGCCCAGCCTCCATATTAAAAGTTACACCATTTCCTCACCTTTCCAATCATCTGTTTGTTTTCCAGGCAGATGGGCGCGTTGAAGTAGGGCACATCCTCCAGGGTGGATTTCACCACCAGGTCGTCCTGGCTGGTCCACTCGAACGTGCCGAACTCGCGCACCTGAAGCGGAACAGCGACAAACATTGGTAATCGCTGAGATTCGAACCCATGCGCAAACTTTCTTTGGTAGGAACAACGTGAAGTCGCACAGTAAACGCCGCGATACCAAGGAAATAATAATGCAATTGTGCTGTTCTTGTATGTGTGGGATGGTTAATAGGTATCGCGCGCGCTGATGATGAGAAAAATGTGACCTGCTAGTAAAATGGGGTGAGACGGGGCTTTTTTGGGTCAAGGCAAAAAACGAATGGTGTTGTTTGAGCAAATGGGATGAGTATTTTGGTGTTATTGTGAATGGCTCAGGCGTGAATAAAGTAGCATTTACCTTTTTATTACCACAAGCTATTTCGGCCTTTCCAATAAAGTAAAATGGGCAAAAGAAAAAACAGACACGAGTAGTGTGGGTGCGAGCCTTGGTCAGAGCGATCTTCGACTGATTCCGGAATTTGATGGTACGACTCAGCCGGTCTCAGAATGGTTGGAGAAGCTGGAGATAGTGTGTGAGCTTCTGGGGATAACAGATTTGCACCGGATCGTCCCCCTGCGACTGAAAGATGGAGCCTTCGCTGTTTATCAGCAGCTCACAACACAACAGAAAGGAAGCTTTGCAGAAATAAAGAACGCTTTGCGGTCCGCATTTGCACTTGATAAGTTTCAAGCATATGAACAATTTGTCGAACGCAAGAAGCAGAGTGGTGAGCCAGTAGATGTGTATTTGGCGGAGCTGCGACGGATGGCGAGTTTGTTCGGTGGTGTGTCAGACGAGGCCCTCGGGTGCGCGTTTGTGGCAGGCCTGCCACTGGCCACACGACAGGCGCTGCGGGCTGGAGCACGGATTGAGGATATGTCACTCATTGGACTTCTGCAGAGGGCCCGGGCGTTGCTGGTGGACGAAGAGTCGGGTTCAGCTGCGATCGCCTCCAGCTCTGCGGCGAGAGGCGCACAGATAAAAACCCGACTACTGACGTCAGCTCGGCTAGCATTAGCTGTTACGCATGCGGTCAGGCAAACCACATGGCCAAAGACTGTCTACATGAGCGAAGCGTTCGTACTCGAAGTTACCGCGGTCAGAACAGCCGGAGGTGTTTCAGATGCAACCGGCGCGGGCATCTAGCAGCAATGTGCCCGGGAAACGGAAGCGGAGAGGCGAATTCAGCGCCAGCCTCCTCTCCAGACCGTCGGTAAATTCGGCGCTTCCAGTCGTCCAGCTGAAAGTGAGCGGTGTGCAGTGTGAAGCGTTAGTGGACACCGGATGCACGAAAAGTATCGCCCATGTCTCAGTTTGTCGGCAGTGGGCCAAAGGCAGGGTGGGTGTCACGACTGTGAGTGGTCAGCGACATTGGTGTGAAGGCAGTGGCGGATCCAGGGGGGGGGGGCTGCGGGGGCTGGCAGCCCCCACCCAAGGAAAACTGGCGCCACTGCGCCGAAGGCGCAGTGGCGCCAATTTTCAATTCGCAACTCATCGGAGTGCCGCATACTAGGACTAGGATGCAAAAATCAGTCGAATAACGTCGTTTCAGTACGCTCCGCACCGATATTTCCAATCGTGTGGTGTCACTGTACATACTGATCCTGGGCGCCTCTTGTCAGGGCCACTGGGCGCCAATATTTCAGCGCCAATACGATGCGACTATGGCGCCCATCCGGGGCGTGGCGCCCAATTATGACCTGCAGCCCCTCCCCAGTGAAAATCCTGGATCCGCCACTGTGTGAAGGCACGGGGCTGGTGGAAGTAACGCTGCAGTCGGGTCACACTGTGGCTGTGGAAGCATTGGTTGTAGCCCAGAAGCCTCTCGGTTTTGCTTTCATTCTCGGAATGAATGGAGTGGAAGCCATGGATGGCGTTACCGTGCACAGCCGTCACAAGGTCCGCTTTGGTATCGAGTCGGCAGAACAGTCTGCACAGGCGACTTGTGCAACTTCAGCGGTGAGCACCGAAGAAGCTGACTTCACAGTGACATACGACCCAGCGAAAAGGAAGTGGTCAGTTTCATGGAAGTGGAGCGGCGGAAAGCAGCCTGAACAGCTGAGTAACATGGCCGAGGAATACCACATTCCATCCGAAGCCCGTCAGGAGTACGAACAGGCTTTGCAGAGATGGGCAGATGAGGGGATGGCTCATTCCCTATAACGAGAAGGCTCACGGTGAGGTGAAGGGCACGATTCCTCTCATGGCCGTGATACAGCGGGAGAAGCGGAAGGTGCGGCCCGTGATGGATTTCAGAGAAATGAACGGCTACTTAGATCCACACACCGCTGACGCAGACGTGTGTGGAGAGAAGATCCGAGAGTGGCGCAGATGCGGAAAAGACGTGGCTCTGCTCGATTTGCGAGATGCGTACCTGCAGGTGCACGTGCACCAGTCTTTATGGCCGTACCAAACCGTTGTCTGGCAGGGCCGAAGGTGGTGTTTGACCAGACTTGGTTTCGGCATGAGTGTGTCTCCGCTGATCATGAAGAAGGTGCTGAGCATGGCTCTGAGCTGGGATAAGAAAATTGACAGTGCGACCAATCCATACGTGGATGACATCTTGGTCAGAGAGGATATCGTGAGTGCTAGTGTGGTAAAGACTCACCTGGAGCGGCACGGTCTAGTATGCAAGCCTGCTGAACGTATCGCGGACGGAGCCCGCGTGCTGGGACTCAAGGTCTGGGGGGAGCGTCAGGGCCTGCTCTGGCGTAGAGAGGCGAGTGACATCGAGCTGCCACCAAACTGACGAGGCGAGTCGTCTTTTCCATCTGCGGTCGGTTGACTAGCCACTTCCCCGTCTGCGGCTGGCTACGTGTGGCGGCATCGTATCTGAAGAGACGCGCTAATGCCGTAACGACCAGTTGGGACGCTGAGATCACTGATCCTGAGCTGTGTGCCATGGTTTCAGAGACTCTGAAGCGCGTCAGGGCGTCGGATCCAGCTCAGGGGAGATGGGACGTCACCGGCTCCGAGGCAGTCGTGTGGGTCGATGCGAGTTCAATCGCTCTAGGAGCTGTTCTGGAGGTCGGAGGAGATGTTATAGAAGATGTTTCCTGGCTCCGTAAAAGCACTGATTCACACATCAACCTCGCTGAGCTTGACGCGGTCGTGCGAGGCGTGAACCTGGCTGTCGCTTGGAAGATGAAACAGCTCACTATTGTCACTGACTCAAGGACGGTGTATCATTGGCTCAGCGATGCTCTGTCTGGAAAGGCGCGTTTGAAAACGAAAGCGGCAAGCGAGCTGCTCATCCGACGGCGCCTTGAAACGATAAAAAAACATCATCACCGAGTACGATCTCACCGTACAGATGAAGAGTGTTCCATCGGTAGAAAACAAGGCCGACATCTTGACTCGTGTTCCAAGGAAATGGCTGCTGACTTCAGACAACGATCAGGAAGTGTGTGCAGGCGCGATGGTGGAGACAGATATAGCGGCTGTGCACGAGACCAGCGGACACCCGGGTATCAAACGGACGCTCCACCTCTGCAGACGACTGGATCCATCCGTAACACGGAAGCAGGTGCAGCAGGTGGTGCGACAGTGTCCGGCCTGCCAGTCCATCGATCCAGCTCCACAGCGATGGCAGCATGGTACGCTGAGTGTGGAGAAGAATTGGGACAGAGTCAGTATGGATATCTGTCATGTTGGTGGTGAGCACTATCTGACGCTAGTGGACTGCGGTCCATCCAGAAACGCCATTTGGAGGCATCTCAGACGGCAAGACACGGACAGCGTTATTGCTCAATTGGAGGCGGTGTTTTTGGAGAGGTGTGCACCGCGAGAGCTCCTTACGGACAACTATACCTCTTTCCGAAGCGTGACGTTTCTGGAATTCACCAGTAGATGGGGAGTGACTGTGCGTTACCGAGCAGCGCATGTTCCGTCAGGAAACGGCATATCTGAGAGAAACCACCGATCTATAAAACGATTGTGGCACGAAAAGGCTGCACGGTGGCTGAGGCTGTATACAGGTACAACGTGATGCCGCGCAGTGATGTTCCTGGCTCCAGACCGTCAGATGAGCTCTTTAACTACTCATGCAGAGTCAACGATGTTGACCCTTCCGAGGACCATGAGTCTGAAGAGCAGCACCGCTTTAGTGTGGGAGACCAGGTATGGGTGCGGGACCCAAGTCGGCGCTGTGACGTACCGAGTTCTCTCGGTACAGTGAGTCGGATCGTGTCGAGTCAAAATGTCGAAGTTGATGGGGTTTCCCGTCATGTCAGAGATCTTCGTTTGGCGCTTTTGCCACGCTCAGGTGTCGCGTTTCCGCAAGGGTCAGGCTCTGAACAGACTTGTGATCAGCTCAGTTGAGCCGGCTCAAAAATCCGCTCAGCTCATGAGCCGGCTCAACATTTTGCCAAATTGTTGAGCTGTGAGCTGAGCCGGCTCAGTAATGCATTGAGCTGAGCTGCTGTCTGAGCTGAGCTGAATGAGCTTGAGCTGAGCTGAGCTGAATGAGCTTGAGCTGAGCTGAGCTGAGCTGATTGAGCTGAGCTGAGCTGAGCTGAGCGAGCTGAGCTGAGCTGAGCGAGCTGAGCTGATTGAGCTGAGCTGAGCTGAGCGAGCTGAGCTGAGCTGAGCTGATTGAGCTGAGCTGAGCTGAGCGAGCTGAGCTGAGCTGATTGAGCTGAGCTGATTTAGCTGAGCTGAGCTGATCCAGTTCTAATTCTTTTCAGATCATGCTTGGAAATTAACTCAGGCTTTGATGCTTCAGCTATGAGCTAGCTATGGAGTGAGCAATTACACTGTCTTCGTGATCGCACTTAAAAATATCAAAACTCTAAAGAAATCAATAGTAATCACTAATCAAGCTTAATTTCTTTCACCCATATTGCATGGAAATTGGAAGACCAGGGTCTTGGCCAATTTACAGGCTAATACAGCCAGTCTCAAGTTTCAAGTCTGACTGCAAGATGAATACCTACTGTCAGGCTTTGATGCTTCGCCTTGACACTCTGCTCCGCAATGTACAATTCAGCATTCTTCACTTTGTTATTTAAGCAGTTATTTAAATTAATTTTATCAATAAGGGTTCTTACCTCTGCATAAAATATTTACAATTAGGAATTAGCAAATAAAGTTCCTCTTCGTTGGTTGAATGTGGGCTAAGCAACCATATCCTATTGAAAGTGGGATGGGGCAGAGGCGCTAACTGGAACTCTCACCTGATGTCCATTATATGGGAAAAGCTCCCTTATTCACACGCCGACTATGAATTCTAATAGTGTTGACATTGCCTTGGTTGAGATCAGGGTGGTGTTATAGGTTTCACTGATAACAGCATGCTGCTATCACACGTGTCAAATGGGGTTTCCATGGAGATATAAACAAACTCTTATCTCCAAGTTCCTATTTATAGTCACCGTGCAAGTTCCAACACTACCCCAAAATGTAACGTCAGCTCCTGGCAGGGTGCCAAGAGCGGATGGCGGCGTGGGCGTGCTGCTCTCGGCCGTGAAACTCCGCCTAGTTGAGATGATTCCATGACGTTTTTTTTTTCGTCTAGAAGATTTTCGTCGGACAATTTTTCGTCCACAGATTTTCGTCCGACTTTTTTCGTATCGCTTTTTTTTCGTCTGTACATTTTTTCGTCCGTGCATTTTTTCGTCGGTACACTTTTTCTGAGCGGAAACTGAGCTGAGCTGAATTGAGCGGAAACTGAGCTGAGCTGAACGGGAACTGAGTTCAGCTGAGCTGAGCTGAGCGGAAACTGAGCTGAGCTGAGCTGAGCTGAGCGGAAACTGAGCTGAGCTGAGCGGAAACTGAACTGAGCTGAGCGGAAACTGAGCTGAGCTGAGCTGAGCGGAAACTGAGCTGAGCTGAGCTGAGCGTGAGCGGAGCGCAGCCGGTTTGAGCGGAACGTGAGCTGAGCTGAGCCGCGTTAAACTGAGCGGGAGCTGAGCGGGGGCGGATAAGACGGAGTTGAGCTGAGCGAGCTCACTTTTTTCTTGAGCTGTCACAAGTCTGGCTCTGAAGGTGGCGAGCATGGTGTTCCGGCTTCTGCTGGAGACGGGTCCGATGATGTGCACCATGACACTGCTCCCCGCAGGGGGACCAGAGTGAGGGCCCCTGCAACCCTAACACAATATGGTGATCTATAGGATCAGGGGGGAGTGTGCTGTTCTTGTATGTGTGGGATGGTTAATAGGTATCGCGCGCGCTGATGATGAGAAAAATGTGACCTGCTAGTAAAATGGGGTGAGACGGGGCTTTTTTGGGTCAAGGCAAAAAACGAATGGTGTTGTTTGAGCAAATGGGATGAGTATTTTGGTGTTATTGTGAATGGCTCAGGCGTGAATAAAGTAGCATTTACCTTTTTATTACCACAGCAATGATAAAACATTGTAAGTGCCTAAATAATCACGGAGAAAACTCCATAAAATTATGCAAACGTATTTACACATGTCGTAGAAAATCCGTCTGAAAACGGCAAATGATACTTTGTCAGTGTCTTTTTCAGGTCAACGGCAATTCCATCTCGTCACAGTCCTACGCAAGATCATATATTGGGGCAAACGTGGACCCATAAGGTATAAGAAACGTTGACCAGACGAGGCCTAACACTGTTTCCAGGCGCCAGTTATGAAAGCACTTCCTTGACGCATTCGGGACCGCTACAAAGCTGGCAACAGTCCTCATTTCAATGCCGCTGTATAACGGTAGCGAGAAGTTTTAAACCAAACGGCCTACATGTAACAAACGAGCACTGTGAATGGCTCTTGATGCAGTTTTGATCAGCATGGCCATTGGAGCAATGGCACTGATTGAACACGCTCAATAACCGGTTTCAGTTGGCAATAGATGAGGCGGTGCGTAATTTATGAAAGCAATGTAAAACGACGGTACCACTACAGTTAACATGTTGCTACTATAATAAAACGTAGTTCATTTATAGTATGCATTACAGAGCGATAAAACGATGGTCTCATTTCACACTAGTAAAAACTGCCGACCTTATGAACACCGCCACACATTACATCGTTTCAAAACCACGCTCAAGGCACTCTATCGATCAGACTCCCCAAAATCCTTGCTATGATCTCAGTGCCATGATCCCTGTCATGATTCGTCTCAAAACCCCCTCCCCCCACTCTTCCCAGCACCTGACGGCGAACGATATCGCCGTACCGACTCGGTCAGTGTCGCCATGGCAACCAAGACCAGCAGCTGACAAAAAACAAACAACGTCACAAAGGTGCCGAGATGACGGCTTAAGGTCAGAGGTCACAGCCGCTTGGTGTGCTGAGTATAAGTGCATTACCCTCCCGTGGGGGGGGGGGGGGAGGGATAAGGTTGATGAGGTCACGCTCAAATATTTGACCTTTGACCTTTGATGAAGGAGATGAAGCCAGGTCACAGCTGCATGATGCGGCCGATATTTCAAAGGAGCGTAGCGGCTTCTGAGCGGAGGCTCGGCCGAGCAGAGTTGACGTCATAGTGCCAGTTTAGCAGGCTTCAGAGACAAAGTGTGAAAACCGGGGTCGTTGCTCCCGTGACCTTTGCTGATCCTCGATATATGAAAATACTAATCAATGGGCTCGCAAGTGCTCAAAGATCCGACCATCGGTGATCGGACCATAATCGACTAATTTGGTTGGAGCTTTACAAATAATTTCAGTTCAGAATCGAAATTTAGGTGACAGGGTTAATTGCCAAAAAGACCAAGTCAATCAAATGAACCAATTCGCTAGAAAAAGCGGATTTAGACGGATGCCATGTTCGGTAATGATAAAAATGATGGTAAAATGGCATACTGAAACAATCACCATTTGCCATACTCTACACATCGCACCTCCATCCGGCTAGCTTATCAGGCGAAGACTCCATTGACAGCTGGCGCCCTCACCCGAACTACTACTTCAACAACCTCGCTATAGATGTCGCGCGAGAGGGGATACATGCGAGCTGAGGCGTACATACTACATACGGCGAGAACTCATCGCGATGACCACTGATAAAAGCAAACGATTTTATCTTTAGTTATGCCATCCCATATATGACAAAGCTATATCTGGAAAAAAACTGTCGGGCTCTACCCACAAGCTGCATTTTGTTTGTGCGGGCGAACACAAGTGAGATGTTCGCCCGCCTGTCGCCGGGGGGCGAGCCCCTCACCATCGAGGAGCGGCTCCATGTCTCCGCCCCGCCATGGCAGGACGGCGGAGAGGTGTCCTTCCACCTGGATGTGGGCCCCGACGGCTCCAGGGACCGCCCGCCGGAGCTGAGAAGGGCGGCGGAGGAGCGGTTGGAGTCGTTCCCGGCGGACGCCACCTGGATCTGGTCGGATGGCTCTGCCGAGGAAGGAGTGCACCGCGGTGGAGGAGGAGCGCTGATCGTGGCCCCCCACGGTGCCACAAGAGAGGTCCGTGTCGCCGCTGGCCGCCTCTGCTCAAGTACGCGAGCAGAGCTGTTCGCGCTGAGGGCCGCGCTGGAAGATCTGACTTCGACACCAGACCGGGATACGACGCGCCCGATCATCATCTGTCTCGACTCAAAAGCGGCACTGGCTCTCCTCAAGAGCGGTCCAGCGGCCCAGCGGACGCCGGTAGCAGCCGACATCTGGAAGGCGCTACAAGGCATCAGTGCGACCGGCCAGCCCATCCAGCTGCAATGGGTGCCGGCGCACTGTGGGCTGCCGCTGAACGAAAGAGCGGACGGCCTCGCCAAGGAGGCCAGTGCCCTGCCACAAGAGGACACACCTATAGATGTCACCACAGTGACCAGAGCGGCCGCCCGCTCAGCTTCTGCAAGGTGGAGGGAGGCCTGGCCGGACGGGTGGCACAAGGAGATCTGGGGCTCCCGCCTGCCGGGCCCGGTGGAGGGCGAAGACCGCTGCTCTGCGATTGACGTCCACCAGCTCCGAGCCGGCCACTGGTCCTGCTCGGAGCAGTACCTCCACCGCATCGGCCGCCGACCGACGCCCGAATGCGAGCAGTGTGGCTCCGTGAGGTGCCCGGCCGCGCTGTGCCGTGTGTGCCGAGAGGAGGCCGACACCCCGCGGCACGTCCTGCTGCGCTGCCCGGCGCTGGCGGGACGCCGCCTGGCACGAGTGGGCACGATCCACCCTACGATGACCGACCTACAGGACGACGGCGTGGTGGCGGCTTTAGCCGCCGACTTTCGAGCCCAACTGAGCCGTCTGGCTACGCCCCCCTAGTGGGGGGCCGGAGGGAACAACAACAACAACAACAACAACAGCTGCATTTTACTATACACCTTGTCCCCGAAATACATCGCTTACATGCCAGCGAACTATCAGACCAAGCTATTATAACCTGGCTCACCTAACCTGGGCTAACGTCAAGCGTGCCATCTCACCTCCTCTGGCGGGCCCTGGTTGAAGCCGCCCCGGCCGCCGCCGCGTCCACCCCGACCGCCGCGGCCTGGAAACGACATAGTGACGTCACACGCCTGTCGTCATGACGACGGAGTGACATAACGTCGTGTCTGAACTGTAATATCTAGGACTATTTTTGTATTTGTAAAGGCACGAACTATCCACACGGATGTGGTTTTTACAGTTCTTAGTCATATGAGGTACATAAAGCGAGGGTAAAACGCGACACATACAAATAAAAAACAAAAACATACATACGCGCCTATTCCTACTAAAATCAGCTTCAAGTGACCTGAGAGAGGAGCCGCCGCTGCAGCTGTCTCTTAAACTTCCCGACTGACATATTCTCGCAGTCGTATGGAAGTCTGTTCATTTCCAGAACTGCGCGGTACGCGAAACGCCTCTTCCCGGTTTCCGTTCTGACTCTTGGTAGAGATAAAAGATTGTCCTGTCTGGTGTGTCGCAAACGATCGGGAATGTCGCGGTTTGTGGTAAAAAGGTCGGCAAGACTCTCCGACCCACTGGTGCGGCGGACTTTGTGGAGAAGGCAGAGGGTCTGGAAAAGGAAGAGGTCAGGAGCGTCAAACCATCCCAGCGCCTCCCGCACACTTGAAACGTGGTCGAATTTACGTTTTCCGGAAACAATTCGAGCCGCAAAGTTGATGAGTTTTTGAAGGCGGTGCAGGTTTCCGGCTGCGCCAGAACCGTACACGACAAGGCAGTAGCGGATGTGCGAGAACACTAGGGATGTGATGGTTTGAGGAAGGATTTCAGGCGGGAGGTAGTGACGTATGTGGGAAAGGCTGACAAGGATACCGCAGCACTTTCGGGAGACGGCAGACACGTGAGCGTCCCAGGTCAGTTGTTGGTCAAAGATAACTCCCAAGTTTCGCGCCTCAGGACGAGGGGTCAGGGAGGTGTCGCGAAACTTGACAGTGAATTTTGGGAGTGAGCGCAGATTTTGTCGTGAGCCAATGGTAAGAAGTTCAAACTTGGTTACGTTAACTTTTAAACCGTTGCTAAGAAAATAATCTCCAAGTGAGGCAAGAGCGGATTCCATGCGAACGATAAGTGTTGAAAGAGCAGATTTTGGTTCCGAAACCATGAACTGAGTATCATCGGCGTATTGCACGACGAGTGCATCCGCCGCATGAAGACTCAGGTCATTTGCAAACGCGCAGAAAAGGATCGGTCCGAGAGAAGAACCTTGAAAAACTCCTTGATTTATGGGACGTGGAGTGGAAGTTTTCACCTTGCCATCAGAGCCAGTGAAGCTGACACTCTGTGTGTGACCGTGCAAGTAATTTTGAAACCATGAGATGTCGATATTTAGAGTCCGAAGTTTTTCCAAAAGTTTCCCATGGTTAATTACATCGAAGCATTTACTGAGGTCGATCAAACAGAGGAGAGAGATTTTACCGGAATCGATCGCCGAAAGCAAGTGATCACTGATGAGGGTGAGCGCCGT
Source organism: Amphibalanus amphitrite (assembly GCF_019059575.1). NCBI lineage: Eukaryota > Metazoa > Arthropoda > Thecostraca > Balanomorpha > Balanidae > Amphibalanus > Amphibalanus amphitrite. The sequence goes on along the minus strand of NW_024882338.1, from coordinate 166,669 downwards.
CTCCGTAGAGTGCCGCGGGCGGAAGCCGTGCTGGGTGGGGGAAAGGAGATGGTTGGATGATAGGTAATAGTAGAGTTGGCGCTGGACCGCCCTCTCCACTATTTTGGCGATGACTGGGACGATGGAGATGGGACGGAAGTTTGAAGGATTGTTAGGATCACCGGTTTTGTGAATGGGGTACACGAGGGAATGTTTCCAGGAGGCAGGGATTTCGTTGGATGTGATGCAGGAGTTGACGAGGAATAAAAGAACGTGACCTATGGAGTTAAAGGAGAGCTTCAGGATGCGGATACAAAGACCGTCCGCACCACGAGCCGGGGAGTTTCGCATGCTTGACACGATGCGGTGCAGAGCATTCAGGCTGATAGGGTGCAGGGCAAACGAACACGCACCCACCCTCGGTAGGCGAGTGGGGAGCGAAGGTAAAGGTAAAGGTAAGGGAGCGAAGGTAAAGCGAATTGTAAAACAATGCAGTCATGCCTACCCTACACTAGCTAAATGTGACAATGAATGAATGTTAAAGGAGAAGCCAAAGCTACCCAATACCCCAGTGAGAAAAATGTAAAATAAAATCAAAAATGACAAAGTTTTAATGCAATTAAGCGAAATGCCTCAAGGATTTAAGGAAAAAAATATTTAACACATGTCGTGCACAGTAAAAGTTATTTAACAAGGCCACAATTTCAGCCCCTCATTCAATGTCTCCATGAAACAGCCGGGCACGAGTTGGTCATCTCACCTCTGTCACCCCCAAAACCTGCAACAAATGGAAAAAGGACGTCAGGGAACAAAACCACCACAGAGGTATAAAGAATATACTGCCTGGTCCACTAAGGGTCCTATTTGAACACAAAATCAGTGGGCTGGGTTTACCAAAGGAGGATTAATTAATGCATAATTAAAATGTTCTCATGTTAAGCTGTTTATAAACACATGAGGCTCTGGTTATCCACTCTCTAGCATACCAGTTTTCAATTAGACTCGAATAACCAGTTTTTAAGTAAGAGACCTCAAAAATGTTTGGGTGTCAGTGGCATACATAAGTTAAAATTTCCCATAGAGGTACGCATTACGCAAGTATAGCCCAGCATTAGCTTCAAATCAGTCTGTTTTGACACTTACCTCTCCCTCTGCCTCCAAAGCCACCTGGAGCAAAGAAAAACCAAACAGGTCAGCTTGATGAAACCACAACATAACTGCAGACATTGGTGGCATTATGAAAAAGGGGTTGACATTCCAGCAAGGCATCTTCATCAAATCCCCACTGAATGAATAAAACTTCAATCCTAACTCCTGCAAATGTCTGGACTTCAAAGCTGAAACAAACTCTTTACAAGACCATTAAAAATCCAGTAAATAATGGCCAATCACTCACCTCTTCCTCCTCCCCTATCTCCGTAGCCCATTGTGTACTTCTGTGTCTGTTATTGAGGCTGAAACAAATAAAACAAACTCAAGACGAAATACCATAGCTTCATGGGAGAAGACTGATCATTTCAATCTGTGAAGGACTGCTTCCGCATTCCGTTTTATATGTCAAACACCTAGAGCATCATCTCAACTGAGGTACTGCACACCCAAGAATGCACTAAAAAAGTCTTTAATAAAACAAAAATATCTTAGCACGAGCACTAAGCAGCCCGGTATTAGTATATATTAGGTCCGAGTGGATAATTGTGACGCTGCTGATACAAATATGTAACAGCAAAAATTTTAGGTTTTAGGTTAGGTTAGGTTGTAGGTTTGTAGGTTTTAGGTTTTAGGTTAGGTTAGGTAAGGTTGTAGGTTTGTAGGTTGTAGGTTGGTAGGTAGGTAGTAGGTAAATAGGTAAGGTTAGGTCAGGTTTGATTATGTTTTTCTTTTTTCCAGGACATATAAGTATCATTTTTGGATTCAGGAAGTCAAATAATGTAAGAATATGAAAACTTTATCTTTTAACAGTCACTCGGACTTAATGTATACTTTTACCAGCAGCCCATCCAAGACATTTTAGAGAGGCCTGTGCAAAAACATTATCAACCTGTCCCAAACCGAACAGATGAACCGATGGGTAATGAATGAGCCTACTTAAGTATTCTTTGTAGGGTATCTTTATCCGAGGATATATAAAACAAGCTTTCATCGCTTCTAACAATTAACAGAAATGGACTGCTCTCCAGCCTTGATCATTGATGCATTTGGGTTTATGAGAGCAGACTTGCAAGCTCTATATATGGCCTTGCTTGCAAGACTGAGACTGAAATTTAAATGAACCTGTTGAGTTTTCCTCACACACCCCATTGAAAAAGATCAGAAAACACTAGCAATAAACAAATGGTCCCATGCATAAGACGCTCACCAATGCCGTTGGAATAAATACCAAGTCAAAATTCGTATCTAGTGTATTCGTAATGGACCTCTAATTGAAATATGCAAATTAAAAATATCAAGATAGAGTTCAGCGATATCAAGAAACGAGCACGCTGGTGTTACGCGCCACAAATGTCTGAACTGCGCTGGCGTGCGATTTAATGATAATGAAACCAACCACTAAATAAAACCAGTATAATTCACGTATTTTTCAATCAAGTAAATTACGCATTTATCAACGTTTTATCATGACTGACGATATGACAGTATGACCGACATGACTAAATTTTGTTTTTTTTTTTCAAAATAAAATTTGAGATTCCATACGCTAAGAGTTTATTTAATGTCACTGATTTCATCATCAAACTGAGACCATTGCCCAATGCAAAATACAAAACACACGCAGGCTCGGTGGTGCCGGTTGTGGAGTGGCGCCCTGGAATAGGGTACGATTTTGATATGGAGAATAAGCAGGCGCGTAACCACGATTCTGAAGTTACTGGGGACCACATGGAGGGCCGCGAAGACCAAATATTATATTTCAGGATCAGCCTTCGCCCAAGTGGGGGGGGGGGGGAGGGGGTGTTTCTGGCCACACCCGCCAGTTTTTTTTTTGCGCGTGTAAGAAAAACCGCGGCGCGCACCGCCGCGAAATTTGGTATGGCTTATGATACCTCAATTTCGCATCATGTGTGAAAATTTTGACACCAGGTCACCTAAGGTCAGGTCACCAGGTAAAGTAAAGTAGCCATGCCTCCAAAAAACTTTGTGACTCTGTCATTCCTACAGTTTTATCCCAGAATTGAAGTTTGAAACTCGAGCTTTTGCATGAGGAAATCAGTATGAACAATTCGTATATCTCAAAGTTTTCACATCGGTGACCTAATGTTTAGAAAAAATTTAGTCCGAACCTTCTGATAGGAAGGACTCACAAGGACAGAGCCAGGCGCGCACCCAGGATTTTCCAGGGGAGGGGGCCCGGGCGAACAGGGGCCTCCGTATTCCGGTTGCCGGGGGGCCTCTGTCTAGCGAGGGGGCCTCCATTTCGCTAACTTTGTGACGGCTGTTTGTATGATAGGTGACGTTCTTAGCGATCTCACTAAATAGTTAAACTCATTGGCTCTGTAAGCATATGACTCAATAGCCAGCAAACGTTGTCGTGCTGGAAGGCCTTCTGGTAACCCTCTTAACGCCCTAAAACGTTACGTAACGACTAAGCGCTCTACCCAGAATAGAACTCACCCTATCCCATCAGTAGATAAGTACACAAAGCTCAATGAACAAATCTCATTACCTTTGAGATTTGCATGCTTTTGTTTGCATTGACGTCGTGTCGTCACCTGTGCCTGTGGCAACATGTCATCTTTGAGAGGCAAAAGGTAATAGTCAACAGATATATTCCTGAAGCCTCACTGAACACTCACCGGTGCGACCAGTCGACAGCACCTCTGAGAGAGCTGGACTCAATCAAACTGAGCGCCGGGGGCGCGTCTTCATGAAGCGGTCTGCTACCATGGACGGATTCAGCGAGGCCACGCCGTGTGCACTCATCAGAATGAGGCTCTCCAACCGGCTCTCTCCCATTGTTGTCCGCTGTTCAGTCTCAACACGCTTCAGTGTCGAGAAACTTCGTTCTGCAGAACAGCTTGTGACGGGGAGGGTCATGAGGATTTGAAGCAGTGTCTTGACGTTCGGAAGTGAGCCCGCCATCCGGAATGCGTCTCCCACAGTCTGTGGGCGGTTGGTTGCTGATGCTACCATGGCACGCCAAAGCACAAGTTCCGACCGGAGGTTGACTGGGCTCGGCAGATCTTTGTGGTACGCTTCAGCACACTCGACAACTGCGGAGAGGTCAGCGGTCCCTATGCGTGCTGGAAGGACTCCCTCCAGTTGCAGGCCAGGATGATCTTCCGGGAAGCGCTCCTTCAGCTCCTTGATCATTTGGTCGATGAAAGGGTTGAACACGTTGATCCGGTAGTTCGTCTCTGGATCTGATGACACGGAGCTGTTAGGTCGGTGCACTTGTCGAGACGAGCCTCTCGGAGCGATGACTGGTATGTCCAGCTTGTCAGCCAGTGCAGCAGCCTTTTTCATCACAGCTGGGAACTCTTCTCTTGCGTCTTGCACTGCCTGCTGGACTTCGTTGATTTTTTGCATGGCATCACTCAGTGACTGCTGGGGATTTTGGAGGCAGATCGACAGACCCAGTGTGATGCCGAAGAGGAGCACAGCCATCTCAAGACAGATTAGGAAGTCGAAGCGGGTGATCGCTGCCAGATGTCCGGACGCTTTTTGAGCTGCGTCGCTGCTTCCCTCCCGCTCAACGTGTTCGAGTGCTGCGACGATGGGAACTAGCAGCTGTTCGAAGGTCAGCAGGGACTCGTGCTGCTCCACCCATCGAGTTCGGCACAGCGCCTTCAGTCTCTTTTTCTTTTGCTCCTCGCCCAACTGTTCCACTTTTTCCTCCAGAAGCTGCACTCGAGCCGCGGAGTCGTTGAAAAAGTTGGAAGCGACGGACACGACACCCAGCATGTTGCGCACCCCTGGGACAGTTAGTGCCCGACCTAGCGCAAGGTTTAGCCGGTGAGAGGCGCAGTGAGTGTACACGGCCAACGGCTGAAGAGTCCTGATTCGGGACTGAGCACCGCTAATTCGCCCGCTCATGTTTCCACCGCCGTCATAGCCCTGACCCCTCACGCCATCTAGTGATAGGTCCAGTTTTTGTAGGGCGTCGATGATCATCTTCGAGAGCGCTTCTCCAGTCGTCTTCTCAGGGTTCAGCAGAGCCACCATATCCTCTCGCACCGTTCCATCTTCAGCTACGTACCGAAGAACGAGAGCGAGCTGTCCCCGTTTGTTTCGGTCGGTCGTCTCATCGGCGATGATCGTGTACATGCTTGCTTTTTTATCTTTTCCACGATGTTCTCCTTGATCATCTGTCCGCATACAAGGATAATCTGATTTTGCACGTTCCAGCTCGTTAGCTGCATGTTCTTCGGGGCTGTTCTAATGCTATCTTCTAGCAGCCTGTCCCCTTGCGCCCGATACCTTAGCAAGGCTTTGAAGTTTCCTTCTCCTCTTTTCGGAACGGCATCAAGGTCCAGCGGACCGTCGTCACGATGGCCTCGCAGTGCCAACTCTTGAGCACCGCAGAGCAGCACAGTCTGGATCACCGGCAGAAGTCTTTTCTTGTAGTCTGCTTCTTGCTGTTCCCGCTTCCTTCTTTCTTCTCTCCTCTGTCCATCCACCAGCTCGTCGATGCCCATTCTTCCCATCAGGACTTCTTCAACCATTGTGACCGCGTCTGCATGATACTCCGTGGTTTGGTGCTGACGCAGATGCCGTTTTGCGTCTTTGAACCGCTTGAATGGCTCAGTGACGAAACTTCTCAGCGCCTGGTCTCCTGAAGCCCTCCCGCTGATTTGCCTCCCCATCAGCACACAGTATCGACAAAAGCCGCCTTCAAGTCCCGGCACAGCACTGTAAGTGAGCCAGGGAAACTCAGCGATGTGATCTCGCTGGAACTTCCGATTTTTACCGCCAGCATCAGGAACCACTGGGAATCGGTATGATGGCGGCGGAGTCCATGGGTCTTTCAGAAGTCGTCTTCTCTCCTCCAACGGGAGCTGTTTCGCGCAGACGTAGTTGCCAATGTCATCCGGATGCACAGAGGATGCGACAGCATTGCAGGATCCAGGCGCTGAAAGAAAGGAAGGTAGGATGTAGAGGAAAAGGACACAGAAGTTTGCAGTACCGTAATTGAAGGACGCAAGACCAAAGTGAAAGTAACGTACTCGTTCGACTGGCTGGGACATGGCGTAATGAACTATCCCCAATTGAAAGGAAACCGGAAATGTTCGCCCACTTCAACATTAAACGCGATTAGTGACGACATCGTGCATATCATGTACATATAATGTTAACCCGCGCGTGCTACTGGTCTGAGTTTTCCATGCCGTGCTAGGGAAGGGGGAGGGGCGTTTTCAAGCTTCCCCCCCGTCGAACTCGGCTCCTGAGCCACGTAGCGACACGCGGTAGAAATTCGAAAGAGCGTCAAAAATAATGAAGAAAAATCTTCGGTCATTTTTTGGTTCAGGTCAAAGATCAGGTCACCAGAGATCATCGAAGGTCAAATTTTGCCCAGTTGAACAGCTTTTGACGAATCGGCGCGTGACTCGGGAACCATTACAGTTTGAGCGCCACGGAAAAGCGCATTCGATACTCAAACAGCCGTTTGTGAATTGTGACGATAGCGGACAGGTAAGTTAGGTAACACAGGTAGCCAATCAAGCTATCCAATATACTGACCGTTCCCGGAGTCCCGGTCATCGATGTCTGCAGCGGCGCCGCTCGTCGGCCTCTGCACACCGGCCGCTGGGACTGGCGGATGCGGCTGTCGGGTGGCAGCAGCCGACCCCGAACAGGACGGGAGAGGATCTGCCAGGGAGAGTCGGCGATCAGTAATTAGCTCAAACAGCCGTTTGTGAGTTGTGGCGATAGCGGACAGGTAAGTTAGGTAACACAGGTAGCCAATCAAGCTATCCAATATACTGACCGTTCCCGGAGTCCCGGTCATCGATGTCTGCAGCGGCGCCGCTCGTCGGCCTCTGCACACCGGCCGCTGGGACTGGCGGATGCGGCTGTCGGGTGGCAGCAGCCGACCCCGAACAGGACGGGAGAGGATCTGCCAAGGAGAGTCGGCGATAAGTAATTAGCTCAAACAGCCGTTTGTGAATTGTGGCGATAGCGGACAGGTAAGTTAGGTAACACAGGTAGCCAATCAAGCTATCCAATATACTGAACGTTCCCGGAGTCCCGGTCATCGATGTCTGCAGCGGCGCCGCTCGTCGGCCTCTGCACACCGGCCGCTGGGACTGGCGGATGCGGCTGTCTGGTGGCAGCAGCCGACCCCGAACAGGACGGGAGAGGATCTGCCAGGGAGAGTTGGCGATCAGTAGACAATAATTAGCTCAAACAGCCGTTTGTGAATTGTGACGATAGCGGACAGGTAAGTTAGGTAACACAGGTAGCCAATCAAGCTATCCAATATACGCTGCGGCCCGAAGGTTGGGACTTTGAATTGTGAAAAAACGCCCGCCCGCCGCAAACCGCAAACACCGCAAAACGCGCAAAACGCACGCCCGAAACGCCAACGCAAATGTCGCAAAAAAAAACAAACGCCCGCCCGCCGCCAACCGCAAAAAAACGCAAAAACGCCGCTAAAAAATAAAACCACCCGCATCGCACGCACGCTAACCGCCAACCGAAAACGCCTAAAAGCGCCCAACCACCGCCAACCGAAAACAAATTGAACGCCGCAAACGACGCAAAAAAGAAAACCACCCGCATCGCCCGCCGCCAAATACAAACACTGCAAAAAGCACAAAACGCCCGCCCGCCGCAAAACGCAAACACCGCAAAACGCGCAAAACGCACGCCCGAAACGCCAACGCCAACGACCGCCGCAAAAAACGCAAAAACGCCGCAAAAAATAAACCGCCCGCATCGCACGCCCGCTAACCACCTACCGAAAACGCCTAAAAATCGCCCGGCCGCCACCAAACGCAAACACCGCAAAAGAACGCCCGGCCGCCGCAAACAGAAAACAAACCTAACATCAAAAAGGGCGCAAAAGCACCCGCATCAACCGCCCGCCCGCCGCTAGGCAGTAGGCACAAACACTGCAAAAAAACGCCCGCCCGCCGCAAAGCGCGAACACCGCAAAAAAGCGCAAAACCCATGCCCGGAACACCAATGCATTAAGACCAAAGTGACGCGAGGCGTTACATGTATGTATATGCGTACCTCACAGTAATTTATTAATACATGAAACTGATTAAAGATTCTAGCCTGTTAAGGCACTTAATGGCGCAGTTGAGGCAAAAATGGCGCACAACAGCCTATTTTATGGCTCGCTTCATATGTGGCTCAGCATAGTTTTGTGCACTACCGTTGCAAGTTTCGACGAAACCGGCTCGTCGAAATAAATACGCGTAATACCTATTCCTCAACTTTAGCCACTGTATAGCTAAAATGACGCAATAGAGACTAAAACGGCGCACATCAGATAATTGCATTCGTTGCACCGTATGTGGCGCAGGTCATTTTAATGCATCAATGTTGCAAGTTTCGTCGAAATCGGCCCATAAATGGCAAAGTTATGGCCAAAACGCCTTACATTGAGAGTGCACGTGGTCACTCGAGGTGGGGTGCCACGTGCCACGTGTGGCCTAAAGACATAAAGCGACCACCCTTTTGTACCATATGAAAGGGGTCGTCAGTGCTCATGGGTAGACTTTCGGGTGCGCCACCATTGTCTCCCAGCGGCCGGTCAAACTTGGCCAATCTTTAAATTAGGGCTTACCTCACTATCCGTCACAAAATCTCCGGAATGGGGAACCCCGGGCGGCCACGTGCTTGACACGTGGTAGACCCAACACCATTGGTCATTGTCGCAACCGACTTGGAGCTCTGGCTCAAACCCATGCATTGAGGTTATCACCTGAGCGTAATTATGCACCAATGGCTACCTACCCCAAAATGCTACACCCACGTGGCGCACGTGCGAAAACACGTGCACCACGTGATGAGGTGTGCAACTAGCCTGGAGCATCCCCTTGACGACTGCCCTCGATTGGTGCCGCTGGCACGCATTGTTTGCGCGGCACAGGCCATCATACCAGCAGTGGTCAACTTTTCATTGGGGTGGTCCACTCAAACAAGTGCGGGGCGTGCACGTGCATTTCAATCGCCCCATATATGGCCTATGCCACGTGGTAGGCGACATGTGGGTGCATATCATACTGTAACATTTTCAAAATCTAACGTGGGAATTTTGAGCAAAATCGATTTTAGTAATTTTTTTCAAGAAATCCCATTGACTTAACACGTGAAAATTTGGGCGCGTGCCACGTGCAAAAAAGTTAATTATATTTCAAGCGATCAACATTGGCGAACGCACTCCATGACCGACTACCGGCACTCAAAAAACAAAGAAAATCTATCGAGCCGATTTTGAGCAAATCGAGAAAAACCGTTTTGGCCCATTTCGTAACGTTAAACCAATGGCGGCTGCACGTGCAATTTGCACCCCCTTCCCGAGACAACCCGAAACGGCGCCGCCGGCTCATGGTAGATGCCGGGGCGGCCACCCAGCCCATAGAAGCTCATCGCATTACAAACACCCGTCTGCGAGAAATGCGATGCCGAAAATCCACCTAATGTTGAAGCCTATGGGCCTAAAACACGTGCACGTGTCACGTGCAAGAAAAATAATTATATTCTTAGCTGAGGGTGTTTCGTGGTAGATAATCTGCGGGGGCAGCTGTCCTGAAAATTTAATCAAAATCTATCGGTTCGTGTGCAAACGGTGCAAGGTGCCCCAATTCGCTGCACCAAACACGAATCCTATCCCGAAATGGAAACACCCTCAGTTTGTTTTTCAATAGAAAAACACAATTCTAAAGAATAGTGTTTGTCTAATGAAGAAACAACCTTCGGGTACTGACCGTTCCCGGAGTCCCGGTCATCGATGTCTGCAGCGGCGCCGCTCGTCGGCCTCTGCACACCGGCCGCTGGGACTGGCGGATGCGGCTGTCGGGTGGCAGCAGCCGACCCCGAACAGGACGGGAGAGGATCTGCCAGTGCCAGGGAGAGTTGGCGATCAGTAGACAATAATTAGCTCAAACAGCCGTTTGTGAGTTGTGACGATAGCGGACAGGTAAGTTAGGTAACACAGGTAGCCAATCAAGCTATCCAATATACTGACCGTTCCCGGAGTCCCGGTCATCGATGTCTGCAGTGGCGCCGCTCGTCGGCCTCTGCACACCGGCCGCTGGGACTGGCGGATGCGGCTGTCTGGTGGCAGCAGCCGACCCCGAACAGGACGGGAGAGGATCTGCCAGGGAGAGTCGGCGATCAGTAGACAATAATTAGCTCAAACAGCCGTTTGTGAGTTGTGACGATAGCGGACAGGTAAGTTAGGTAACACAGGTAGCCAATCAAGCTATCCAATATACTGAACGTTCCCGGAGTCCCGGTCATCGATGTCTGCAGCGGCGCCGCTCGTCGGCCTCTGCACACCGGCCGCTGGGACTGGCGGATGCGGCTGTCTGGTGGCAGCAGCCGACCCGGAACAGGACGGGAGAGGATCTGCCAGTGCCAGGGAGAGTTGGCGATCAGTAGACAATAATTAGCTCAAACAGCCGTTTGTGAATTGTGACGATAGCGGACAGGTAAGTTAGGTAACACAGGTAGCCAATCAAGCTATCCAATATACTGACCGTTCCCGGAGTCCCGGTCATCGATGTCTGCAGCGGCGCCGCTCGTCGGCCTCTGCACACCGGCCGCTGGGACTGGCGGATGCGGCTGTCTGGTGGCAGCAGCCGACCCGGAACAGGACGGGAGAGGATCTGCCAGTGCCAGGGAGAGTTGGCGATCAGTAGACAATAATTAGCTCAAACAGCCGTTTGTGAATTGTGACGATAGCGGACAGGTAAGTTAGGTAACACAGGTAGCCAATCAAGCTATCCAATATACTGACCGTTCCCGGAGTCCCGGTCATCGATGTCTGCAGTGGCGCCGCTCGTCGGCCTCTGCACACCGGCCGCTGGGACTGGCGGATGCGGCTGTCGGGTGGCAGCAGCCGACCCGGAACAGGACGGGAGAGGATCTGCCAGTGCCAGGGAGAGTTGGCGATCAGTAGACAATAATTAGCTCAAACAGCCGTTTGTGAATTGTGACGATAGCGGACAGGTAAGTTAGGTAACACAGGTAGCCAATCAAGCTATCCAATATACTGACCGTTCCCGGAGTCCCGGTCATCGATGTCTGCAGCGGCGCCGCTCGTCGGCCTCTGCACACCGGCCGCTGGGACTGGCGGATGCGGCTGTCGGGTGGCAGCAGCCGACCCGGAACAGGACGGGAGAGGATCTGCCAGGGAGAGTCGGCGATCAGTAATTAGCTCAAACAGCCGTTTGTGAATTGTGGCGATAGCGGACAGGTAAGTTAGGTAACACAGGTAGCCAATCAAGCTATCCAATATACTGACCGTTCCCGGAGTCCCGGTCATCGATGTCTGCAGTGGCGCCGCTCGTCGGCCTCTGCACACCGGCCGACAAAAAGATAAAATGTATTACAAATATATTCCTAGCATTCCTAGCAAATATATTACAAACAAAAATTGGGATAATTACTTCTGATAAAAATTTAGGATACTGACCGTTAACAGCGCGTTCTCCAAAAAGAAAAGAGTCTAGTTTTTTGAATTTCCTAGCTTCATCGGCTGCCTCTTTTTGCCGTTTCCTTTTTCGCTTTTGAAAGCCACTAGCGTTCTTCCACATTGTTGACGCAAGATGCCACCTGCGGATCACATACATCACGGACCGAAGTAAACGGCAAGAGTCATAATAGGTAATCAAGGCATTTTGTCATTGAGGTCACGCCATGTCCATTTTATAAATTTTGTCAAATACCATAGCATTCAGTTGGCCTTGACGAGAGGATCACAATGGTAGGTAGAAATAGTTGGTATATAGCTCTAACAGCTTATACCTTCGACGTTATGGTGGTGGTGGTGGTGGGAGGATGACCGGGAGGGGGGAATCGTTTCATTGTCCAGTGTTTTTCTTCTTCTTCAGAACGACGGCAGGCGGAAGATTCCGAGAGGCCGTGCGACCTCCTGAGCGGCAGCGGCCTCAGCGGGAGCGACAGTTGGTCCGATGACTGGGCGTTGGCAATCCTTGCGACAGGACGAACTTGCAGTGTGACCCGTAGCGGGTAGATAGAGTAGAGTCACCCTGCTCCAAGCGTGAATTTTGAGTGCACTCAGCAGCCAGTAGATGGTGCCACCCATTTCCGGTGGCGAGCAGCAAGATATGGTGCCGACCGGGTACGTGGCGTGGGAGAGTACAAGACGTCGGCACTGCGATCGGGCATCTCAGAGCAAATGTTATGCAATCGGCGGTGCAGCACAAAAAAAAACAGGCTAGTGTCGGAAGGCCACGGGCTCAAAACTCTGGAAACAAACGTAACCGTCGAAAGTGGACGAAGGACGTCTGCACTGGTAATGCTAAATCATGCAAAAGTGGGCAAGAGTCACCGTTTTATGGGTTGGTCAACAATTATTTACAAGAACAGGGGAGGTTAAAAACCTCATATTCACGTTACGCTTTATATATCTTTAACATACCTGTAAAAAAACGAACCGGAGCGATGCGAACTCCGTGCGATCCAAATTCCGAAGGACAAGGCCGTTAAACGTAAACATTCAGCTGACGCGAAGGTCATTAAAAAGATGCTACTAAATCGCAAAATTGAGGGCACTTCAAGATTTGAACAATGTCTGTGTAGAAATAAACTAACAACTTTTTCAATTAGAGGAAAACGGTTTAAGTAATAATGTGTACAGAGGGCCCTTAATTTGTACAGATGGCATCATGGCCTTCAGATTGTCCAGCACCAGAGGTCTACTGCCGATACCGAGGGCCTCCTATAGGTATGTAAAGGGAGCCTCCTATCGTACAGAGAGCCTTCTGTTGGTACAAACTACAGTGTGCCTCTGATTTGTCAAGGAGGCCTCCTGTTGGTACGGATGGTCTCTCACGTGTACAGAGCGCTCCCGTTTGTACAGAGGGCATCTTATTCGTCCAGTGACCTCCTGTGGGTACAGAGTGCCTCTGTTTGTCAATTTTCCAGGGGATCTCCTGTTGTACAGTTGTACAGGAGGCCTCCTATATGTGCAGGGGGCTTCTCATTTGCAAAAGAGGGTCTAATATTTTTCCAGGGGGCCTCCTGTTGGAACAGAGGGCCTCCTATCTGTACAGGGGGCCTCCCATTTGTACAGAGGGCCTCTTGCTCGTTTAGAGGGTCTCTGAGTTGCCCAGGGGGCCTCCTGCTGGTACAGAGGGCCTCATATTTGTCAAGGGGGCCTCCCGTTGCTACAGAGGGCCTCCCATTTGTACAGAGGGCCTCCCATGTGCACAAAGGCTTCCCATTCATGTACAGAGGGGGCCTCCCATGCGTGCAAAGGGCCTCCTGAAGGCACAGAGGGCCTCCTATCTGTACATGGGGCCTCCTGTTGATATTGAGGGCCTCCCATTTGTACAGAGGGCCTCCTGTTAGTAGAGGGCCCAGGCCTCCTATCTGAACAGGGGCCTCCCATTTGTAAAGAGGGCCTCTAATTTGTCCAGGGGGCCTCCTGTTGGTAGAGGGCCCCTATTTGTCAAGGGGCCTCCTGCTGGTACACAGGGCCTCCTATATTGACCAAAGGACCTCCTGTCGGTAGCACTGATCAGTACCCGAGTTAAAAGTACCCGAAGCTCTGATCAGGTTCAGGGGCCTCCTAAAAATACCCGAGGAGGGGGGGGGGCCCGGGCCCCAGGGCCCCCCCCCCCCTTGGGTGCGCCACTGGACAGAGCCACCGCTAAGCGAAGCTTGTTGCGGTGACCCTGCCCTCTACCCTCCGATCGCGCAATTCCAGTTCTATGGCAGAATTTAGAGTCCAAAGTTTAACGTGCGCACATAGCCACGCACGGCCGGTCCCCTCACTGACTTCGCCTGGCTACGGCCTGCCACCAACCGCAACCATACCTATCAGGAGGCTAAGGCTTGCACGGAAATTTCACGTGAAATTTTACGGCTCAGTCAGCTGATGCGTTCTTTGCCGACCGCACGGAAATTTCACGGCGTAATTGTCGCAGAGGCTTCATAAATGTAATATGCCCAGATTTGTGAAACATGCATTGAACTTAGCGTTGCTTGTATTGTCGGTAAGTTACATGATGCATCTTAAGTGATAAGAGGCAGATGGAGTTTTTATAGAAAAGTCTCTGGTGTGCACACAGCTTGTAAGAATACCTACCGGTTAATATTTCCATTTTCCACACCAGTTTGCTGGTTAGTAACAGCGGAAACAATCCCTAAAAAGGTTTTTGGCAAAAACGGTACCTAACATTTTAGTAACATATTCCGCAAAACCAGTCCATATCATACGCACACATTCACATTCCCTCCTCCACTGGGCGTCACCATCTTGAAAAAAGCGCTCGGGACAAGCTTTTCCAATTCCCGTATTTCACGTGGAATTCCGCGGGATTTCACGTGAAATTCCGCGTGGAATCGGTAAAGAACGGCTTGACTTCCGATTCCACGTGAAATTTCACGTGAAATGAAATCTGTTCAAAGAACGTCATGGGAACGCGTGCTCTCACCAAGCGGAGTCCAACGCTCTACCAACTGAGCTATGGAGTCGCAAAATGTCAGGTCAATTTTGCGACATCCATTATAAGTCATTGGGAGAAAATTGAAATGCTTTTCTTTACGCTCTACCAACTGAGCTACGGGGACGCAAAATGTCAGGTCAATTTTGCGACATCCATTAGGTAGGTATAGGTAAGTCATTGGGAGAAAATTGACATGCTTTTCTTTTGGCCGAAAACACATTCAAACCACGTGACACAGGTAAACATGACAAAATGAATCGGAAAATTGCACCTATGACCCCTTCTATGCCCCTGTGGTCATCTCAGGTCATGAAACATCTCCAACAGTTTTTAACCATAACTTTAGGTAGAAACAAGTGATAGAGCGCTTAGAACACCATGAATGTGTTCAGCTCAACAATAACTATTGAATGACATGCAACATGACCTTTTTCGTGACCTAGACCAGGTGTCAAATTTTCAAGCTGATCATTCAGGTCAACTTATACCTACTTACCTAGTTCATTCCACCCGTCTCGACGAAACAAACGCGATGCCGGTAAAATCAGCGTCATAACTCATACAAGTTTCAAGTCAAAAGTTATGATACAAAAACCTTTTCCGCAAAAACGCCAACCTGGAACCTGAACCGTTGACCCTAGGTAAAATCGGAGAACATTACTCAGAAAGGCCTTTGAAAGAGCTATCGAATGCGCTTTCCAGCAGCAGCAGCACTGCAGCTCTACCTATTTGGTTCCTGACTTATGCACCGGTTTGTGAAAAGTTGTCAAAATTGGGAGCAAAGGTTAATTAAAATTTTACTTTTGGTGACCTACAAAGACCTCAGCGATGGCCTGATCAAAAATGACATAGGTACCTAATTCTGAAAGATACTGTAGTGTTCCCGCCGTTACGGGTTGTTTAGGTTTTGTTATGCAAGAGCCTGAGTGAGGGCTGCTTTGTCTAAACGACTGCATTTGCTATTTTCAGGTGACCGCCCCAGACGATTTGTAATGATATGTGACGCATGTTGAACGGCATCAGAGCTGTCCTGATCGGGGCGCAGTGAAGTACGGTTTGCTGAACAGTGATTGCCACTTGGACCGATACTGAAGCCGAAATATTATTGCCGGCTATACTGACGGTGCAGTTGGCTGTATCACCATACTGAGTCACTGACATTTGTACTAAAGTCGCCTATCGTCCCGGACGAAGTGAGTAGCCATACACTGACACAAATCGTGTAATGCTTATTCGCTCTGTCATAAATGCATATTCGTTTGTCACAGTGCCAGCTGGCTACCTATCTGAAATTGTCTCTTGCGGACTGATTAAGAAATAATTTTCGTTGTTAAATTGTCAGTTTATTGGGTATGTGCAGTTCGTGTTGTTGTGGCTGTTCCCCCCAGTGACCTTGGGCGAATCGTAAGCTACATTGAGTTGATTGTCTTTTGTATGTGTTTTCACAGTTTTCTACGGTCATCACGGTCCACAATGATCGCTGCAAGGTGTCACTACTGAATGATCCCAATACATACTGAACGACTAACACTTTGTAGTAAAAACCGGTGGCCAGATCAGTAGAAAATTCCATTAGGACGATTGGCCACAGTAGGTAGATAAGTTTCTGAGATTTTTCATGGGACAGTATAGACCCTACTGATACGCTCTTTCTTCAAGGAGACTAACAATATTAACTGAGATATCCTGTATTATAGAATGTCCTAATTTCCTACAGTTGACAAACCTCGACAACTTCATGTCATCTGGTCTTACAAGTAGTGCAGCTTTGTTGTTATCTCTGTCACTCTTTTCTGTCGGAGGCTTCCTGTGCCGAAGTCAGAAGATGGACATGTCAGGCAACAAGTCGATGTCAGGCAGGACCATCACTCCAACTGAAGCTGGGAGAGAGTACCAGACCAGCTTGAAAACAAAGGCATTCAAACGGGAGTTGCAGGACCTGATGAAGCTCGGCTCACAGCTTGTGCGGTGTATATACGGTAATTGAGCGTGGTCCATGCGACGACTGCGCGTGCGCGGGGCCGCGCGGCGGCTGCGCGTGCGCAGGGCGCGGTGTGCGTGCGCCTGTCTGTTAGACTGTACCGCTGTGTCATCGTCTGCGCGGGTCAGCCGGCCCGCGCGGCATTCTGAAATAGAGTGGCAAACTGAACAGCTGTGTTCCTCTACAACTGGCGACGAGGAAAACGGACAGCCAAAGGACGGGTGCTGGACAAGGCGTGGTCCCGGTCGCCGCGGACGGCTCTGGTATTGAATCCGTTGGGCACCGAGACTTCTGCTGCAGCAAAATGGGTGAGATCGAACCATTTAATCCCGATACGGATTCATGGTGTGAGTTGGAGGAACGTTTTGTCTTCCTCTTGGAAAGTAAGGAAATCGCTGATGGTACCGTCAAGAGAGCTCGTTTATTGACTGCTTGTGGGAAGAAGGCGTATACATTGTTTCGCAGTTTAGTATCGCCGGCTGCACTGCATGATAAATCGTTTGAAGAGCTGTTAGAAGTGATGAGAGCTCACAAAGACCCCAAGCCATCGAAAATATTGAGCAGATTTCGATTTAGCCAGTGCCATCGTGATCCGTCTCAACCTGTTGCAGACTTTATCGCCGAGCTCCGCAAGGCAGCAGAGCACTGCGAGTTTGGAGGCACACTGGAGGATCGGCTGATGGAGCAGCTGGTGTGCGGCATCGCTGACGAGCGCATCCAGAGGCACCTCTTGGCTGAGCCCCAGCTGGACTTCTCCAGAGCTCAGCAAGTCAGCCTGTCGCTCGAGATGTCGAGTAAGGACGCTCAGGTCATCGCAGGTCAGTGCGGGGGCACGGGCCACGCCACTGTCCATGCTGCTGCAGCGCAGGCGAACACAGAGCCTTGCTGGCGTTGCAATCGTGCGAATCACAGTCCAGATATATGCAGATTCCGTAACTTCAAGTGCCGAAACTGTGGCCAGTTCGGCCACATTCAGAGAGCGTGCAGGCGCCGCCCACGGAAGTCGGCCACTTCTGGGAGGCGCCGTCAGTCGGCCAACAATGTCACCGGCTCCGGCGATGAAGAGGACTGGGAGAGCTGGGTGGAAGCCGAAGAAGCAGTCGGCCAGATCCGTCGATCCACTGACACCGGCACTGCTGACGTCAGACAGGTGGGTGGCTCACTTCCGTTCACGTGTGATGTTAAACTGCAACAGACTGATGTGACAATGGAGATCGACACAGGCTCTAGGTACACTCTCATTGGAGAGAATACCTTCAGCATGTTGAACTGCAAGCCTAGGCTGAAAGAGTGTAGGGTTCAGCTACGAGCATATACACATCAGCCCATTCCTGTGCTCGGGGAATTTTGCACCTCTGTCGAGCACAATGGTATGACATACCCTGGTATGAAGGTGATCGTGGTGAAAGGCAGCAGATCCAGTCTCTTGGGCAGAGACTGGTTGGAGGCCATCCGAATCAACTGGTGCGAGGTCAAGGCGGTCTTCAACTCGGCCATCGATCAGCTGAAGGGAAAGTACCGTCAAGTGTTCGAGCCGGGTCTCGGTGAGTTAAAAGGGGTCGAGGTGAAGCTAGAGGTGGACCGTTCTGTGCCCCCCAGATTTTTCAGACCCAGATCCCTGCCGTACGTCTACAGGGAAAAGGTGGAAGAGCAGATCGACAAGGACGTCAAGGCGGGCATCCTGGTGCCGGTGCAGCACAGCCAGTGGGCTGCACCACTGGTTCCAGTGCTGAAAAAGTCTGGTGAGATCAGGGTATGTGCCAACTTCAAACTCACTGCCAACCGTGCCGTCAAACTGGATCAGTATCCACTACCGCTCGTTGAGGATCTTTTTGCTCAGTTAGCGGGAGGAGGGATTTTCTCGAAGATTGATCTGGCACAAGCTTACAACCAGATTCCCATTCATAAAGATTCGAGGGATGTTTTGACGATAAGTACGGCTAAAGGGCCAATGTCCTATACTCGCTTACCATTTGGAATATCAGCTGGGCCAGGGATATTCCAACGAGAGATTGAAAAGGTGTTGAGCGGCATGCCATCTGTTGCCGTGTACCTCGATGACATTTTGGTGAGCAGTAGGTCCACTGAAGAGCACCTGAAGACGCTGGACGAGGTCCTCCGCCGCTTGCAAGAAGCTGGACTGAAGGTACGTGCATCCAAGTGTCAGTTCATGATGCAAAAAGTGGAGTATTTGGGGCATCTGATCGACAGGAATGGCATCAGACCGACGCCAGCCAAAGTGAGAGCTATCAGGGATGCTCCAGTTCCTAAAAGTGTCAAGGAGCTGCTAAGTTTTCTCGGAATGGTGACCTACTACGCAAAGTATCTGCCCTCCCGTGCTGACAAGTTGGCCCCGTTGTACGAGCTCCTCCGGAAAGATTCCAGATGGCGCTGGGGTACCGAGCAGGAGAAGAGCTTCCAGTGGGCGCGGAACGCCCTGACGTCGGACTCATTTCTGGCGCACTACAGGAGTGGCCAGCAGCTCGTCTTGGTCTGTGACGCCTCTCCCGTCGGCATCGGCGCGGTACTGGCGCATCGAGAGGCTGACGGATCAGAGAGGCCTTTGGGGTATGTATCGCGTACTCTGACAGAGTCTGAGCGCAGATATGCACAGATTGACAGAGAAGCTCTAGCCATTGTGTTCGGCGTGTGCAAATTTCACAACTATCTGCTCGGGAACCGTTTTAAGCTGGTAACAGATCACAAGCCGCTGTTACGACTGTTCGGAGAACATCAGGACTTACCGACCATGACCTCTGCTAGGATCAGACGGTGGGCGCTGAAGCTGTCGACATACAGTTACAGCGTTGAGCACAGACCGACTGATCGCATGGGAAATGCCGACGCTCTGTCCCGTCTTCCGTTACCTTTAGGCAAATCAGGTGAACCGGAAGAGCTGGTCTTGATGGTGGACAGTCGCGTAATCGACGCAAAAAAGATAGCCCGACTCACAGCTACGGATCGGACGTTGAGCAGAGTGCTGCAGAGTGTGCAGTATGGTGATTGGTGTGAAGGTGACGATGTGCCAAAATCATTTACCGACAGGAAACTGGAGCTGTCAGTCACCGCAGGCGTCCTCATGTGGGGACACCGTGTCATCATTCCAGAGAGGGCACAAGGCGAGGTACTGGCCGAGCTACATGCTGCCCACCCCGGGATGAGGCGCATGAAGGCGCTGGCACGAGGCTACGTCTGGTGGCCGGGCATCGATGCCGCCATCGAGGAAGTCGTGCGGAGCTGCCAGCCATGCCAGGAGAGCCGCCCAGCACCGGACCGCGCACCGCTGAGTATGTGGCCCTGGCCGGACCGCCCGTGGTCCAGGATTCACATTGATTAAGCTGAGCCGGTAAGAGGATTGGTTGTGGTGGACGCTCACTCAAAATGGGTAGAGGCTGAACTGTGTCACAGTATTGGCTCGAGGACCACCATTGTTCAATTGAGAAAAATGTTTTCACGCTGGGGCCTTCCTGATGTACTCGTGTCAGACAATGCGACAGCATTTACTTCTGAGGAGTTCCAAGAGTTTTTGCGTGGGAACGGCGTAGAGCACAAAACGATAGAACCAGGACACAGTCAGGGGAACGGTTTGGCAGAGAGGATGGTGAGAGAAGTGAAGCTAGCGCTGCAGCGCTCTGGCGGGGGACAATGGGATCTGTGTCTCGCAAATTGGCTCCTTCATCAACACATTGTCCCTCAGTCAACAACTGGTGTTCCGCCCGCAGAGCTGATGCTTGGCAGGAGGCTGCGGAGTAAGCTGGACCTTCTACGGCCGAGCATCCGGGCGACGGTGGTCAAAGGTCAAGTGAGCCAAAAACAAAACCATGACGGTAAGCGTACGCTTCGCACTTTTGACATAGATGACCAGGTTTATGCAAGAAATTTCTCAGTGGGTCGTCCTTGGGTACCCGGCTTTATCTGTGCGATCGATGGACCGGTGTCGTATGTGGTATGATTAGAAGACGGGAGATGCTGGAGACGTCACATCGATCAACTTCGTGAAAGAGGACGAGAGCCAAAAGAGATCGATCTCCAGGTCGATGAACTGAGACGCCGACCCCTGTCCACAGGATATCGTCAGCTACCTGACCTGAGCCGGAGCGGAGAGGTGACATCTGGCGGCGGCGCTGAGGGAGCTCACTCTGGCTGGCTACCGGCTGCCGCCGACGCTGTTCAACGGCCGCCCGCCGCGGCGCTCGTTCGGCCGCCGGCACCTGGTGCTGCCGTTGGGTCGTCTGCCGAGCCGTCTGCTGGGTCGTCTGGCGAGCTGGCTGGTGTTGCTGCTGGGTCGTCTGCTGAGCCGACTCAGCGCGAGGTCTCGGGCGCTGCCGTTCCGTCATCGCCGCTATCTGGCCGAGTGCCGCTGTCGCAATCTCAGCGGACGGCGCCGGTGCCATTGTCGCGGCCCGATGACGCGTCTGTTTCTACGGGCAACCGCAGTGAGCTCGCGCGTCGCTATCCGGTTCGTGTGCGGAACAAACCAAACTTTTACGTGGGAAAGTAATGTACGGTAATTGGGCGTGGTCCATGCGACGACTGCGCGTGCGCGGGGCCGCGCGGCGGCTGCGCGTGCGCAGGGCGCGGTGTGCGTGCGCCTGTCTGTTAGACTGTACCGCTGTGTCATCGTCTGCGCGGGTCAGCCGGCCCGCGCGGCATTCTGAAATAGAGTGGCAAACTGAACAGCTGTGTTCCTCTACATGCGGCATGATGATACTTCAGTCGAGACACTCCCGGGCATCATGGAAGAAGATGTTGCTAAATGGATTCACACCTACATTTCTCTGGGACAGGTGGAACAAGATCTTCAGCATCTTCTCTCCCCAGAAGACTTTCAGAGACACACTGAGACACATAAGAAAACCATGGAGACTGTGAACCAGATTAAGACTGCTCTTGAAGAGTACCAGAGCACACTGAAGAAAACAAGTGTCAAACCACTCTCACGCGCTGGCGTGTCAACAAAATCTGGTTCCTCTAAGTCAGTCAAGTCTGGTCTCCAGCTGATGCGCATCCAGGCGGAACACAACAAGGCCGAGATTCAAGCAAAGCTGAAGATGTTGAACAGAAAACAGGATCTGGATAGACAGCGCCAAGAGCTCGAGTGCAGAAACAGGAATCATTGGAGCTGGAGACTCAGATGGCCGTTCAAGAAATGCAAGAGGAAGTCGTGGAAAGGTTTGAAAGAGAACTGGATGATAGCGCTACAGAAGACGGCCCACCAAATGAACCACAAGCACAGCAAGCAGTGTTGGAAGAACAGAGGATGCTGTCTCAGGAGGGTAATGAACAGAGACCCTCAAGTGGAGCAAGACCGATGTTAACCTCACCTGGCATGCCTCCCAGTGAGTCGCACGCCGCAGCAGCGACTGGACCTGCTGGAGGTAGCTTGAATGTGGAGGCACCAAGTTTTCAGCCACGCGGCCAGCCTCCCTATCATGACCAACAAGATCAAGACGACAACACAACAAATGTGTTGAAAGGTCTCTCCGAGCTGCTGGTGGAGCAGAGCAAGCGCGCCCGTCTACCAGCTATCGAGCCAGATGTGTTTTCTGGAGAAGAGGAGAGGTACCATCTGTGGATGAACAGCTTTGAAACATACATCGAGAACAGGACAGCCTGCCCGCAGGAGCGTCTACACTTTCTGTCCAGATACACAAGAGGAGAAGCCAGATCGATGATTGAAAGCCTGTTGCACCTGAATACTACAGATGCATACGACAATGCCAAGAAGAAACTCCATGATAGGTACGGTAACACCTTCATAACTGCCAATGCCTTCCGCAAGCGCATCCATGAGTGGCCTGCAGTTCGACCCGGCGACGGGAAAGCATTGAGACAACTAGCTGACTACCTCGAGAGCTGTAAGACAGCATCAAGACATGTGAGTGGACTGGCCTCACTTGACTCAGTGGATGAGAACAACGTGATCCTCAAAAAACTGCCACGATACATCGTCGACAGGTGGAGACGCGTGGTTGACGTCAGGTTGTACGAGCCACAAGAAGGTTGTTCTCCCGGCTATCCGTCGTTTGCAGAGTTCGCGGACTTCCTCAGCAAGGAAGCAAGAGTGGCGTGCGGCCCGGTATTGGACAGGTCCGACGAAGCTGGTGGAACAAGACGAACGACCAATGCTGGCCAACGCAGGAAGGAGAACGCGCGCACGTTCTTCTCGTCCGTTTCGTCCAATGGGAGGACATCAGCACCACGTCAAGAGTCAGATAATGCACGACAGACAGACAGAACTGCCAGACTCTGCAGGATCTGTTCGTCACTGCATCCTGTAGAATCCTGCCAGACATTCAAGAACATGTCAGTGTCCGAGCGACATGACGCTGTAACACGACTTGGGCTGTGCAGAGGGTGTTTGTGCAGAGGGCACATCTGGAGAGACTGCCGAAGTCGGCGAAGCTGTGACAGATGTGGACGCTCTCATCCGACGTTGCTTCATGACGACGCAAGGGCAGGAACGCGAGGCGCGTCGACAGGACAGAGGATGGCAGCAGCAGTAGGTGACAACAGAAGACAATACAAGTCACACACGAACAGATGTACTCAGACCCAAGCTACGTCCCTGAAGGTTGCGGTTGAAGGTGAAGGAGCTGAACGCAACGCCTCGTTCGTGCCACCATGCTCTCACACCATGATCGTGCCGGTCATTCTGCGCAACGAGCTGGAACCGTCACAACAGCTGACAGTCTATGCTGTGCTAGATCCTCAATCGGATGCCTGTTTCATTCAAGAATCAACGCTCAGACAGGTCTCTGGACAAGGAGAAGACGTGACTCTTCAGCTCAGCACCATAGCGGGCAAGACCAGAGTTGTGACCAAGAGAGTGACAAACCTGTCAGTTCAGGGACTGAATGCACCGGAGCGTATCATGCTACCTGCGACGTATTCTCGTGATGAGATACCGGCAGAAAGGTGGCTGATACCGAAGCGAGAAACAGCTCGAAACTGGAGGCATCTGGCTCATCTGGAGGAAGAACTGCCCCCATACTTCCCTGAAGCTGAAATTGGCCTGCTCATAGGCGTGAACTGCGCACGCGCATTGAAGCCGAAAGAGGTGGTTTCAGTTGACAGTGACGATCCCTGGGCAATGAGAACGGAGCTGGGGTGGACCATCGTGGGTATTACGCACGGGCCCAACATCACTTCGACGTGTCACTGTGCGCGCGTAGGGCCAGATGAAGTGTCTGTATGCCACTTTGCGTTCAAGACGCGTGTGCAGGAAGTGAGCCCGATGCAAGTGGCACGCATGCTGGAAGCGGACTTTCTGGATGAAGGCGCTCACAAGAAAGTCTCTCAGGACGACCGGAAGTTCCAGAAGGTGATGAAGGAACAGTTCCACCAGCGGGAGGATGGTCATGTTGAGGGACCACTGCCTCTGAAGGATCCAGAAGTGACATTTCCAGACAACAGGTACCTGGCCATAAAACGTCTACACAGTCTGAAGAGAAGGTTTGCCCGAGATCCTGGTCTGAAGGACGCCTACGAGAACTCCATGAACGAGTCGCTCGCAGCAGGATACACTGAATGTGTCCCAGACGACGACGACGTCAAAGAGGGAAAGACCTGGTACGTTCCCCATCATGCTGCCGTTCATCCGAGAAAGGACAAAATACGTGTAGTTTACGACTGCAGCGCGGAATATCAAGGTGCTTCATTGAACAACGAGCTGCTCCAGGGCCCGGACTACGTGAACAGTCTGGCAGGAATCCTGGTGAGATTTCGGAAAGAAAGAGTGGCTCTGAGCTGCGACATCAAGGCGATGTTTAACCAGGTTGGTGTCAGCAAGGAGCACAGGAATCTGTTGAGATTTCTGTGGTGGGAACAGGGCGACACGAGTCGAGAGCCAGCTGAGTTCAGGGTCACCACTCATCTGTTTGGTGCGGTGTCATCGCCTGCGTGCGCGATGTACGCGCTGAACATGATAGCAGAAAAGTATGAACCGACACACGGAAGAGAAGCGTCCGAGTTTGTACGTAGAAACTTCTACGTTGATGACGGCGTCACAAGCGTGGAAAGCTCGGATGCTGCTATACGGCTGGCCCGTGACACTGTCCAGCTGTGTGCAGAAGGCGGTTTCACGCTTCACAAGTTTGTGTCGAACGAACCGTCGGTGCTAAAAGCACTGTCGCCTGGTGCCACTGGGTGCGACCCATCGGTGGAAGTCGGTCGCCAGCACTCAGGTCAGTTCGAGCAGGCCCTGGGTATCAAGTGGGATACGGTGGAAGACACGCTGAGCTTTCACGCTGTGATTCCGGACAAGCCGATGACGAGAAGAGGGATTTTATCATCAGTTTCTTCGCTGTATGATCCACTGGGTCTCGTCTCCCCAGTGATCTTGGAGGGAAAGAGAATCATCAAGCAGTTGTGCTGCGACGGATACAGCTGGGATGAAGCTGTCCCAGAAGAGACAGTGGCCCGTTGGTTGGATTGGAAGAGAGACGTGCTCCTTCTCTCAGAGACACCGATACCAAGATGCTACAAACCTGGCGGCGGCAAGATGAAGCTGTACGAACTGCATCATTTTTCTGACGCCAGTACCGTCGGATACGGGCAGTGCTCCTATCTCCGTATGAAAGACGAACACGACCTGATTGCGACGTGTCTTGTGATGAGCAAGTCAAAGGTGACTCCCAAGCGATCGACTACAATTCCTCGACTGGAGCTGATGGCGGCCGCTCTCTCCGTGAGAGTTGGATGCTTTCTGCAAGAGGAGCTCGACATCACAGGCATCGAGCACTACTACTGGACGGACAGTCAGGTCGTTCTAGGATATATACACAACGAAACCCGGCGATTTCACGTGTTTGTCGCGAACCGCGTGCAGCAGATCCGACAACACACCACTTCCGATCAGTGGAGATATGTACAGTCAGATGAAAACCCAGCAGATCTGGCCTCCCGAGGACTGCAGGCAGCGGCCATCAAGGACTGTGATCTCTGGTGGCGTGGACCGAAGTTTCTTCAAGCAGGAGAAGTTCCGAATGAAGCAACTCAGATTGAACTCCAAGATGACGACCCGGAGGTCAAGAAGAAAACAGTTCTGACTACGCGCTCCAAACAGGTCGAAGGTTTTCCAAACATGTCTGACCGGCTAGTCGTGTTCTCTAGCTGGTTCAGGGCAAGACGAGCGATCGCGATCTGTATCAGATACGGGAGACGTCTGCTGGAGCGAGTGAGACAAAAACGTCAAAGCAGTGACGCTGAACTTGTTCCATCGTTGACAGAATCACCAGTTGGAGCAGAAGAGATGAAGAGAGCTGAGCTCGTCATACTGAAGAGTGTGCAGCAGCAGGTGTTTGGGGACGAAGTTGCGACTCTGACGATATCTCAGCCCTCAACTGAAGTTCGAGTGAAGAAACGGAGTCATCTGTACCGACTGGATCCCTTCGTTGCAGATGACGGACTCCTGCGCGTCGGAGGAAGGCTGAAGAGGAGTGGACAGCCCTTCGACGTGGTACATCCAGTGATCTTGCCAAAGGTTCATCACGTGACTCGTCTTGTCGTTGCAGCCTACCACGAGAGGACGTGTCACTCAGGAAGGGAGCTGACGCTGAGCGAAATCCGGATGTCTGGATACTGGATTGTGAAAGGAAGATCGGCTGTGGGCCGTCACATCAAGAACTGCATCAAGTGCAGGAGGCTGAGAGGAACGCCTTGCAGTCAGAAAATGGCAGATCTTCCCAGCGAGCGTGTAGACGAAGCGGAGCCATTCACCCACTCAGGTGTTGACTGCTTCGGACCGTTCTTCGTCAGAGAACGGCGCAGTGAAGTCAAACGATGGGGGATCCTATTCACATGTCTAAGTTCACGGGCTGTTCATCTAGAGACCCTCAACTCAATGACGGCGGATGCTTTTATCAATGCCTACCGCCGATTCACCTGCCGAAGAGGAAAGGTTCGAGCTCTGTATCACGACCGAGGTACGAACTTCATCGGAGGAAGAGGACATCTAGAAGCTGCTTTGTCTGAGATGGACCACGACAACATCCGACGCACTCTGTTAAAGGACAACTGTGATTGGATACAGTTCAACCCCATCACACCCAAGGCCAGCCACATGGGAGGTGCGTGGGAGCGGCAGATACGCACCGTCCGCTCTGCGCTGAGCAGTCTCCTTCAAGATCTCGGTCAGCAGCTGGACGACGAGCTGCTCAGAACTCTACTGACGGAAGCGGAAGCAGTAGTCAATAGTCGCCCTCTCTCTTGTGTCAGTATGAATGACACTAGTGTAGTTGAGCCGATCACTCCCGACCAGCTGCTCACCTTAAGGTCAAAGGTAGTGCTCCCTCTCCCTGGGAAGTTCTGCCGGCCTGACATCTACGGGAGACAGCGCTGGCGCCGGGTCCAGTACCTCGCCAATCAGTTTTGGCAGCGCTGGCGGAGAGAGTTCCTTCCGTCTCTCCAGGAGCAACGAAAGTGGCATCATCCAGAGCCGAACATCAGTCAGGACGACATCGTCATTGTCGTCGACGAGGACACTCCACGCAACAGGTGGCCGCTCGCACGAGTGGTCGACGCGCACACAGGTGCCGACGGTCTAGTGAGGAGTGTGCGTGTGCGCATTGGCAACAGTGAATATGACAGACCCGTCCACAAACTGATTCTCCTCGTGAAGAGCGGGGATGGAGATTCCGCGACGGGGAGCCGTTGTGCTGAGTAGCGTGATTTGGTCGGAGCGCGACCGATAAGACCGAGACGCTTGTGAGCGCTGATACCCGGTCTGAACTTTGGTGCATTGTGCTCCGCTGTGCGGATGGCAGTACGACGGCGCCCGTGTTTCATATTGCTATGTCAGAAGTGATATTTCGTTACTTTCTCGCTCGACGTGTACGGCGTTACGTGGGCTCGCCTGTGTCTACTGACGAACATTCGGTTGTTCGCGCGTCCCGTCGCAATGTGACGTTGCCGCGCGACGGCGGCCCATAGCCGCCTCAGTGCGTAAGGAAAATTAGGAGAGCTGTGCCTAATTTTGGGGAGCCATGTTCCCGCCGTTACGGGTTGTTTAGGTTTTGTTATGCAAGAGCCTGAGTGAGGGCTGCTTTGTCTAAACGACTGCATTTGCTATTTTCAGGTGACCGCCCCAGACGATTTGTAATGATATGTGACGCATGTTGAACGGCATCAGAGCTGTCCTGATCGGGGCGCAGTGAAGTACGGTTTGCTGAACAGTGATTGCCACTTGGACCGATACTGAAGCCGAAATATTATTGCCGGCTATACTGACGGTGCAGTTGGCTGTATCACCATACTGAGTCACTGACATTTGTACTAAAGTCGCCTATCGTCCCGGACGAAGTGAGTAGCCATACACTGACACAAATCGTGTAATGCTTATTCGCTCTGTCATAAATGCATATTCGTTTGTCACAGTGCCAGCTGGCTACCTATCTGAAATTGTCTCTTGCGGACTGATTAAGAAATAATTTTCGTTGTTAAATTGTCAGTTTATTGGGTATGTGCAGTTCGTGTTGTTGTGGCTGTTCCCCCCAGTGACCTTGGGCGAATCGTAAGCTACATTGAGTTGATTGTCTTTTGTATGTGTTTTCACAGTTTTCTACGGTCATCACGGTCCACAATGATCGCTGCAAGGTGTCACTACTGAATGATCCCAATACATACTGAACGACTAACACTTTGTAGTAAAAACCGGTGGCCAGATCATGTAGCGAGCTATCTGTTGCTTTTCACCGCGCCTTTCTAGCTTGCTTACTTTCCGAGATAATCTGGTGTGGCCAAAAGCCCCCCCCCCCCCCACCGTGGCGAGGTTGGCTGAGAGGCCCACCCGGGCACTGGCTAAACAAAACATCCATAGTTTTATCTTCCGTTGACTACATATTACTCTTCACGTCGATTTAGAGACAATATTTGGCTATTTAAGCAAATTCAGGAGGTCGTCGGTGTTGTGTTGCCTCTTCACAGTGGCCTCGTGAGAGGCGGGCGGCCGAAAACGATCACCGGAACTGCCGGACGTGTATTCTGGCCGCCGCACAACAAGATACCAAAAAACCACGCGACCAACGCCTACGCCGCCATTACCGGAAGTCCACCCCGGACTTAGTAGT
Organism: Amphibalanus amphitrite; assembly: GCF_019059575.1. Lineage (NCBI taxonomy): Eukaryota > Metazoa > Arthropoda > Thecostraca > Balanomorpha > Balanidae > Amphibalanus > Amphibalanus amphitrite. The sequence continues at coordinate 138,050 of NW_024882338.1, read as the reverse complement.
GGGCCGATGCAGATGACTAAACACGAGACGAGAGGGCGGTGAGCGTTCTTACAATCATAGTGCCTATCAAATAAGAAACTAAGCACGACTACAACGCGTGGGCATGAAACGTCTACATTTTACAAATCACATTGGCGCCGGTTCGGAATTTGCAATCAGCTGACACGACTTGGGTCTTCCCTAAAAATAACAAAGCAACCTCGCACAATTCTGGCGCAGCTGATACGAACACTGAACAGCGCAACTAAATTCACGACACAACACCACCCCTCTCTTTGAGGGAAAACACACCCTATGAAAACACCCAGGCACAGGTACGGTGCTGAGCTAAACTGTACACGCGCAAACTCGCCTAACCTACGGCGAGAAACGCTTCCGCGGCCTACGCACCCTACGGCTGCGGCGCGGGGCCGCATGCTCGTCAGGGGCGGCACCGACTGGCGCCGCTGGGACAGGACTGGTACCCCTGGGCGGCTCGGGACACACATCATCGGTAGGAGCGGGGTCCACGGTCACAGGGGCTGGGTCAGTAGGCTCGGGCTCGCCCCCGACTGGGTAAAAGGTCACCGGCACCTCGCGATCAGCTTCCCCCGGGCGGCCCGGTACCAGGCGCCTGGCATGCACCCGCTCACCTGTGGCCAGCCTGTAGCTGACCGGACCGGTCCTGCGGCTCACCTGCACAGAGCGCTGCCCCTCGACCCGGCCCGTCCCGGGCTTCCGTACTCGCACCCAGTCGCCAGCTTCCCATCGCGGGGCGGCCGTGGCGGTGCGGTCATACCGGGCCCTGTAGGTCTCCTGGTACGACTGGTGATGCTGCCGGACAGCTCGATCCTCGGCAGCACGGCCGGACGGGGTCACATCGGACGGGGTCACATCGAGAATCGTCCGCGCCTCCCGCCCCCTCATCAAAACAAAGGGCGACACTCCGGTCGCCGGGTGGATTGTGACCCGGTACTCACCCAGGAACTTTCTGACAAACGTCGAGCGCGGCTCCCTCGCCAGGCGAGCCGACTGGATGGCTTCCTTAACCGTCCGGTTCAGCCGCTCGACCATGCCGTTGGTCTGCGGCGAATAGGGCGAACTAAACGTCTGTTTGACGCCCACGCGACCCAAAAACTCGGCGAGTCGGCCCGACCGGAACGCAGGGCCGTTATCTGACAGTAGCTCCAGCGGCACACCTTCGCGAGCGAACACTGTCTCCAGGAACTGGCAGATACTGTCTGCCGTCGCGTCCTGGCAGAGCGCGACCTCCGGCCACCGGCTGTACATATCGACGAGCACAATGCCGTAGCGCTCAGACGACGGACCTCTCATGGGACCGATCACGTCCACCATGAGGCGCTGCCACGGTCCATCTGGGAGTGGGATGGGCTGGAGGGGCGGCCTCTCCCTCCGCACGTGCCCATCGTGCTGAGAGCAGACCTCACAGCTCTTCAGCAGGTCACGCACCTGCCGGTCCAGGCGCGGCCACCAGAAACGCTCACGAAGCCGCTGTTTTGTGCGGACCACCCCCTGGTGGCCCGCGTGCGCGTTAGTCAGAACGCGCTCGCGCAGCGCCGCTGGCACCACCAGCCGGTCACCGCGGAGCAGCAACTGGCCATGTACGGACAGCTCGTCCCGTACCTGAAAGAAACCAGCTGCTCGGGGGTCAACGTCCCTCTGGCGGGGCCACTGCCCGGACACGTACCCACGGACGACGCTGAGACACTCGTCGGCCGCCGAGGCGTCACTGAGCTCCTCCTCAGAGATGGCTGCTGCCACCGTCAGAGCTGCAATCTGGAGATCGTCATCATCCGGCCACCAGGTCTCGGCTACCGGCAGCCGTGACAGGCCGTCGGCCACGGTGTTCCGCTCCGAGCGGACGTACTCAACGTCGAAAGAAAACTCGAGCAGGCGGGCCTCCCACCGCGCGACACGCCGGCCGACGCGCGTGGAACCCTTGGGACCGAAAATAGTACACAGAGCCTGATGATCCGTGCGCAGAGTGAATTTCCGCCCCCAGAGATAGTGGCGAAACTTCTCACAGGCCCACACCACGGCCAGCGCCTCCTTCTCCACAGTGGAGTAGTTACGCTCGGCCGGAGAGAACGACTTAGACGCGTACGCGATGACCCTGGGCGACCCCGAGGCGTCGATCTGCGTCACACACGCGCCTGCTCCGACGTCGCTGGCGTCGGTCGTCAGCACCGTGGCGAGCGCGGGGTCGAACATACCCAGCGCCGGTGACTGACGGATGGCGTCCTTGACGCGCTGGACGGCGCTGGACAGCGCCGGCGACCACTCGAACTTGTCAGCGCGCAGCGCAGCTCGCAGCGGCTCGACCAGGTCCGAGTACCGCGGCATGAAACGGGCGTGGTAGCCCGTGGCTCCCAGGAAGGCGCGGAGGCCCTTCTCGTCCTGTGGCTCTGGAGCCTCCAGCAGCGGACTGATCCGCCCTGGGTCGATCTGCACACCGGCCGCTGAGATCCTGTAACCGAGGAAATCAATGTCACGGCAGCCGGTGGCACTCTTGGACCAGTTCACTTTCACACGGTGGTCCTCCAACCGCCGCAGCACCTGCTTCAGGCGAGCGTCATGCTCCGCCTGGGACGGTGCGTGGATGATGATGTCGTCGAGGTACACCTCCACCCCGGGGATGCCCTCCAGCATCGACGTCATCACCCTCTGAAAACAAGGGCCGGCACTCGCCAGACCAAAGTTTACACGGCGGAACCGGTACAAACCCTTGTGGCTGACAAACGTGGTCAGGTTCTGGCTGTCGGGATGCAGCTCCAGCTGGTGGTACGCGTCCTTCAGGTCCAGCCTGGAGAACATCAGCGAACCACGGAGCCGATCGAGAACGTCCTCAATCCTCGGGAGAGGATGACCATCCGTGATGACCGCCTGGTTCACCCTCCTCATGTCAACGCAGAGGCGGATGGCACCGTCCCGTTTCCTGCCAACGACCAGTGGTGAGATCCAGGGAGACGCGCTCACCTTCTCAATCACACCCTGGGCCTCCAGCTCATCAATCCGGGCACTCACTGCGTCCAGCACAGCCAAAGGCAGGCGGCGCAGTGGCTGGCGCACTGGTGGTACCCCTGGGTCAACTGTCACTCGGTGCTGGTACCCAAGGATAGCGGGTTGGGCCCCCGGAGAGGCTGGTAGCTCGTCAGGTGGGCTGGTGGGTTGGGCAGGCTCAGGAGAGGACACACAGGTGGGGTTGGTGGACACACTGCACACACGGTTGCCCACAATACAAACATCAAACACTTCCATCAGGTCAAGGCCCATCAGAGCGCGTCCTGACGGCACAACATACACTTTGACCAACTCTGTTTTCCCCCGGCATGACACATGAACACTTTTCACCCCCAGCACATTTAGCACGCTCCCCCCGTAGGCACAAAGGCTCTCCTCGGCTGCCCCGAGATCACCCTGCACAGAGTCCCTCGGCAGGATGGAAACTGGAGACCCTGAGTCCACAGTGAAAGTTACCTTGAGCCCCTCTACCTCAGCATCAAGGGTCAGCGGCACGGCACTAGCCCCAACAGCTAGCACCTGGACACTAGAAACCACACTAGCACCGCAGTGCTGGGCAAAGTGGTTGGTCTTACCGCACTTGGAGCACTTCCTACCGAATGCTGGGCAGCCGCGGTCACCTCTGCGATGTCCAGGGCGCCCGCAGCCCCAGCACTCAGGGCCTGCTGTCTGCCGCTGTGGTTGCTGCCGTCTCGGCTGCTGCTGCCTCCCCTGCGGAAGCTGCTGCCGTCCTTCCTGCTGCTGGGCTGGGACCGGGCCGGAGCGTCTGCGTCTGGACCCCCCTCGCTGAAACTTCTGTGGCTGCAGGGCCTGGACAGGCACAGGCACGGCTGGTCCCTCGATCACCCTTGCTTCTCGTTCAGCAGACTCCAGGGTGTCGGCCAGAGTCAGGGTCTTCTCCAGAGTCAGACCTGACCCTTCCATGAGAAGCCGCTGCCTCAGCTTAGAGCTCACGGTCTTCTCAATCACCTGGTCCCTGATAAACTCGTCCATCTGGGCACCGTACTCACACGTGCTGGCCAACTGGCGCAGCACGGAGACCCACTGGCTGGTGGTCTCACCTGGTTGCTGCCCCCGGCTGCGAAAGCGGTAGCGCTCAACACAAACATTCTGTTTGGGAGCGAAATGGGCCACGAGGCGGCGCAGGCACCATTGGAAGTCGTCCTCGCTTTCCAGCTTCTCCATGGGTGGCAGATTCTCAAACACCCGCTGCCCCTCCGTCCCTAGACAAGTCAGGAGGACAGCTTGGCGACGTGCGGGAGGGAAAGCGTCACCTCCGACCGCACACAAAAAGTTCTCAAACATCCTGACCCACCGAGGCCAGGGAATCGCCGGCTCAGCTCCAGCGGTGGGCAAAAACGGCGCGGGAGCCGCCGCGAAATCCATGGTGAAAAATCACTGTTCGAAGTCCTCAGTCGCCACTTTGTTGTGTTGCCTCTTCACAGTGGCCTCGTGAGAGGCGGGCGGCCGAAAACGATCACCGGAACTGCCGGACGTGTATTCTGGCCGCCGCACAACAAGATACCAAAAAACCACGCGACCAACGCCTACGCCGCCATTACCGGAAGTCCACCCCGGACTTAGTAGTGGGCCGATGCAGATGACTAAACACGAGACGAGAGGGCGGTGAGCGTTCTTACAATCATAGTGCCTATCAAATAAGAAACTAAGCACGACTACAACGCGTGGGCATGAAACGTCTACATTTTACAAATCACATTGGCGCCGGTTCGGAATTTGCAATCAGCTGACACGACTTGGGTCTTCCCTAAAAATAACAAAGCAACCTCGCACAATTCTGGCGCAGCTGATACGAACACTGAACAGCGCAACTAAATTCACGACACAACAGTCGGTTTACTGGGGACGGTCCCCAGTATCCCAAAAGTTACTGGGGACCGGTCCCCAGTGTCCCCAGTGGTGGTTGCGCGCCTGAGAATAAGTACATAGGATCGAAAGCGTTCTTTTTTTAAAAGTTGGTTGAATGCATGATAATCTCCGTTCCTGATGCTCATAGAAGTTGGAACTATCCGAGTGACGTCAAGCGTTAAAGGGACACTCCCACCTTAAAGGGACCCTCCCACCTTCAAAAAAGTCAATGAATTGGCATGAAAGTGATGTCGCTCGGTTCAGAAAGAGCAAAAACGAATATCTACCAAATTTCATCGAAAAATATTCACCGGTTTTCAAGATATTAGACTTTTACTTTTGTTTACTATTTGGGATCTCCGCTGTTCCTAGCGACTTTATTTGAAAGTGCGGCATTTGTTGCGCGCAAAGCAGCATATACCACCGCGTGCTACAAAACGTTTTAGTCAAACATTTAACGGACGTTCGAAAGCCTGATGACGTCATCAGACTCCCGTAATGGTTAAGAGATAGGGACTAAGCTGGTCCCACCCTGCAAGTAAAGGGAAGAAATTTCTTGAACACCATAAAGCTGCGGGGGTTGCGACCAGGATAAATGGTGGTTTCTGAGCCTGGCCGCAAACTTGGCTATCTCAACTCAAAACTAATGTTAAGGTGGGATGGTCCCTTTAACATTAGTTTTGAGTTGAGATAGCCAAATTGGTGGCCATGGCCTGCAAATACCGGTTTGGGCACTCACAACATCGAAAAATGCTTTAATTCGAAGATATGGAATTTCAAACTTGCAGTTTTCGGATTCTAAGGGGCTAATGCATTGGAATGCCCCCTTAGAATTTGTGACGTCAGCGAAGATCTAACGTTTTTTAAATCTTAGACTAAAACCATCGTTAACACGTGGTGGTATACGCTGCTTTGCGCGCAACGTCTGTCGCACTTTAAGACTGCCAAATTATTGCTTCCAAATAAAGTCGCTAGTAACAGGGGAGATCCCAAAAAGTAAACAAAAGTAAAAGCCTAATTTCTTGAAAACCAGTGAATATTTTTCGGTGAAATTTGGTAGATATTCGTTTTCGCTCTTTCTGAACCAAGGGACATCACTTTCATGCCAATTCATTAACTTTTTTGAAGGTGGGAGGGTCCCTTTAACCCTCGCCCGTACATGCCATTTTCCCATCCTAGAACGCACATGGGGGGGGGGGGGGGGGGTGGTTGCCACCCCCCCCCCCCCGCGCCATTTCGTTCCTGTTGGAGATAGAGCTTAGCAGTAAAGACCAAAAAGATTCTTTGGGAAGAGACGAATCCAATGATACCCAGTTTTACCTTCTCAGGTCAGTCATTGACCTTCCAGGTCAGGTCAAACTAAAAAATGTTGCTGTTTTGGGGTCACCGTTGGATATCAAGTGCGCTGCTTATCAAATACCGATGACGATGCTGTTTTCTGGTGCCAAGCCAGCTAGAACCTCTTTGTCACACTATCCGACCAGAATTTTGCTGCTGAGGTCATTTCAGGTCAAGTTAGGTCAAGGTCAATTATATGCGTTTGTATGTCTGTGTGTGTCTGTGTGTATACTGATGTGTGCACCGATTGTTTTTGGGTCCATATCACATGAAATCATGATCTGAGAAGCTTTTACCAAAAATGCAGTCAAAAAACTTCACAAAAAGTAAATTCAGCTTGCCTAAAACGCAATTATCTTAGATGACCTAGGTTGACCTTGACCCTGACCTTGACCCCTGTACATCGTCGAACAACATGTTCCATGATAGGTGGGAGGTAAGACTGGCAAAAAAGGCCGAAATCAGGGTGTCAAAAGCTCACAAGGCCCATGGCAAACGCAAGATGTTGAGAATTGGCCATTTGGGTCATGACATGACCTGAAAAACAAGGTCATATCTCCGAAACCAAAAAATCACAGAAACTTGAAATTTTCAGTGGACATCAAGAAAGGATAGACGAGCAGCTATACGAAAAATCAGCCTTCTAGCTCTAAAAATGTTGAATGCAGAGCAGAAAGACTGCCTGGGGGGGGGGGTGGCAACCACCCCCCCATGTGCGGGCGAGGGTTTTAACCCTCGCCCGCACATGCCATTTTCCCATCCTAGAACGCACATGGGGGGGTGGTTGCCACCCCCCCCCCCGCGCCATTTCGTTCCTGTTGGAGATAGAGCTTAGCAGTAAGGACCAAAAAGATTCTTTGGGAAGAGACGAATCCAATGATACCCAGTTTTACCTTCTCAGGTCAGTCATTGACCTTCCAGGTCAGGTCAAACTAAAAAATGTTGCTGTTTTGGGTCACCGTTGGATATTAAGTGCGCTGCTTATCAAATACCGATGACGATGCTGTTTTCTGGTCCCAAGCCAGCTAGAACCTCTTTGTCACACTATCCGACCAGAATTTTGCTGCTGAGGTCATTTCAGGTGAAGTTAGGTCAAGGTCAATTATATGTGTTTGTATGTCTGTGTGTTTCTGTGTGTATACTGATGTGTACACCGATTGTTTTTGGGTCCATATCACATGAAATCATGATCTGAGAAGCTTTTACCAAAAATGCAGTCAAAAAACTTCACAAAAAGTCAATTCAGCTTGCCTAAAACGCAATTATCTTAGATGACCTAGGTTGACCTTGACCCTGACCTTGACCCCTGTACATCGTCGAACAACATGTTCCATGATAGGTGGGAGGTAAGACTGGCAAAAAAGGCCGAAATCAGGGTGTCAAAAGCTCACAAGGCCCATGGTAAACGCAAGATGTTGAGAATTGGCCATTTGGGTCATGACATGACCTGAAAAACAAGGTCATATCTCTGAAACCAAAAATTACAGAAACTTGAAGTTTTCAGTGGACATCAAGAAAGGATAGACGAGCAGCTATACGAAAAATCAGCCTTCTAGCTCTAAAAATGTTGAGTGCAGAGCAGAAAGACTGCCCGGGGGGTGGCAACCACCCCCCCCCCCCCATGTGCGGGCGAGGGTTAAAGGTAGGTAGTGTGCCACCTTCCAATGATTTCCCATTTTACTTTTCCTAGGATAAGAAGCTTCTGTTTTTACCTAATATCGCAAAAAATGGGCCTAAAATAGTGCTTTTTTTCGCCTAAAAGTTTATCGGTTTTTCGATATGTATGACAACTGTAGTGGGCTGACCTGCAAACAGGCGTCGGCAACAATCGCGAATGCGGCGCACATGTGACAATAAGCAAAGGCCATTATAGAGTTACGACGTACGGGAATGAGTTATCAGCTGTCTAATCGTAGACAACACAATGTCCCAGTAAACATGCCGACGTCGGCCCAACGTCGGTTCAACCTCGGCCCGACATCGGCTGGACGTCGGAAATGCCCGCATGTTCCGACGTCCAGCCGAAGTCCAGCCGACGTCGAGCCGACGTCGGGCCGAGGTCGTTTGCCGAGGTTGACGAAATCCTTTGTCGTTGGACCGACGGGGCCGACGTCGGCATGTTTATTGGGACAACGCGCCAAAAATATCAACCGGCGGTGGGACTCGAGCTCCCCAGTCGCCGACGTCGGCATGTTTACTGGGACAACACGCCAAAAGCATCAGCCGGCGATGGGATTCGAATCCCGTGTCATGTGAACGCGAGGTTAGTGCGCTAACCACTACACCACGCAGCCAGAAACCGAATTTAGTTTGTTTTGTTGGGTTATGCCCTTTCGGTCTGAAAAGACCATTTCAGAACCGGAAGGATGATAGGATGGAGACATTGGTCTTCTTGGCGAGCACCCTGGGTCCAGTTCATATAGAGTCCCTGGTCCCATTGCTGTTACGTGACACTTATTGGAAAGATCGACCCCACAATGGATTCATATAGCCACCCTTACACACCTGCACCAGCCACCAACGTTTCCCAAAGTGTCCCTTTGAATAGTGGCACTTTGGCAAAGTGACACTTGCCGACTGGCCTTTCTATATGAACTGGGCCCGGCCCTGGTGAGTTGCCGGGGCTGAGCCTGACCAAAGGATAGGCCGAGCAGCCCCCAAGCACTCACCGCACCCGGCTACGGGCGAGCTCGGCTTACGGGCAATCCCAAATGGGATAAAGTTTCCCGTCCAGTCCGGATCAGGTGGTTGCGGCGTGGAGGAAGATTTGAGTTTCCTGAGGATATTTTGAATACAGAAGCTCTTTATGAAACATGAAACATGTATTTTATATTATTTTAACGGTCAAAACAGCGGCCGATGTCGGTCTGACGTCGCCCCGACGTCGGCCCGACGTCGGCTGGACCTCAGCAATTGATCTCGGTCCGACGTCGGCCCGACGTCGGCTGGACCTCGGCTAGACGTCGGTACTTGCGGGCATATCCGACATCCAGCCGACGTCGTGCCGAGGTTGGACCGACGTCGGGCCGACGTCGGCATGTTTACTGGCGTCGAATTTAAACTGGAAGCCTGTATTGGTATTGTTTCTTTAATTTGGCTGTCGAACATTAATTTATGGTTTGAAATATTATTTTATGTAAAATAATTGATATGAGAGTCTCTAAAGTTATGACCCCACATCTCACCACATGAAAGCGGCAATAATGACAATGATCAGCTGACGCTTTTTCTTGGCCGAGGTCAGAGCGCGCGGCCCGACGCACCACCGCCGCACCACAAAGTATGAGCAGAAGCCACCTGCGGTAGACCGCGCCCAAAGCCAGGGCCCCAGTAACGTGAGGTAGCCGAGTCGGGGCAGCGTGCGCTGACCCAAGCCGGGGCCGCGGCTTTGGGCGCGGTCTACCGCATCCCCGGGCAGCCCCGGGCTATCACATGACACCGGGAGGACGCGCGGCCCCGGCTTGGGTCAGCGCACGCTGCCCCCACTCGGCTACCTCACGTTACCGGGGCCCTGGCTTTGGGCGCGGTCTTCCGCACCACCTAACAGGCGTGTTCGAAACCGCAGGAGATGATGATGGACGGGTTTATCGAAACTTGTTTGGATGAGCCTATCGGTAATAGCGATTTCAGTGTGTGCATTTATTGTTCATAGTGGTGTGAAATGTGCAGAGGTGCACAAATAGCCCAGCCTGTCTCCTACACGGTCTCCGATGGCTCCGGTTTGTCTCACCGATCATCCTTAGGTATATCCCAACATATCTATACTTTCAAGTAAAGCTGGTTATTTACATTACAGTGATTAATATTTACAGGACGTAAACGCTATTCCTGAAGTGTTTTTATTTCTGAAGCTATCCGCAGATATATCGTCATTTTTTTAAGAAGCCGACAGACATACGGTATGCGCTGATTTGGGCAAAGTGCGAGGCAGGACTTGGTACACCTCCACCTGAAATGCATACTGGTGGTGTATAAATAGACTAGAGTGAGGCGGTCTGGTTGTTGACTGTGTCTGGAAACACTGGAAAGTCAAGAACTACCCTCATAAAACCACCGGGACGCTCAATTAATTCCTCTCATCCAATGAGGGTTCAGTTCCACATGGACCAGACGGGCGTCCATCTGCCGTCTCATAGCGTCCCTCTCCCGTTTAGTGGGGCAGTTACTACATGGCGGGCTGAAGGTGAAGTGACGTAACGCTGCAGTGTACGGTACACATCAGTGTTTCTGTTTAGGAATATGAAACTTTAAGGAGTGTGTAACAAGTTTTTTCCTGGATCAACATTACTACATTTAGGTAAGAAAACATTATTTGAGGACGATTTTGCAATATTTGCTAATGGGACGAAGCCCATTAAATTGCTATGGAATACCTATCATATTGAGGACCACAAACGTTCAGAAACCGTTTTGACTGTAGGCTTTAAGAAGCGGCTTTAAATCCTTTTATAATCCATCGCTGACTACATCTATACTGCAATCTATACACATTTCACGTGCATCGCTAATCTCTTCGCTAATACAGATCCTGGTCTATTTTTTCTTGCTTAGCAAACCTCAGCTGTCTTGTAAAATTTTCACGACGCATTCATACATTACAGTTTAGAGGCAGATAAATCCGATATTCCTGTTTTCTGCGTGGCTCTGTGAGGTCGGTCCCTGCCATGGATGGTGTGAGACCATCCATGCTGCCGATCGTTCGACGCGCTAGTTTTATTGGGGGTTATATGACCGAAGGACATCGACGGCCGACGGAACTGCCTCGCCTGGCGGGGTCACCAATGTGGAACACGCTGCCGGTTTTTCCGAAGTAAAACTGGAGATTCGCTAGACAAAGTTAGACTAAGTGAATTAATGTACTTAGCCATATGAAAGCAAATGTTTGACATTTTGTCGGCCATTTTGTCGCTGCTGGAGACAACTGCCGGAAAACTAACTGCATTCTCGCAACATCCAATTACTCATCGATGCGTATCAAATGAAGCAGGGCAGATTACCATATTATTTTTCTTAGGATGTCGGAATATAACAACATGTTAAGATACCAAAAAGGTGCAATATCCACATATGTTTATAACACAGCCTTTGTTCCGAGTCTGTGCCTTTGGACGGATCTCATGTGCTTAAAATCTTTAGAAAAATGCACTAAGTATCCATTTGAATTATTACTTATGCCAACATGAATGTTAGAAGAATAATCAATTGTAATTTGTTGTCAAGTCTAGATGTGTTTTCTCCACTGTCAATGACTGATTTCTTCTTGCTGAGTAATGTTTTGCAACCTATTAATTTCTATGCCAATGGTGGCTCAAATATTGCTGTTATAGCTATGCAATGTATAATCTTATATTGTTTAAATAAACTTAGGCAAATTCAACTGAAATCATGACTGTAATATTTGAAATATGTCATCTGATTGACCTTCATCATACCAACATATAGCCTGGGCAAGGATTATGTCAAAAATGGCAAGGCAAGAGGAAAATAGAACAAGTCAGATTGTATTGCCACTTCTTTAGTCAGAGAATGAGGACAAGTTATAAGCAAAAAGCACAGATCACCTTGAAATCTTGAAATCAATGTCAAACCCTACCTACCTGACAACTTGTATGGTCTCCCTCTTTTTAAAGTAATGCAATGCATTAGGTAGGTACATTGCTAGGTGTGAAATTTATGGAGAACTTCACAAACCCCATTACAAATCAGTTTTATAAGCATATGCTTCAAATTGCTATGCTTCCCACACTAACTGAAAGGTTTTTGAGCAAACTCATGAGCAAACTCCATGCCAGCATATCTTGTTATTGAGTAAACATGTTGACTACTTAACTGACCATTCCTTTTTCTATAATCATATTAATTACAATTCTACACAGACCTGTAGACAATTCATGACACATTTTCCACCCACAAAATTATTATATACACAACTGAACACAAAGCCTATGTTTAAAATAATCACATATCTGTTGCATTTTTGCTGTATAGGTACCTGTCTATAAACATGAATAATTTGATGTTGTGAGCCTTGTGCCCAGATGAATGTTTGTGGTATTGGTGTTACAACAAGGAAATTGAAAATTTGTCATGCAGTTTAGGGAAGTTACACCTACCTAGGAAATGTTCAAAATGAAGTGAGATGCCTTCAATTACTAAATCTCCAGTACATTGAAGAGCCATATACTCTTTTGAAGGAAATTTTTAGGTACCTATTTACATTAGAGCTAGGTAGGTAGTTACCTGCATGTTAGCATCTTTCAATGTTGTTTTTTATCAATCAAAATGAGTGGAAAATTTAAAAAAATAAGTAGAAGTGATCAGATAGGATAGGTAAAGCAATTTCACAATTCATTTGACTTTCAGTTTCAGTTCTCATCAAGCCAATTAGGTTGGGTACCTACCTACTTACCAGCACCTCCATAATCGCTCCCCAAAATGCCCCCTGCCACGAACCTCTTATGAAGAGTTTATAGAAGTGCAGGCTGCAGATTTCCGGCCCATGCAGAGTTTTCATTTCTTTGGCAATTCCTCAACTCCATGCACTTGCAGCTCACAACCTTCTATTACCACACCATCACATCACAAAATATAGTGTGAAAGTCCTTATACACTTCGCTTACACTGCACAAGACACACATCCACAGCACAGTACAGCAACTGAAGCGAGCTGTTCACTGTTACAATTATCTTTCAAATTCAACTGACACCGATAGCTGGTTACCACGCAACGCGCTAGCAAATGGCGTCAGCTTTTCCCACGAATGGCGGTTGCTATGGAAACCAGCTGACGAAACTTTACCAGAACCCATTTTCGAACAGGAGTTTTGTTAAGGCGCCCCAAGAATTTGTGCGCCGTTTTTCGAAACATGCCCACCACTTTCGCAGTTTTTCATCCTACATTTTACCTACACGGTGTCTCATGAGACACTAATGTTAATCCAATGGGAACTGTCTCGTGGGTGTCTCATGGAGGAGATTTGTAGGAACTGTTTTTGAAGACACGTAAAGAAATGTAATGACCAAATGCCGTTGACAGCTGATTGTACCGACCAATTGCTACCAGTTAGCTGTTTTTATAGTCATTTTTGTACAGAAAACACAAACTGAAATCTGTCTCGCGGCTACCCTCTTCGGCTCTTTCCTGTCTCCTACATTGTAGGCAAGTAGGAAGGTTTGTGCACCTCTGGAAATGTGGTTGGGGTACGACCGACAACCCGTCGGGGCGAATTTCGCACTGAGGTACTCAAAATTTGAAGAATTTAAGACGTTTCCATGAGTTTTGAAGGTATGGATAAGTTCTAAAAATCCGGTTCTCCTTATCTGGGCAATTAACTCCATACGGTCCAGGAAAGCTGACACACCACCTTTAAATTAGACGATACGATGATACGAAGATTTACCCTCTCAGATACTCGGCAACCAGAATGACGACTACGTTGGCCTGCACTACAAACAAAAATCAAAGCACTTGGTAAGTTGAGAGGACACGCAAGAGGATGCCCCCCCCCCCCCCCAAGTGCTAGGCAATGCCCATTGGACATTACGATCCAAACTTGACATGCACCCTGTACGGTGGCCCGATTAGAGCGACGAGGAAAAGGGCATACCTATAGCTAGCATGCGTGCCCCCTGGCCAAAAGAACAAATGAAGCATGCCACTAAAATTAGCTCGTATTCGCCGAAATGGACACATAGCCCACATTCCACTATTCCAGGAAATGCTGGATCCGCCATTGGTGTTGGTAACTGGTCTCTGATCAGTGAAAAACAGCATTTCAACTTCAAGCATTCAAGTTGTCGGCGGCCTCTCATGATTTATGGGGAATTAACCATAGTCCACATATTTTTCTCTCTCTTATTCCATAGGAAAGATAACCAGTAACCAGGTAGGACTAGGAGCAAGGTGATATTACTTTTCACTTTTCAGAGATGAGATTGCTAAGGTATGGATTATTGACCTGACTCTGGACACTGTACACTGAATTGTTTCACTTTCAATGCACGGACATCAATAACCAGTCGACAAATCAACGAGCAAGCTTGCTGACACTTCTGACATGACCATTGAGCATCATTCATTCGATATCATTCGATGACAACTGATCCGAGCGATACCGGACGGTGCAGAGTGCGAAGACGGTACAGACGAGGGACGGCAGCGACTCGGCACACACCAGCCACTCCAAAGACCTGTCGTCCGGCACTGTGCAGACGTCAGCTCCGACGGACATCAGTCAACACAGCTATTCAGAAATGTTTCAACGGTACCGTTGGAGCGCACAGAAAGGCGACGGCGCTCTTGGAAGAACGAGGAGTGGTTTCATTTCTATGGTTTTATTACAAACGAAATCATTTAATATTGGTCTTATGATCTGTCGAAGATGTACATAGGTATAGCGATGACAGGTAAATGGGTGATTCTATACTTTGCCCTTTACTCATAGTCACAGAGCGCAAAGAAACAGCGAGCAGAGATGGAGCAACGCGCACAGTTGCCTGCACCTATATCAAAGGCTAATTAAGTGGTCGATAAAACTTCCAACGTGCCAACGCTCGTTGAAGCAAGATATTAGCAATACTTGGAAGAGCTGGAGACAGTCCGCCCGTCTACATGGATGCTTCCTTACGCCTAAAATACAGCATTGACTTATGACTTTCTAATCGTCCGGTGCTGTTACCGGCTGCTCGGTACCGCGTGTATGTTTCCTCATTCACTCCTGGTCACCCTTCGGTCACCCCTCGCTGGGTCGGGCCAGTCGGCTATTTTTATCCTCTTTCCGGCTATAGGCCACCCGCTGAGCTCCCGCCGTGCCGCGCCGTCTGCGAGGGACCTGACCCTTCTGCCGGCAGAGGTTTCTCCAGGTGTCTCCAAGGAGCCATCGTAGCGCTAAGGGTGTGCTCCGCATACACATACATTGATTTTCGCCCTTACTAGCAGGGCCGCTGGCACGCGTTGGTAGCGCCCCGCGGGCATTTTTTCGCTTAGGGTCATTTTGTGGTAAGGAGTATCAGAAAATCACCCTTCCAACTTTCTCCAGGCCTGGGTGTTTTATCGAGCGCGCCTGAAAACGCACAGTAGACCGGAATCACACTTCAATTGCGTTACTTCGTAATAGGTAATACGATCAAAAGTGCGCTCTTTTCTCAATCAATAAGGACAAGTGCGTTAACCCTCGCCCCGTTGGGGGGGCCATTTTGGCCCCCCCCCCTGTGGTTTTTCCTGAATAGCAAGAAAATGGCGGCGCGCAGCGCCGCCAAATTTTCAGTACCTTTCCGGGCATCAATTTGACACCTTCACACCAAATTTCAAGTCTTAGGTCACCTTAGGTCAGGAGTTATTGAGGTCAAACTGAGGTCATGTTCGAGCAAAAATGAGCAAAAAACATGCAATCTTGAAACGCTCACCAAATCTACAGTTATCAAGCAATTTCAAAGTTCTTTATATGGTCTAATAGACAAAAAGCGGCGCTACAAAACTGCTATCTCGGATTTTCAAAATTTTTGGTTTTTGACAAAAAAAAAATTCAAAAAATTGATTTTTTTAGAAAAACTTTGAAAAATCCAAAATTTTCCGAATTTCGAAAAAACCGGAATATATGTGATAGTCCCAGCGCTCTTCTATATACATACCAAATTTCAGATCGATATCTCGTTTTTTGGCCAAGTTATAGCGAAAAAAACTGTTCAAAAATGATGACGTCAAATTTTTGAACTCAATTTTTAGCAATTCTAGACCACGTACGGCAAAACAAAGACCACCATTGAACTCCCCGTGACGAGCTGCATCGATTCGATACCCATTTTATGCAAAAATATTAACTTTGAAATTTGACCTAATTTGACCTGACCTTGACCTGACCTTGACCAAAACGTGATCTAAGCTGGCCCCAAAGGCTGCCTGACCCATATAATCGCATTTGTCATGTAAAATGGACCATAAAACATGTATCACACGACACTTTCATATTGTGACCCCCCCCGTGACCTGACCTCTGTGACCTGACCTGGTATCAGTGACCTCAAATAGCAAAATATGTGTTTGAAGAACATTTCCCCATCGATGATTTTCAATGAAATGCATTTTACTCGATTTTACAACGCATTTCTTGAAGTGCCTGTAAACGGTGAAAATTGGACCTTTGACCTGACCTGTGACGTCATCGGTTTGACCTAGGTCAATAAAATTGGGTCACAAGGTAGTTCCCCGTTGGGGCTATCCAACGCCGTTTACCGCTTGTCGCTATGTTGCGTGGTTCTCGAGATCTTAGGGGGGGGCCAAAATGCCCCCCCCCCCCCAACCGGGCGCGTTGCTCGGCAGAGCCCAACGGGGCGCGGGTTAAAACACACTTATAAACTTTTAAATTAAAAGCTATAAAATGCTAAAGTTCAACATTTCTACGCTGATGATAATCGTTAGTTGTTTCAGACTTATGCATGAAAACGTAGGCATTCAGATCCACCGTGTGACCGGTCACCGTATGCAGTAGTGTGATGGTGTGAGTTGGGGAGTCAAGGCCGTGTGGGGAGAAGGTGAGGAGATACCGGTGCAGTGTGCCGACGCGGCGGATGGCGGTGATTAGACAGTTGTGCATGCATTGTTCATCTAGCATATCATTTGCTTGGGCGAATTTATAGGCATGGCGCCTGTTTATCCGTCTAATTCAAAGGAAAGGTGTGAGTACCAATACTGGTCGTACTTTTCATAGTCTCAAAGAGAGCCTGAAGAAACACACGGAAGGATTACATAAGGACCGGCCTATTCGGAAAGAAAAATGCTGGCGTCGGCATTGTTGGGCACTGGCCAATATCAGTCTGGGACACAACCATCAGGTAAGAAGGACGTTTAAATTATCGTTGGTTGTATACGTGCATTCTTGCATTGTTGTGTTTTCTAATGGTGGTCATATGCAAGTTAGTGTAGTGTTGATGTTTGTATGCTGCTCCAGAACGTTTCAGTACCCAAGTAGATATCTTGGTCGAAACGACACCATCATTTAGGAATAAGTCACGGCTTAATTAACCCTCGCCCCCACCCCGAGGTGGGGCCTGAGGGGTGTGTCGAAAGCCCCCCTCGTTTTTTCGCGAATAACTCGCGCAAACAGTGGCTGATCGCGACAAAACTTACAAGATCAGCAAGTGAATTCATTTTGTACATACCATAAATATTTCATGACCATGACCCAAATGATCTTTGACCAGTCACCTGCTTCTTCAGATTATTCAGGCCGGAATCGAGATTAGCGCATATGTCAGCACACATATTCCGTGTGTTTTCTGTCTTTTTGTAGCTATTAACGTTTTAACATGTGAGTTGTTGTTTGTGCCATGCATAATAGTAGCTCCAAAGGTCACTTGAAGGTCAGTTCAAAGTCATTCACCTTAGATGACCTTAGATGAATTTTCGGGGTGTACATGTTTGTACTTTGTAAGGTAGTTTTTGGAGCTGATTTCGAATGAAGCGTCCATTCGAACATTTAGGAAGTAATTGCGGTGCCTATGTAACATGTCACTATAAAGTTTTATACCGATATCGTTGAAAATAGCTAAGGTATACGCGTCATAGTCAAAACTTCACATATAATTAACTTTTCAAATCGTACGTTTTTTTTTCGTACGTTTTTTACATCGTACACCAATATAAAAAGTACCGGCGAGTTGCTGAGCCATCCAATAGACATCCTTTTTTTTTTGAAAATTTTCAACTTAAAAATTTGAACTTTTTGACCCGAAAGTGACCTGACCTCAGCTATACCTATTAAGCTGAAGATGACTTCCAATGACACAAACGACACTTATTTCAAAATCTATGGCCTGAATGAACCATTTAACATGTGACCCGTGACCGAGTCATGATTTAAGCTTTCTGTTGTGATGACCTGGCCTTGACCTGAAAATCAAAGAACAAGTTTTTCAGCATCAGGGTATCTTAACCCTCGCATGTGTAGGGGGGATCGGATGGACACCCCCCCTGGTTTTTCGCAAATAACTCGCGCAAAAAGCGGCCGAGCGCAACGAAACTTTCAGTACCCTCGAGTTGATCAATTTTACACCTACCCTGAAAATTTCATGACCCTGACCCAAGTGACCTTTGACCTGTGACCTATTTCTCGAGGCCATGTTTGGCCGGAATCGCGATTCGGCGTGTGGCGGCTCGCATTAGCCGCGCGTTTGCAAGCTTCTCGTGCTTTCAAACGCTGAAACATGAGATTTGATGCTGCTCCCATGCATTTGGGTACATGTCAAGGTCACCTGAAGGTCAGGTCAGGTCATTGACCTTTGGTGACCTCGGTTCACTTTTTCGAGCTGTACCTACATGTTTCTAGGCTAGTTTTTGGAGCTGAATTCGAATTTAGCAACCATTTGAACATTTACGAAATAGTTTTGGTGCCTTTGTAACATGTTACGAAGCTGTGAGAGGCGGTTGACACGTACTACGAATACCCGTCACGACGCCTACTGGTTGACCTGACCTGACCTGACCCGACCTGGTCAAAATGCTTGAAGACATCATCTGTGATCAAAACTAACACGATATTCGTGATTAGCACCCCGAAAAACCCTATAGCAGCCACACTTTACGACTTTCTAACAGGTCCCGATTTTCCCGACTTTGGGTCATTGACCTGACCTGGAATGTCAACTAATGATCTAGGACCTTAAAATCGGGTATCATCGGCTTCCTCTCGTCACGGGCAACAGGCTCGTTTTTTCCGCGAACCTCTAGCTCTCTTTACTCTCAATCTTTACCCTCGCCAGCTGCGAGGGCCTTTTTCATAACGCGGACGGTGAGGGAAAGGGTTGATACGACCCCTCCCCCCTGGCGATTGGCTCCTATGACACTGTAGGTAAGACACCAAATTCACAGGGTAGGTGGGCCCATAGTGAATCTCGTCCTTGTGCAACGTTGGTGACTTTAGGCCAATACTTTAGGGGATTTTTGTGTGTGTGTGTGGGGGGGGGGGGGCTGGTACCTATAAATGAATTTTTTACTAAAAGAGGGAAAACGATTTTCCCTAATTACCTTTTTTCATATCGCAAATCATTCGACTCGGCGGATCACAAGGAATGCAATGACATCATTTCTAGCCTAGCGTAATGCTCTAGCTATGGTGTGCCAAGTCATTAGTAAAACCGTAGTTTGACCTCAGTCAACCTCAGTTGACCCGACCTTAGTGTTCTTGCAGCATGCAAACACCAACTTGATGAATACTAAGGTATCACAACACACAAACGTTGAAATCGAGCATATGTCTCTCAAGTTTTCACAATTGGAGCCATTCGGGAAAATTTATTTAGAATTCGTCATGACCTCTAGATAACCTCAGGTCAACCGAATCGGAAAAAAAACGGGATGCATGTGATGGTATGTGGTGAGCTTAGCATATCCTGAAAGTTGGAATACATCGATGAACAACTCTAGATTTTATGGAAAGAAATATGCTTTTTTCGCAGGCATTTTGACAATGTACCGGTTTTTTACCTTGGGATTTGACCTGAGGTCACCGGAGCTCAGTGCTCCCAGGACATGTGTCAAATGAATGCTTCAAATTGTGTCTGATATTTGGTAGCGCTACGTTCCACGGCACTCACGTCGGAAAGCTCTTCATTCGGTTTCCGCTCAATACTCGTATGTCCAATTTTAACCCGACCTTGTACCGATTTGTACCGGTTTTTATGACCTGGTGTCCTGTCCTGAAATGACTGACACCTGAAATTTTCAGGATATGTGGCAAAAGGCTCATTCCCAGACGTTGTGCCAAATTTTGCGGCGCTACGCGACACCACCTTTTAGGCTATTCGCGAAAAAAAACTTAGGGAGGCTGCATCCCCCCCCCCTCCCGCCAGGCGAGGGCTAAGTTGGAGACAGTGATGGGACTAAGATGTTCGTTGGAGCAACTCCAAGCATTTTATCGACCTCTGGCCGGCCCGCTAATACATCGTCATGTAATATAGTATACCGCCGGTCAGAATCGACAGTTCTGACATGAGTCAGATTAGGAGTTGGAGTCGATTTTTGAAAGCGGAAAATCCATCAACTCCGCAGCCCTGTTCATGCGTGCAAAAAGAAAAAAAAATATAATTTTAAAGAAATATGTTGTGTTCGGTCTGTGCGCTGCCATCACAATCGCGAGACCACTTACCACCCGGTTCACGCTTGGACTGCCGGTCGCTAGCAACAGAAGACAGTCGGGCGACCGCCAGACCCACGGGCGACCCGCGTGGCCGTCTGGCTCGGGCCAGTTTACAGCTCAACACAGGCATATGCGGTATAAAACTGGTCACAGGCACATGCATACATATTACTCGCATGTTTACACTAAAGATGGATCATGTCACGCATTTTCCTAGCCATCAGCGGGAGCTAAGAGGTGAGTGCACTATATGAGTTGCGGTGCGGAGGGTATACTGCAAAGTGCATAGGCTGCTCATTAGGTACTCAAGCCCATTATCCAGCCGATTTGCTTTTTCAATGTGCGTTTCTTTCTCTAAATTACCCACAAACGGTGTTAAATTGGCTAGTACTTATACACAAGGTGGAGGCGGCAGTGAGAAAGGCACAACTAGTTACGAGCGCAGAGTCTTCAACCAAAAAACCAACAGTCACGTTAGTGCACCGTAGTGGGCAAAAGATTCCATGAAAAAAATACTGCCTCACTGCCTCATAAAATACTGCACACATCTTAAAACGTCAATACATACATGAAACATGCACAGCATTGGAACTAATAAACATTAAACTCAGTCTCTAGACTTAAACACATCGACACATTGACATCGACCTATGAATAAATGCAACAAGACTTCGTAGTGATTTCACATAGCACGAAACGAAGCTAGAATGGAATCATTATAGGCATGTTATTCCAGATACGTGTTGGTGGCCGTAAAATAAGAATAAAAATAAATCGAGTGCTAGAATCAACCAAGTTTAATCACCCTGACATTGAAAGCGATTTCCGCAATCAAAGTACACATCGCATCAAAAGTTCACTGCGTTGTAAAAATAAATAGATATCCCTTAATCTCATGACGGGAACCATTGGCCACTAGGCGTTCTAGCTACAGGCAATGCTATCGAGAATCCACCCTGCCCAAAGCTATGCTGGGATAGTATGATTAGCTTAACATCCACAATGACTACTAGTAGCCCATCGTCATTGCGCGTGACATTGGCCTATACGAGTCTCCTCGGGGCAACTCTTTCGCCGGCGTACTTCACAATGTCTACACCATCATCGGCGAGCATCAAGAAGATTCACTCACGTGCGGATGGCTCACAAGTAGACCAGAAAGGTCTAATGACACCCGACAAGACTGCCATTGTCGTTTTCACGGTAGTTAGAGGGAGATCACCACAAACGAAGAGAAATTAACGGCAAGTTAACCGACGGTTGAACGGTGCCCTCATGTTCCTAATGGATGTTCGTAATTCGTAATTCGTAATTCGTTTATTAGGGCTGATCCACAGGTGGCTATTACGGCCCAGTCAATACAAGCAATATGAGAGTACCTAAGTCACAAAAATCATCATAGTAAAAGACACACATAATGTACAATGGTACTAAAAAAAAAAACACTCAGGTGGCGACATATCTCTATCGGAAGAACCGCATCAGCTGTGCCCTGGAGGCGGTCCCTGTCACCTCTCGCGGCAGCCCGTTCCAAGCCGCCGCGGCCCGCGGCTCTGTACGGGAACCGCCGCCGAGCCACCGCCAGGCGGACTCGGGGCAAGTCGATCATCGCCGAGCCTGCAGCGGTGGCACGCTTGGCCCTCTCTGAGACGACGGCTCGTGGGCGAAACATTGCCCGTAGCGAGTCAGGGGCACCAGCGGCATACAGGGCGCGATGCACATTCACTGCGTCCCTGCGCGCGATCACTTCCCCAATGTTGGTCCAGCCGAGCGCGCCGAGAGCGGGGGTGATGCGGTCAAATTTACGGAGACCAGAGACCAGTCGTGCGGCAAAATGTATGACCTTCTGCAGTCGGTCCAGGCGGGATTTGGAGGAACCACCCCAGACTGACGAGCAGTACTGGAGGTGGAGGAAGACATGGGTTTGGACAAGGATTTTAAGGATGTCTGGGGAGAGGTGATGACGAATTTTGAATAATGCTATGAGGATTGCGTTGCACCGGCGGATGATGGAGGATATGTGTGGCTCCCAGCTCAGGGTTTGGTCGAGGAGAACGCCCAGCACTTTGATATGTTTTGTTGGCCGTATAGTTACATCATTTACGTTAATGGCGAAGTCTTCAACTCTATCAACTGAATTTTGCGTGCCGAAAAGGGTGAAACAGGTCTTCTCCCCATTCATTTTCAAACTATTCAAGCTGAACCAGTGCTGGAGGTGCTGGATGTTCTCCTCGGCCCGGGACTTCAGCACTTGGATGCCAGTGGGGTTGGAGGGTGCTGAGTCCAGGATTTGGGTGTCGTCCGCGTAGGATATGAGGCGGCCATGGGGGAGGAAACAGGTTAGGTCGTTGACGAAGGTGAGGAAGAGGATGGGACCCACGATGGACCCCTGGGGGACGCCGTGGGAGAGTGGGAGTGCCGTCGAGGAGCGGACAAGTTGGGAACGGCCGGAGAGGTAGCTGCTGAACCAGCGGGATGAGATGCCATACCACTCGAGCTTGTTCAGAAGCACCGAGTGATCGACACTGTCGAATGCCTTGCTCAGGTCGATTGACGTTACCGCCGCGACGTCACCGTCATCGATCCTGCGAGCCGCCCATTCGACAATGTCGAGTATGGCATCTTCGGTGGAGTGGGATGGGCGATGGGCATACTGGGATGGGGAAAGGATGTGGTTAGTGACGAGGTAGGAAGTGAGATGGGAACACACAACCTTTTCAAGGATTTTGGAAAGCGCTGGGAGGATGGAAATAGGACGGTAGTTGCCTGGCTGGTTGGGGTCACCGGACTTAAGGATGGGGTCCGGATGGGGTCCGGGTAAGGATGGGGTAACAATGGCAACTTTCCATGCGTCGGGGAAGGTGCTGCACTCAGAACCGCTCAAGCCTCTGCAGAGTTCTACCGAGACCATCCAGGGTTCGATGCAGTCTCTCCCGAGAGCCACATTTGGGGAGAACCTGAATGGTAAGTATTTGGTCTTACCTTTTGTCCATGGTTCTCAATTGAAGTTAAATTATCTCCGCCAACCACCCCCGATTGTCTCCAATCGCCACTTCATGCTCGATGGAAACCATTGACCATTCTCGTCGGAGATAAAAAAACATCGCACGGAGAACATAAAAACGGCGTCGAGACCAAATACATCCCCTAAAGCTCTCCACATCAATTGTTCTACCATACTCCTGTATGGTCTCCGAGAATTTTGACTGTTTCTCCCCATTCTCCCTTCCCCATTCATCCCAGCACCCCGCAAACAGATCATAAATGTAGGCATAATGTATTTACGGAAAGTCCAGCATGAGGTCGAAGCATTTGCTGCTTCGCCAAGGCCCAGCAGGGCCGAGCCACCACGTAGTCCTGCACACGCAGAACTAAGTGCTGAAGAAATACTGCCACCACAAATCCTTCGCCATGAGGCCCAGCAGGGCCGAGCCACCATGTAGTCCCGCACACGCAGGACGAAATGCTGAAGAAACACTGCCACCACGAATCCTTCTCATCGTGCAGAATCCTTCGCAAAATCTAGCTCACAGACACCGCGCAAACCCGCAGAAACACAAGCCGCGTTCATCGACACCAAGGCCGTATAGCATCGACAAGTTTTCTATGTACCGTGATCGACACTCCACAACCGGAAAAAGGGTGAATAATAGTGATGACTGTTTCTTTTGAAGAAAAGAAATGCATCGTTATTCTGATATTTCCTTTTAATTTTCAAGAGCTAATTAACAGGAATTACAAACTAAAACATTATTATTTACTTCATGCACGATTTTGTTATCAGGCATACTTTTTGCAAGCAGAATGCTTGTTTTAGTTCTAGTGGTGTTACAAAAGTCATGCATGATAGGTATTTATCGAAGAAATTGACATGTTAAAATGTGACTATCATCAAAAACGATATCATTTAAATAATAATGACAAAATAATTTCCTTTTTTGCTATGTTTATGCTGTGTATTTCAGATATGAAAACAATCTTCACGACAATCACAGCGCCACCTGCTTTAAATACAGCATTGCTAGCGCCACCTGCAGGACCAACGCCCTCTCAGAGTCCAAGGCTTTGAGATAACTTATAAGATTACGCAAACTTCTCATCAGCTGTTCAATCCGAGCGCTGCAGGATCGATCCTCAGTCTAAGCGAAACTTTTCCATTGGTTCACTGTATAAGATCTCAGGTGATGCATGTTGCCTATGTGGAGAGCTTTGTATTCCCACCAACGAACTCGGAGATGATGTATAGGTCTCCGTGAATGCCAGTTACCAAAAGTTCTCGAATCGAAGACCATCCTGACTCCTCCGATGAGAACTTCTGGCCACAGTTCTAAAATGTGGTTCTGAGTGTGGTGGATATGGAGGAATTGATGAGGTGAAGGATGAGCGGACCGACTGCAGGGAGACAGCTCCTGACAGCAGTGATAGGGATGCCGTCAACCCCAACAGCTCTCGACGAACTCAGCCGGCTCACGGTCAAGATCAGGTCAGGCAGAGTAATACAAGTCAGAGTGAAGGCGCTCGAACACACCCGGGGAGGTCGCGGGCCAGCTGCGGGGGTCTCACTCCCCTGCACGGCCCGCACGGCCTCAGCTGCCACACGAGCGCCGACACCAGCGAAGTGCCGATTGAGCTGGTCAGCGCTCAGTGTGTCGTCATCGGGTGGTTGTACGCCTCTGGAGCCTCCCGCAGACAAGTCAGCACCGTACTGCTTCAGACGGCTCCAGAAACGCCTCGCGTCGCATCATAGGCGCGGGAGCCGGGGGGGCAGTGGGGGCAGCTTGCCCCCCAACTCTGGGGCCGTGGGGGCGGTGCCCCCACAGCTTTGAGACGGAATACCACACTTTTTTTGCAAATGTTTTCTTTTTTTTGTTGAAAAAGCCGAGGGGTGAAAAATAAGTGGCCTAAAACCGGTGAGAAAACTAGATTTGGGGGTACCCTAGGTTAATCTCTATTATGGTGTGCCCCCCCAGTCGGAAAGTAGTTCCCGCGCCCCTGCGTCGCATTGAAGCGAATCAGTCAGGTAAGATCTGCGCGCACGCGATAAAAGAAGCTTTGCTCTGTTGCGGAGCCGCCTATAAACGTCACGGTCAGTCACTGAACCCGAGGCGGCCCACACCCGCCGCGCCTCGTCCCGCTCCGCCATGACCTCCCTGACAGACTCGTCACGCAGCCAGGGGAGGTCATGTTCACGTAAAAGCAGAGGTTGCTCGACAAAGAAACGCACGAAGAAGAAAATGTTGCTAGGGCTTACAACTAAGCGTGATTAATGTATCGTGGAAGGTGGAAGCGAACTCTTAAAAGCCTTAAAAGAATCTCTGATGAGACCTGTGTCGCAGGTCACACCTGTTGCTGCCAGTTATCACATAATTATTTGTGCACAGCGGTGGAAGGCGCACAAAGCGTCTTTTCTGTGAGCTGACTCTGTGTTGTGTGTTGTTCAACGCTATTTCTATAAAATGGTATTCTGTCTACGTCAGTAAAAAAAAAAAACAGTTATTGTATTTCCACATACCTTTCGATCTTTAAATGGTTTAGGTAAATGAAGAGCAGGATTCCTGTTTTTAGCATATCTTATTGATAAACAGCTACCATGCCGGACCTTATAATTTGACGAGGAGACGATAAAGTTGCTCAACTTGTAATGGCAATCGAGCATTTTAAATTGATTAAAGGTTTAAGAGATTTACATATGTAGTGTGTAGGTAGGTATTAGTGTAGACATGGCCGTGAGTTAAATATCAGGCATGATATCAGATATGCAGATATATTGTTAACACAAAGTCCAAGTCCAAGTTCAGTTCAAGTTCCAATTCCCGTTCCAGTCTCAATGCCCCCCGTCTCCAACATGACCTTGAGACGACCTTTGGCACAGAAGGTTCCCGAAGGGAAACCAATCGGCGGCTGCCCTGGCGTCGCAGCGCCAGCCAATCAGCAGCCGCCATCACTCTGCACACCAGCCGTCGCCGCCAAGCTCGGCATATAGCCTACGGCGCGTGACCTGCGGCCGCGGGCGCTTGCGGCGGCGGAGTCCCACTTCCGACACAGTCTCGGAGCGGCAGTTGGGGCGTTCCATGACAGATCGACCAAGCCATAACACCCTACCTCTCAGATTTTGATGAAATTGCGTCTAGGGGGTTATCTGTACCGTAGATTCTTAATCTCCTATTTTCAGCGTTATACTACAAACAGTTTACGAGTTATAGCCAGTGGCATTTTTCAAAATGCTCAGAGTAACCCTCTTTTTGACTCACATTATATAAAGATATGGCCTGTAACTTACATTTATATGTATATCATTGAAATCCTCATTGACTGAAGAAAAATAATCAATCAAAATATTTTGAAAATTTTCAAAATCTCAACATTTTTTTTAATTAATACATTTTTTATTTTTTATTTTCAAAATGTGGCCATTAAATTTTTGCCAAAAAGATTATGCCAAAAGATGCCTCTGGATATGAAAATTAGATGTACAAAAATTTGGAGAGATGTTTTGCCTTTAACTTTTTATATAATTTTTATTTACGGCAATATTAACACGCGCAGTGGAAGGGGGATTTCGCCCACCCCTCCTGTTTTTCGCCAATAACTCGCGCCGCAAACATAATATTATGTGAAATTTTGGCTACCTGTCCAAAATTGAACTGCGGATCTCCTCGTGCAAGAAATAAGAAAATTGGATCACAACTTTTCTAGTAATAGCGGTGTAAAGTCAAACATCCTGCCGCCGCGGCGGCGCGGCGGCCGGCGCTAGCCGTTACGCGCCGCCTGAATTGTACACTGTGCCGGGGCGGGACGGTTCCGTCTTTACATCGCGCTCCTTAACGCTGATTATATTCGATTGGCGTCAAATTTTGTGAAAAGACTGAGAAATGTACAGGCAATCCTATGGTTCAATAATTTTGAAAATCGGTCGGTAACAGCTTGAGTTATGAGTGTGTAAACACAAAATTGTGATTGCCGCGTTTCTCGCGTCGGCCGATCCCGCTTCAGCGGGCGACATCTTACCCTTAGCAGGCTTCCAACTGCCATATTTATTGTTGGATTAACTAAAAATTCACCATACATACTCACAAATGTATATTCTCTCGTATAGTGAAAGAAAAAAGAAAATCGACCGGTAACTTTTTGAGTTATCGGCGTGTAAACGCTCATAACAGCCGAGGCTGTGTTAGGGTCAAATGAGGAGAAGGCTCACCCTAGTAATCGCATGAAGTTCGCTCTGTCCATGTAATAATGGGCTTTCAGTGAGTTTGCTTATTGAATATGCCACACACAAAATATATGCAGACAAAAGTGCGGCATTTGGAAGCAATTCATTGCAATTGCCTGGGGCGTGACCAGGTCAGAGAGGGTGCAGGTAACAAAATTACAAGTACCGACGTGAAAACTGGCCGGGATCGTATTCTGTTTTCCTGGAACTGGAAGCATCTCAAACGTTTTGGATTAATGTATTTCAAGGTATTAAGTGGCTTGGGATGCTCCATGTTTCACTAACATTCACTTCCATAGCATTTTTATTTCCACCTGGCCGAAGGTTTGATGTGCAGCCCCAACGGTTTTCTCGAGATCGTTTGCAACACTGTAAGGCTGGAGAGCTGAAATTCACATACCTTCCTACCTACCTGAGCATTGACTTAAGCCGGATTTTTTTTTACGCCAACAGAATTTTGAGGCTGAGGTCAGCTTACTGACCTATGACAGCACAAATAAATCTCGGAACGATGCAAAAAGTTGCAGCTTTACAGCGCCCTCAGTGAGCCTTTTGCAGGGGATGAAACTTAAGTAACGGCATATAGTAACGGCTCTTGAGATTTCACATCAATTCCTCCAACTTTCCTAACTTTCACCCGAGGTCAAGCTGGCCACGTGACTTCACTATTACAAGTCAATGGGAAATATTGAAACATTGAAACTATTATTTTGATGCCGGAAACGAACGAAGCCTGTCATCAGTTATCAAACACCTGTAATCGTGATTTCATACACTTTGCAGAGGGCGATTCTTCGGGACCTTCCATGACGTCGTATACCTATGCTAGTACTTTGTATGGTCGTTTTAGGTCATCGTTTTTCTTTTTGTAAATAACCTTGATTGGAATTAATCTCGCGAGTCGAATAAGCCACCAGTGCGTGAACTCACGGAACCCTGCTGAACCTAATCATATGCCTAAAATAGCTGCTTTCACGACAAGTCTCTAACACACATTTACTGATAGTTGATGCGATTTGGTCAAATTTGGTTCATAGTTGATTCTTAATTGCTTTAGCTTGGGTTGCACTAGTTGCTTATTGACCTTATTTATCATATCATCAGACGTTCCTTTTAAATCAAACATTTGAACAAAATTACGTTATGAAAATAGCTACAGTAAAACAGATTTGGCTAGATTCGTCTGACATCCGCCATGAAAACGGCTGATACATGGCCTCATTTGACCAGCTCATCTTGACCTCAGCGGTTTTGATGTGACTTCGACCTGAGGAAAACACCTTAAGCTGACCTCTTCCAAATACAGTTATATCATTACGGTCAACTGGTGACCTCTGTGGTCAGGTCAAATGCCCTGAACCAGGGATTAATTTTCTGTCAATAAATCCCCAAATGATCGCAGCACCGTCATTTCAGTACCTGACACTTATCTGGCACCATCGTGTTTATGATGCTCCGCCGGGTAGAATGGTGTGCTGATATTTTGGAAAGCTCAGCTTAACGTGCTTACTTCAGGTCAAGGTCAGAACGAAGTCGTTCAGGTTACGAATCTGGTCGATTCAGATGATTCTGAGTACCTACATTAATGACCCTTCCCTCAATGCCCTCATTTTGTTTGGAATCAACTGACGAAAAATATCCCATCAAACAGCCTTAGTGACGTCACAAATGACGTTGCGTTTTTATGTCGTCACGCAAGGTCCAGGAGCAAAACTGAAACATCGGACCTTGCAAAGAATGCGTGAAGTACATTCTCCTCGTAAATAATTGTTGGCAATGAGGGCGTTTCGCTATTGCGACATTTTTAACATTACATAGACTTACTTATTTGACGTAATAGTTCAGTGAAGTGACCCTATATAAAGTTCGTTTGGTGTCACAAGCTAAATCGAAGATAAGTTATAATAACTTTCAGCGCTCTATCGCCATTGCGTCCCTAGCAGTGATGAGAAAACCGTCAGAGGCGGATAGTACTCGCTCCCACGGCCACATGCGGTTTAACCTCGCTCTCTTGAGAACAATACGTCATTATGACGTCTTTTGACTATTTGGGACCTAGCTTAGCTTGCGTAGGTATCCTAAGTCTCTTTAGAAAAAATTAACAGAGTTGCAATGAGCTCTCGATCACATTTGACCGTTCTCAGTTCGGACCAGTTGACAGTTATTGTTATTGTTTCCACTGTACGACGAAATTCAATGTTGTATAGCGACCTTAAGAGGAAAAACACCTTTTTAATATTTTCATCATTCAATGGCAATGCGTTGAGAAGACTTTTACTGCAAAAATAAATTGCAAAAAAAGATGGCCACATTCTCAAAATTTGATTTTTACAAATAAATTATATGTTAAAAAATGAAAAATCGAAAATTTTCCAAAATAATTGATATCACAAAAATCTTTGTTTAATTCCAATTGTGGGGATATGCAGTTTTATATGAATCTTATGAGTATTTAGCGAAATATCCGCGGATAAAATTTATAGTTTTTATGCTAGTCATTAAGTTGCCTGGGGCAATATCTCCCAAAGTATTCGACGGATGTGATTGAAAATGTCACAAAACGAATCGCCGGGCTAGATAACCACATAGCCGAAATTTCATTAAAATTGGAGAGGTAGGGTGTTATTTCGCGATTTTTTTGGTCGATTTGTCGTGGAATGCCCCAGTTCACTGTCAGCTTATAGCCGCCCGAGCAACAGGCGGCGGCACGGGAGGAGGAGCCGCCCTCCTACACTCCTCCCCGCTTACAAAGAGGCGCCAGCCGTCTGAGGCGCACCGGCTCCAGCGCACGTCCCCTGGGAACCAGAATAAAACAAACGCGTCACTAAGAGTGACGCCACAACGCGATATGTACAAACGACAGAAAAAGTCAGCTCGGGTCATCGGGGCACAAGACAGGACACACATCAGCCGGTAAGGGTAAGACGAGACCCACTGCCATACTTTCCGCCACTTACGCCACGCGCTAGTCGCTCGACGCGTTCAGATCGCGTCCATCTGGGCTCTGCTGGCCAGTCAAAGCACAAGATAAAGCGCGCTAAAGGCAGCTGCGGCTGGGCAGTGTTGCAATCAGGTGTCTTACATTACGGCTACATATCGGTCAGGGGGCCGACGCTCACGCGTAGAGCGTCTCGGAGCCACCGGGGGTACCGCAGTGCGAGGCAGCGGTATCGGCCGGAAGGTCACACGGAGACCAACCGACTGCTCTGCACCCTGTGAAACGGCAGCCTCAGCTGGAGGCTCAGCTGCAGAACGCATCGTCACCTCAGATGCGCTCCCTGGGACAGGACAGAGACTTGTCCCCGCGACAGGCGGTGACCCAGCGGTCTCCGTCTCTGTCACACTCGCCGACTGACCGTAGTGACCGACCTGCTCAGCAGAGTCTGAGCGGCCATTTACCCGGTCTGCCGCGCCTCTGGCGGCTGGATCTGGCTCTGTCGTGTTACCAGAGGGCACGGTACATGGCTTTAACCTATTGTGGTGCACACACAACATTTTCCCGTCCTCCAGTCTGACACGATAGTTAAGATCCCCTCGCTTGGCGACAATTACCACGGGTTTCCAGGGCCTCATGAACTTGTGATATTCGCCACGTTTGGCAACACCACGAAACAGCATGGCCCGATCACCCACACTGTAATGAAATTCATTCATTTTCCGCTCATACAAACGCTTGTTTTGAGTGTGCCTCCTATCAGAGACGCTGAGGGCCTCTCGGTATGCGCTACGGAGACCGCTACACAGCTCGTCTACATACTCCGCGGCGGACCGAGCACGGGCCGTGGTAGGGGAGTCAATCTCAGCGTCAATGGGCAGGTTCGGCTCCCGGCCGAACATCAAAAAGAAGGGACTGTACCCCAACGACCTGTGAATCTGGGCACGGTAACCGAGCATCAGCAGCGGCAGGTGACGGTCCCACTCGCTGTGATTATCCGTCAGGTACTTCGCCAGCATCCCTAGGATGGTCCGATTGACCCGCTCGCAGCGGCTGTTTCCCTGTGGATGGAAAGCAGTGGTGCTCGTTTTCTGTATGCCCATGATTCGGCACAGCTCCGACATCACCTGGCTTCTGAAATTAGCGGCACAGTCAGAGTGAAGGCGCTTGGGACACCCAAAGCGGGAAAACACTTGTGACGCCAGAGTCTCCGCGACCGTCACAGCCAGCATGTCAGGAAGCGGGAACACCTCTACCCAGCGGGTGAAGTGATCACAGACCACCAGCAGGTGTCTGTTGCCGCGCGCTGTAGTGGGAAGATCGGTCAAAAAGTCAATGGACACCACCTCCCAGGGCTCAGTTGCGTACAACTCGCCCATAGACGCTCGGGGTGGCGGGTTGGGGGAGCTGCGGCCGGCACAGCGGTCGCACTGCTGACAGAACTTCTCCACATCTGAATACATCCCCAGCCAAAAGAATCGTTTCTGAGCCTGTTTGAACAACTTCTCATGACCGAAGTGTCCTCCACACGGGCCCGCATGCAGAGAAGTGAGCACACCTGCCACAAGCTCAGACGGAATTACCACCTGCAGCGCCTCAGGGGCCTGCGGACGGCTGCGGTACACTTTGAAAATCACGCCGTCGAGGAGGCGTAGCCGTGACCAGTGTCTCAGCCACGGCCTCACAGCGCTCGAGACGCTGTGGCGAGAGGGGCACGAGCCGGTCGCAAGTAACCGTGCCAGCTCGGCCAGCACCTCATCCTTACCCTGCTCACTCTGAATGAAACTGAGGGGCCAATTGAACGCAGAAATGTGCTGGCAGCTCTCAGTCTGACAGCCCACATCTTCCACCTTCGGCGGCCGCCTGCTGATGCCGTCGGCTGCTGAGTTCTGCGCACCAGGACGATACACGATCTGAAATTGGAAATTCCCAAGAATCTCCAGCCACCGGGCCAGCATACCCGAGGGATTTTTGAAGTTGTAAAGCCACTGAAGACTGCTGTGGTCCGTACGCAGCGTAAACTCTCGGCCCTTCAAGTAATGAGAGAGTTCCTGAACTAAAACGACACACGCTAATAGCTCCTTCTTCGTAGTACTGTAATTTTTCTGAGACTTTGACAACTGATGACTACCGTAAGCTATCACTCGTTCGACACCATCCTGCTCCTGTAAAAGAACAGCGCCGATTCCCAGGTCGCTCGCGTCACAGTCCAGACAGAACTTTCCAGCTCCGTCACCGAACCTGGGAAAGCTGATCACTGGGGCCTCCGTCAGAGCTTTCTTCAAGCTTACAAAGGCTTCCTCAGCTGCCGTCGACCACAGGGGCGGTCGCAGACTTGGAGTTTGGGGGGGGCCAACTTGGCAAAGGGGCCCCTGCGCTGACCCGGGGGGCCCGGTGTTAGCTTAAAGGGGCCCACGGGCGTAATGCATGGGTGCAGAAATCTAGGCCATGACCGGTGAAGCGGGGGGGGGGGGGGGGGGGTAGGGAGCGGCACCCGAGCGGAGGCTCATTGAGAGCTTTGAGGGTGCACCATGTCGAAAAGGTACCGAAAAGTGCATTTTGAAGCATTGATTATGTCAATAATTCACGCAACTGTGAATGGACTACCGCAAAAGTAAAGGCGGCTAACTTTGCCATTTTCTTTGCAAAAAAAAAACTTTGCCATTTTTTAAGATCATCATGCTAAAACTTTTAACAGTGGGTCATCGGTATCTGTTCACTGTTCAATCACATGTGTTCCGACTTCCGTTTAATCTTTTTTTACTTGAGCACAAATGCAAATTTTGAAGACCATTACAGTAGTAAATGCTTCGAAAGACGGATAGTGGGCAAAATATCCTAAATTTGTCGTGCTGCATGGAAAGTAGTGTTGCTGAGGAAAGGGGGTTTTGTTCCAGATTATTGTGGATGCAGAATACATTGTCTGCACTCACTGCAGAATTATTGTTGGTGCAACTGCGCCCACTGCACCCATGGTTCCTACACTTATAGGCCCATCGATAGCGCTTCGGCGATACCTATCGCCTAGAGGCTGCAATGGGGTCCTTAGAGTACGGTGTCAGACCCCCAGAGGCCGGCGTTGGACCCAAGGGTCAGCGAAGGGCATAATAGGCCCCAGGTAGGGCCCCAGAGGCTGATGTGGGCCTTCATAAGCAAGTGCGTGACGCCCAAAGGTAAGGCTTGAGCCCCCCAGAGAACATAACAGGGCCATCAGTGGCCGGTGTAGAGACCTCATAGGCCAGTTTGCGGGCCCCTCAGGGGCTAGTGTGGGGCCTCAGGTGTCGCTATGAGGCACTTAAAGACCGGTATGGGTCCTCAGAAGCCGGCATCGATCCTTCAGAAGCCAGTACGGGGCCCTCAGAGGCACATAATGGCAGTTTCGGTCCCAGAGACAGAAATGGGACCATCAGAGGCCGGTGTGGGACCTTTAGAGGCTGGTTTGGGCTCTTAGGGGCCAGTTTAGAGCCCTCAGAGACCAGTACAGGGCCTGCAAAGGGCAGTTTGAGACCATCAGAGACCGAATTGGGCACTCAGAGGCTAATATGGGTCCTTACAGGCCAGCATGGAGCCCTCAGAGGTTAGGGTGGGGCCCTAAAAGACCGACATGAGCCGGCGTTGGACCCCAGAGGCCAGAAGAGGGCCCTCAAAGGCCAAGATGGGTCCTAAGACTAGGCCGATGCGGGCCCTTAGAGGCCGGCATCAGGTCTTCAGAAGCCCGTGCGGGGCCCTCAGAGGCTAAGGTGGGTCCTTACAGGCCAGCACGGGCCCTCAGAGGTCAGTGTGGGGCCCTAAAAGACCGGCATGGGCCGGCGTTGGACCCCAGAGGCCAACAGAAGGCCCTCAAAGGCCAAGATGGGCCCGCAGAAGCCGATGCTGACCCTTAGAGGCCGGCATCGGGTCTTCAGAATCCAGTGCGGGGGTTCTCGGAGGCTAATATGGGCCCTTACAGGCCAGCATGGGGCCCTCAAAGATCAGAATGGGACCCTAAAAGACTGGCATTGGCCGGCGTTGGACCCCAGAAGCCAGCGGAGGGCCCTCAAAGGCCAAGATGGGCCCTCAGACGCCGATGCGGGCCCTGAGCGGCCGGCATTGGGTCATCAGAATCCAGTGCGGGGGGCCCTCAGAGGCTAATGTGGGTCCTTACAGGCCAGCATGGGCCCTTAGAGGTCAGTGTGGGGTCCTAAAAGGCCGGCATGGGCCGGCGTTGGACCCCAGAGACCAGCGGAGGGCCCTCAAAGGCCAAGATGGGCCCTCAGACGCCGATGCGGGCCCTGAGCGGCCGGCATTGGGTCATCAGAATCCAGTGCGGGGGGCCCTCAGAGGCTAATGTGGGTCCTTACAGGCCAGCATGGGCCCTTAGAGGTCAGTGAGGGGCCCTAAAAGGCCGGCATGGGCCGGCGTTGGACCCCAGAGACCAGCGGAGGGCCCTCAAAGGCCAAGATGGGCCCCCAGAGGCCGATGCTGGCTCGACATCGGGTCTTCAGAATCCAGTGCGGGGCCCTTAGAGACACTTAAAGGCTAGTCTTGGGACTCGAGAGACAGAAATGAGGCCACCAGAGGCCGGTGTGAGGCTCTCAGACGCCGGTTGGGCCCCTGAGGCCGGTTTAGGGGCCCTCAAAGGCCAGTGGAGGGCCCTCAGAGGTCAATACGGGTCCTCAGCGGTCAATGTGGACGCTTGACCGCCACTGAAGGGCCCTCAGAGGTCAGTGTATGACCCTCAAAGACTAGTATGGGAGCTGTTAATAGCTGGCGTGGGTTTCTCGAGCCTCGTGATAATCGAATACGGGCCAGGGCCCCATACGGCCATGGGGGCCCATCGGTTGTTTGGGGGGGCCAAATGATATGATGGCCCCCCCCTGATTTGCCTTTGGGGGGGGCCATGGCCCTGATGGCCCCCCCCCCCCCCTGCGACCGCCACTGGTCGACCACTGAAACGGGACATCTTTGTTCGTGAGACGAAACAACGGAGCTGCAATGGATGCAAAGTTCTGCACGTACTTCCGAAAATACGAGCACAGTCCCAGGAAACTGGACAGCTCCTTGGCCGTCCGCGGCTGTGGCCAGTCCGTCACCTTGCTCACCTTTTCTGGGTCCGTCGCCATACCATGACCCGAGATCACATGTCCGAGGAACTTCACCTCCTTCCTGAAAAATTGACACTTCGCCAGATTGAGCGTCAGTCCGGCAGCGCGCAGCCGGAAAAGCGCATCGTCCAGAGCTTTCAAAACTTCCGAGAACGACTTACCATGCAAGATGATATCGTCAAAGTAATGAAGACAAGATTCAGATGTCATGTCACCCAGCACAATGTTCAGCAATCGGCAGCACGTGAAAGGGGCTGAACTCAATCCAAAACACATACGCTTGTACCTATAGTTGCCTAGAGGTGTAGTGATTGTGGCCTTATCGCGGTCAGCTGGGTCAATCGTTACCTGATGGTACGCCGCATTCATATCCAGTACACAATACAGAGAAGATCCAGCCAGCGCGTCCAGAGTATCATCAATGCGCGGGATGGGAAATGCGGGTAACCGGGTGCATGCATTCAGTTTCCGCATATCAGCACAAATGCGAATTTCGCCCGATTTTTTCTTAACGAGACAAATTGGTGACGCCCAGCTACCATCCGACTCCTCCAGAACGCCGTCTTTAACCAACTGGTCTAATTGCTCTCGCACCTGCTATTTCAAGTGAGGAGGAATTCGCCGAGGAGCCTGACGAATGGGAGGATGGTCACCAGTATCAATCTGGTGAGTCACGAGAGAAGTGTGACCCACGTGACCGTCAAACATTGTACTGTGCTTTTTGAGCACCGCAAACAGTTCTTTGCGCTGTGAATCGGTCAGGTCAGTCTCAGAAAGGTCAACACTGGATTCAATGTCCACCGTTTTATTTGGCTCGGACTCGGATTCCGGTGACAGCTCCTCAAAGCTCACCTCCAAATCAGCCACGGGACAGTGTTTGGGAATAGTCACATTTTCTGAGGTCACATTCCTAACCAGGAGCGGAATGGTTGAATCGGTCACAGTCGCGATACATCTTACCACTTCCACACCTGGGAGAGACAGACACGGTTCCACAAGGACAGGGCCGGTATAATCACAATTGTGGGCGTATCCCTTCACGAAACATTCAGCCGCCGGGGGAAGGGAGAAATCACTGCCCACCACAGCTCGTCCCACAGACGTTTTCTCGGCTGAGATCGAGCGCACCTGGTTCTGCTCAGTCAACAACAGACGCCGGCCCGACAGGTCAATCACACAGGGCACCACACGGAGAAAATCAAGACCGAGGAGACATGGGACATCAATTGACTCAGTGACATAAAATCATGTCAGGTCATCAACGTGACTCTGGTCTGCTATCTTTACCGGCACTTTGACAAGACCAATCAACGGCAACTCCTCCTGTGAGGCTGTCTTTGCTTTTGTCGCTGTTTTCAATAGGGTCACACGAGGAAGAACGTCAAGCAGAGACTTATTTATCACGTTAATAGACGGCCCCGTGTCTAACAAAAATTTACACGACACGCCTGCAACGGTCCCTGAAAAGGTCATGTCATCATTCAGCGCCACGCCTGCAGCCTCGGGAGCGCACATGGGCTTCTCCGGCCTCACTGCGGCGGGTTTTGGGGCTGGGGGCACTGGTTGGCGCTGCAACTTACCGTGACCCCGGCGTCGTTTCCCCGGTCACAGACACGGGAAATGTGCCCGCCTCGGCCGCACGTATAGCACCGTGCGCGCCGATGGGGACACGCCGCACGCAGATGCTGCTCGCTGCCGCAGGCAAAACATGCGCGCCGGCCGCGCCCCTGGCGGCCCCCGTCCGGCCGGCCCGCGTCCGACCGACCGTCCCGTGCGCGTGCTGCCCCCGCTCGCGCCGGTCCCCGCTCCCGAGCGGCGGGCTGAGCCGCCCGCGCGACCTGAAGCTCCAGCTGCTCCAGCCGCTGAAGCACCTTCTCCAGCATCTCATTCCCACCAGCTTGGCTAACCTGGCGCACCGGGGCCCGATCCTGAACTGAGACGCGCTCACTACGAATGATATTGCCCACTTTCTCCACAGCTTTTGGGAAGGTCGCGATGCCGGTCGAAATTATCTGCTGCTGATAATCTCTCGGCAGAGCCGTGAGAAAAGAATGGAAGAGCACCTGATCGCAAACACTCCCTGGGAACGCTTCAGCCACTAGCGCACGCAGTCGAACGACAAACGCGTCAAGAGAGGTCGACGGGTCAAACTTTAACTGCTGAAGCTGGCTATGAGCATCCAGCGCGCACGGTTTGATGAACAAGTGGCGGAGAGCACTAGCAGCCCGGCTGAACGTGTCCCTCTCCTCCCGTGGGAGGGCCTCAAAAGCATCCCGTGCGAACCCGGTCAAGCACAGCGGCAGGAAGCGCAGCTTGAACTCATCATCCAAATTGTGAAAAGTGTAGAAAGTGTCCAGATCCGCCAAAAATCTGTCACAGGCTGAGCCACTCTCCCCGGCGAACTTTCGCGCCTCAAACGAAAATCCACCGATCGCCCCGCGGCGCACGTCCCCAGATCCACTCTGCTCCCCGAGATTCAT
Organism: Amphibalanus amphitrite; assembly: GCF_019059575.1. Lineage (NCBI taxonomy): Eukaryota > Metazoa > Arthropoda > Thecostraca > Balanomorpha > Balanidae > Amphibalanus > Amphibalanus amphitrite. Next base: position 99,978 of record NW_024882338.1, on the reverse strand, counting down.
TTTACCAAATTTAGACAGTACCTATCTTTCTACACACACATACAAAACATACACTGCACGATACACCCATAACACAAACAATCGGTCCACTTATCTTATTGCTGTCTGATGATGAAGATCCTCATCGCCGTCGGATCATCCAGCAGACCGCCAGGCCCTCAGGCAGCCGGCAGAATCGGCCGCGGCGATCAGCTGACGCGCAGCCGGCCGATCGACGAGCAGCGTCACGTGACCGCTGACGTCACAGCAGCTGTCGGCCCAACCCGGCGGCCGAGGAGCGGCGGCTGGGACTTGAGGACGGCCAAGAAGACGGCGATGAAGGGTGCGACAGCAGTCGCCACGAGCGACGGCAACGGCGGACGCACTCGGAGGCGACCATGGCCATCACCAGGTTCGCCACGATTGACGGCGGCGACAACCGAACTTGAAACGGTCACTTCAGTCGCCACGGGTCGCCACGACTGACAGCGGCGACGATCGAAGAACTTGGAATCTTGAAAGAAATCTTGCGACAGCAGGTGGGCGGCAACAGATCAAGCCAGCCACTGCCCGCTAACACCAAAGACTAAGGAGGATCAGCTGGCCACTCACTTAGCAGTTCAACCAGTCGAGCCAGCGCATGGCTAATGGAACGGCCGCTCACCTCTCGTCGAGCCAGCGGAGCTCACCGACAAGCCGCTCCAACAAACAGCGGCAGAGGCTGCACACTGAGACACCAGACTGCACTGCTTCACCATAGTTCTGGGCGGCACAAGTCACTGACAGTCTCGACTCAGGCACAAAATCATGGCCGAGGCGGGACCAGACACGAAAACTCACAGTTCCGAGTTCACCGGATGCACTCGCGAAGTAGGCCAGGCCCAAGGCCGAGCGCCGAGCGGACCAGTCGAGAACGTCTTCATCCTCAGTTCGTTCTTGACTCTTGGTAAGTACGACTCTTCAAGTCATAATTAAGACTTGTTACGAAAGAGCGAAGCTCGTTAACCGCTGCCACCATGTGGCCGTGAGTTGAATATCAGGCATGATATCAGATATGCAGATATATTGTTAACACAAAGTCCAAGTCCAAGTTCAGTTCAAGTTCCAATTCCCGTTCCAGTCTCAATGCCCCCCCCCGTCTCCAACATGACCTTGAGACGACCTTTGGCACAGAAGGTTCCCGAAGGGAAACCAATCGGCGGGCGCGGCTGCCCTGGCGTCGCAGCGCCAGCCAATCAGCAGCCGCCATCACTCTGCACACCAGCCGTCGCCGCCAAGCTCGGCATATAGCCTACGGCGCGTGACCTGCGGCCGCGGGCGCTTGCGGCGGCGGAGTCCCACTTCCGACACAGTCTCGGAGCGGCAGTTCACTGTCAGCTTATAGCCGCCCGAGCAATAGGCGGCGGCACGGGAGGAGGAGCCGCCCTCCTACATTAGTTAAAACCTTGTCATCGTTGGTCCCTCATGCTTTAACTCATACAGAAAACAATGCCTGACCAGAGCACAACAATACCTAACACCGTGACTTAGAGTGACTGGATCTCCCACCCGGTTCACGTTACACCTTTCGGTTAGCACTAATTGCCCATCAGACGGCGGCGACACTGGTCAGTGCCGGGAGTCACAGTGCCGCTCCGAGGGACTCCGTTGTCATGGGAACACGGTGATGTGCGCCGACCCTAGATATGTCGACCGGCATCGGTGGCAGCGAGAGACACTCGGGGGCTCTCGGACGTACGACTGGGACGCACGGAGGACTCCGCTGCCAATTGGCACGTGAGAGAGTCAGGTGAGTCCGCTCTTTGGGTGAAACTGGTGTGTTTGCTAGAAAAGATGAGATGAAACGAAGGCCATATATGTATAGTGATGAAACCCTTCGATGGGAATGAGATGAGGAATGTGTGCTCTAATAGACAGATAGCTTTTCCTTTTTTATGTCGTTTTAGTCTTACATATAACATTTCTTAGCTAGATTTCTTTTCCTTCTTTCTTCAATCGTCTATCTTTTAACGACGTTTTCCTAATTTTTACTGCTGAGCTGTTTTTACACCAAATTATCCAAAAGAGTTCCGTTTGTTTTCGAGTCACGGGCGTCAGGTCGCGGCACGCGGTTGAACTGTGTCGGGCCGAGCCGGTCAGTAGTGAGGATGGGACACAATACAAACTGGATCAGTGCCGATTGTCTTATGGATGATCTTGGTAATCTCGCTGGATGATCTTGACAAATCATTTCATATTTGGTACAGGTCTCGCGGGTTTTAGCGGTAGGTTTTGCACCTAGAAAATTTAGTGTACTTCAGGCTATATTTTCGTCGTCTTAAGCTTTTAGGTGTTGAAGATGCGATCGACTTGTTGGGTAACAAGCCGGCCATGATCGTGTAAAATGGCTTCATCGTAGATCGATTAGTTTCTGAGATATAACCGGAAATGTAAAAGTGCAAAACCTACCGCTTAATCTCGCGAGACCTGTACATTCCTTTGCGCTTATCTTGAATTTTACAACCGTTCTGCTTCAACCTTGTAGTTTAAACTTATCGTTCGGTGTCCTTATGTGACAGGAAACTAAACTCTCAGATAAAATGTTTGAAGGAAATGATTTTATCCTAATTCAATTCACAAATGTCTTCTTCAGATATTCACAAGAGAAAAAAAAATTAGGGGCGACAGCCGACATCCGCTCTCTGGGGTGCCGGCGAGGTTTCGACAGCCGCCTCTAATACCGTTTTCACAGCTTACCGTCTGCCCGGCGCTCGCCCGGCCATGGCGTCCAAAATACTCCCGATGGGCACCATGCTGGTCGGCTTTTTCGGCGCCATCAGCTTCAGCGTGCCCATCATCGCCATCATGACGTCACCGTCACTGCGACGTCAGGCCATGTTTCGCACCATTACCAACCTAGCCCTCTGCGAGACCTGGTTCCTCATCTGCGGGGGCGTTCTCGGTACGGTGAACGTCATCGGCGTCAAGCTGACGCCGGTGGCGTGCGCCGTCTTCCAGTCTCACAACCTCAGCATCGGCATCGGAAGCTCGGCGGCTCTGGTGGTGGTCTCCGTGGAGCGGTACTATTGGTCTCAAGATAAGGGTCCAGGCGGCCTGTAGGTTTGATGCGGTGAATACCCTCACCCTCGCCACAGCTGGAGTGGGGGTAGGGGAGGGGGTGCGTGCGGCCCGAGTCTGACAGCGGGGTCGCTCGCCACAGTGTGGTGTCCTGCGGTGCAGTCGGAATCAGGCGGCATTATGCCGGCGGCGGTAACCGGTCGAAGGGCCTGGCTCAGTCGCGTCTCGAGACGATTTACCGAGCAGGCTGTCAGCGATAGATGGGAGGGGGTGTGGCCAGGGCGCTGTTTGATCACCAAATCAGCATGCTGTCAGTTTGCTGGCGTTTCTCATCTTCCCATTGGTCATTGATGAACCACACGTGGTGTGTGCGATTGACCAATGAGAGACTAAGAGACGCCTGTAACTGGCTTCCATATATTGGAAAACCGACAGCAAGCGGAAAAAAACGACAGTGCGGCGCACTAGCTTTAAAGCTCACTCCGCAAAAGCATAGCTTTGCATGGTTGAGGTTGACGGGTGTTACCTACCCCAGAATTCTTGCGCTTGCTCTCAACAAGGCAACCATAGAACGCTAAAAATAGTACTACTGACTTGATTCAAGCCGATTCTCTGGTGACACCAACGACCAATTACATTTTCAATTCTCGTCGAGTCACTGACCTTTGACGTCATAAAAGATTTCACTCGGTCCTAAAATATTGCGGCTTGGCAACTCCGTCATTGCTAGGTCCGCTTCTGCAGATAAATAAAATTCACATGATTTCATATTCTTCCGAGACCTTGCAACTTTTCTGTTTCGTAATTTTCTATAAAGTTCACGTAAATCTAGGTCAATGACGTGACTTCACCATCGTAATTCAACAAGGAACAAGGGACATTAAAATTTATTTTGATGACAAAAAATGATTTAAGACTATCGTTTGCACATGGAGTCTTGCTCGTATCGCTTCACTCCGTTCAAGATAGATGCTCAACTTTTGCGTTTTGAGCCATGTGCAACGTCATAAACGACATTACATAGATATTGGAACTTTTTTTTTCATTAACTACCGTTCCAACTGAAATACAGGGAACGGTATTTACTGAAATACATATATTAAACCTCAAGTAGTTAATTAGAACAAATCTTTTAAACGTCTCGCGTAACGGCTCGACGTTTAAAAGATTTTTTCCACCTAGTTACGAGCGGTTTAATAATTTTATCCCGTACCGCCGATATCTTTCGGATGCTTAATGGTAAAGAATTCATTTTATATAAAAATACGACATTTCAGACTAGACGAAATGTCTACTAGACGTTTAACAGTTTCTTAATCGTCTAGACGTTTAACAAATCAGTTACACGACATCTGATAATTTTCTCTCTTTACACGTAAAGCAATTGTAAACGCTGTCTACGGTGCGGGATAACCGCATTTACACATCCACGCGCTATCCTCTAAATTACAGGGTGATCAATAAGGGATGACATAAAGTCAGTCCTGCCAGAGGCATAAGACATAATGCAAAAGCAGCTCACTCCAGCAAAAGCTGGAATGACAAATCTTAGACATTTTACATCGCACAAACAGAAATCAGTTGTGTCGCTCGAAGAAAACTTGCTTCTCCGTGCGGCAGACCTCGGCCAAGACCTTCGCTCCGTGCACATCCTTTTTGTGGATTCTTCGGCGAAGGAGCCTGTATTCTTCTTGCGGGTGCTTGCTGTAGCGCGAGCCACTTTTCGTCACTCAATATCACCCTTTCGAACCATTCTTCCGCTTCACTGAGCCGTGAGCCAAAAGGTGCACGCTTCCAGCCTCGACACCATGCTGTCAGGGTAGATGACGGTCATTTGGATCGGGCGATAATGTTTCCAGTTTAGTTTCTTCTTGTGGAGGATTGTCCATCTTAGAGATGTCAAATCGAATACCAACTTTTTGGCATACCGATACCAAACCGATACCAACTTGGTATTTGGCGTTTCGAACACATTTGGTATTTTGTTGGTAGGTATTGTGAGTCCTCGCTAATGTAAAAGAGACTGTGACTTTGGTAAAAAGTTGGCATTTCCCTGATATTCCGAAGTCGGTTCGCTTTTGATATTTTCCCACGGTTCCTGTTAGTATTTGGTTTGGTATCGGTATCACGACTTTCTGTAATTGACATCACTAGTCCATATATTTAAAAATACATTCCCAATCCCAGGGTTTCTTAATCCATCGCGAGCGTGAATACTGGACAGATTATTAAAGAATTGCTAGACTCTCATCACCTTCGAGCAACTGAACAAGATCCCAGCACCCCTGGTCACTCTGCAGTCTGGATTTTTCCTGCTTGGACTTCACCGTTTAACCTCAAGCAACTCAATTTGCGGAACGAACTCAAGAGTCCAAGACCCTTGATGAATTGAACGCTGCCGTGTGTCGTCGAAGGCCTCGTCTGCACGATGGCCGGCGATCATTTGGGCCTCCAGCGGGGGCTTACTATTCGCTAATGAACACCCTGCACCTGTGCACGTGACCTGACCTCAGAGGTCACATGTTGCTCTGACACTTTTAACTTGATTGTGAATCGCTGGGTGTTGTTTTTTGTTTGCAAGGCTTTTAGCTTAATTATGGGTGAAACGGCGGCGGGGTCAAGCACCCCCCCCCCCCCCACTCCAGACCCTCCCGGTATTCAGAAGGCCGATAGGTCCAACGAGGAATAACGGATACAACGACAAAGAGACACGTGCACTCTTGAAATATGTTTGTTCCGTGTGGATTTGATTTTTGAGAACGTTTCCTTGTCTTGTCTATAAGCTGAAATCACCAATCAGCCTTATGCATTACCTAGCTGCATCGCTTCGAGTCCCATCGGTGGGAATGGCTTCTTTTCTTGGAATGATATCACGTTCGATAGAAGTATAAAGCGAACACATAGCGAACGGGGCGAGAGTAACACTTAACATATTGTTTACTGGTTAACCCTACCGAAGCTTTAACAATGCAGTTATTGAAATGAACTGTTCAACAGTTGTTCAGCGCAATAAATGAAATTATATGAAACAACTTAGGAAATTAAAAGTTATGAAGGTTGAAATATGCAACCGTTAAGATAATGATATAAATAGTGATTAGTGACGTTGTCGGCGGTATGCCGATCATGACAACATTGATTGCTACGTCCTAAACAAACTGCCACGTCTTGCAGTCGAACGTGAAACTGCAATGAATGATGTGTGAGCTACATACTTACTTATACTTATCAAGTTCGGAATTTTGAAAGGCCACTTGGCCTCAAGGATCCGGTCCTATCGAGCTCCTTACTGACTCAGTGTCCTGACTCAGTCGTTAAGGTGAGTTGTGTGTTTCAAATGTGCCCAGTGTTTGTCCAGTCTGGCTTTGAAGGCGTTTAGGCTGGGGGCATCGACAACTGATGACGGGAGTCCGTTCCAATCGTTGATGAATCGGACATGGTCCGGACAGCTACATGGTCCGGCATAAGTTTTATCCTCTAAAAAAATGTTCTCTCTAAGTTGCTACATAGGGGACAGCGATTCTCTTTAGCGCTCAGTTTATTTCCCACGAACAGGGATTTACATACGAACGCAAATTTGCATGCTGGTAACTAGGTTGTGCAGTAAATACGGCTGGATTTATTATCATGCCCGTTTGAGCTGTAACGACAAGGCGCTTTTTGGAGCTGAATTCGAGTTTAGCAACCATTTGAACATTAACGAAGTAGTCGGCCTCTCGTCGGTCCTCGTCGTCCTCGTCTACGCCTTGGACGGCTGGTTCTTCGGCTACTTCAACAGCAAGCTGCGCGCTCGCTACGCCAAGCTGTTTGGCTGCCGACTGAGGGAGCACGGCGGAGGCTGGGGGGAAGGTTCCAACTCTGACAGGGGTCGCTCCAGGTGGGCTCAGCGCCGGGGGCGTGCGGTCACCACCTCTGCCGCCAGGACGGAGCGACCTGCCCCCTACGGCGAGCCGGGTGCCTCAGGGAGGGCCGAGAGAGGACCCCAGAGAGGGAGCTTCGCACAGGGCGGACACGGGGTTATCTGGCTAGTGCCGCAGCTGTCTGAGAATTTCCATACAGTTTTGAATCAGAAACAATCGAACAGTATCCTGTCGGAACATGCACCCACCCCGGACTATGTGTTCAGTGTTAACGAACTGACCGTGGAGCCAAGTGTAGCGACTATGGCACTTACGGAAGAAACCAGGGCAACGCAAAAAGTTCACTTGCAACACATGTTGGACAAGTTGCGACAGCATCAAAGCGTGTAAGATATCGGGAACCACTATCTCAGAACATCACATATCAAATATGCGAAAGAGAGGAAGGGCATCGAAAGAAAAGAGCAAAGATAAAGAGGAATAAGGAATAGAGGCAGAGAGTGAGGGAGAGAGAGTGAGAGAGAGAGAGAGAGTGGGAGAGATAGAGAGAGAGAGAGGGAGATTGAGAGGGAGAGGGAGAGGGAGAGGGAGAGGGAGAGGGAGGGAGGGGGAGAGAGAGAGAGAGAGAGAGAGAGAGGGAGAGGGAGGGAGGGAGAGAGAGAGACAGAGACAGAGAGAGAGAGAGAGAGAGAGAGAGAGAGAGAGAGAGAGAGAGAGAGAGAGAGAGAGAGAGAGAGAGAGAGAGAGAGAGAGAGAGAGAGAGAGAGAGAGAGAGAGGCCAGAATGGTGGGTGAACGAGTCGCTAGGTTTAAGTAAAATTGCGTTGTTCTCTCAATCTATTTAGAACATATTCTTGGTCCTTCCAACAGGAATTTCCAGAACAAAATGCCACCATAATTATTACAACAGAGATATGCATATCAATAGCAGTTATTGCGAACATTCCATCAAAATTATCAGCAATAGTGCTTCACAGCTTATAAGCAACAGAGATGTAGTCAACGGACCAATGCTGCATAATTTCATACCTACTCAATTTTGTAAGCTACTGATTTGCACTTTGCGCCAAACAACGCGCTGTCATTTTACAGAGGAGGGTCACTAAAACAGTGTTAGTTATTAGTAAATAAATCGGAATGTTATTATGGTTCATGTTTGGTTTTTCAATTGGCACAAAGTTTTCCAAATATACAGGTTTCTAAAAAGATTCACATCTAGGTACTGTCGTCGTTAACTTGTAGATTTGTGTTATGTTAAAGGTAGTGTGCCAGCTTTCCTGGACCGTATGGAGTTAATGGCCCAGATAAGAAGAACCGGATTTTTAGAACTTATCCATACCTTCAAAACTCATGGAAACGTCTTAAATTCTTCAAATTTTGAGTACCCCAGTGCGAAATTCGCCCCGACGGGTTGTCGGTCGTACCCCAACCACATTTCACACCACTATGAACAATAAATGCACACACTGAAATCGCTATTACCGATATGCTCATCTGTAGTGTATTGCACTCACACATTCATCACTCGCACTCAAGACTGAATAGTGTACATTCAACTCGACTAATGTGCCCCGCGCCCTTGCCGACGGCTCGCCGGCGGGCACCCGACTCCGTCTCCCGGCGGCCCGGGCGCGGCGCCGCGGCGCGGCCGTCCCGGTTACCTGACCCGGCCGGCTAAAGGTCGAACCGGCTCCGGCCGCCGCTGCCAGTCCGCGGCGGGCCCGGGGAGGGGTACTACACTACATTCCCTTCCCCCCGAAGCGCTCATCTCCACCAGCGCCTCGTTGCCCGTCCCGCTCGCGTGCGGTACGGGCCCTCCATGTTTCCGGCGTCCTCGACGTCGACGTTAGAGGCATTTCCGGCAGAGTCGTTCCAGACGTCTCCACCTACGTCGACTTCGGCCGCTCCGCCGTCGCCTGTCTCCACTGCAACGGTCCCAGCGCCGCCTCCGGCGTCGTCAGGAAGCTGGTCAGGCCCGACAGCCTCTCTTCTCTCGGCTGTCTCCACGCCGACAGTCTCGGCGCCGCCGCCGGCGTCGTCAGGAAGCAGATCAGGCTCGTCAGCCTGTTCTCGCCCGCCTCTTCCGGGAACGTCAGGCCGGCGGACAGATGTATGGCACGGGGAGAGTCGCTCGGCACGGACTCTGATGCCGCCCTCCAGCTCGAACGACACGGGACCACGCTGTGCGGAGACGACACATGGCTTGGAAAACCGAGGTTTTCCCTTGCGCGGTCTTGGCATCAGGCGATAGCGAACGAGATCGCCTACCTTTATGTCGGGCTTCCTTGCCGTTCGGTCATGATACTGCTTCATCTTTCGCTGCTTCTTCCGGACGTGCTGTTGGATGGCGCCGTCACCTCTGCAGTCACTGCTCTGCACCACGGCGTTCTCCAGTGACGTCCGCAGCTGGCGTCCGTGCAGCAGCTCTGACGGGCTGCGCCCCGTCGTGGCGTGCGGCGTCGCCCGGTACACCATCAGGAACTGCTGAACGTGCCGCCGCCTGTCTGCCTTCTGCTGCTCACCTATCTGGATGGCAGACTTCAGACTGCGGTTGAAGCGTTCCACAGCTCCGGAACCTGCTGGATGATACGGGGACACCTTGATGTGTTTGATCCCGTTAGCCTGCAAGAACGATGCAAACCGTGCTGACGTGAAATGGGTTCCATTATCACTCACCAGCTCTTTCGGCCAGCCTTCTCTGGTCGCCACTGACGTCAGGAAGTCAATCACGGCGTCTGTACTTGGCTCTGATACAAACGCCACCTCCGGCCACTTGGAGTAGTAGTCTGTGAGCACTATGCCGTACCTCTGATTTGCCGAACCCTGCATCGGACCAATGAAGTCCACTCCCACCTTGTCCCACGGCGCAGTAGGCAGCGAGACCGGGATGAGAGGCGTCCTGGACGTCTTGGTCGACTTGTCCGCAACAGAGCAGGTGGGACAGTTCTTGACGGCTGTCTCCACCTCGCCGTCCATCCCTGGCCACCAGAAGACTGCGCGCAGACGCTGCTTCGTGCGTACTATCCCGGGATGGCTTTCGTGGGCAACTGTCACCACGCGGGTTCTGAGGGCAGAAGGAACAAGTATCCTCTCACCTCTGAACACCACACCCTTCTCGATGCTCAGCTCGTTCCTGTACCTGAAGTAGGGCTTCAGCACAGGCGGCACCTCCCTCAGTTTCGACGGCCAGCGCTGTGGGATCTGCGAGATCAGCGCCTTGACCTCGTCATCTTCAAGGCCTGCTGCGGCGATATCAGCGCTGCTCACCGCCGGCATCATCTCCTCCAGGGCTGCGACCTGCTGGTCCTCGTCTTCTGCAACCCCATGACTGCCGGGAAGGCGTGAGATGCCATCAGCCTGGTTCAACTTCCCCTCGATGTGCTGAACCTGAAACGCATAGTTCATCAGCTTGACGGCCCAGCGAGACATTCGCATACTGGCCCGACCGATGCCCTTGGCAGACAGCAGAGAGCGAAGGGCAGCGTGGTCCGTCCGCAAAACGAACTCCTTGCCCCACAGGTACTTGTGCCACTTCTGACACGCCCAGACGCATGCCAGGCCCTCTCTGTCAGTTACGCTGTACTTGCGCTGTGCTGCGCTGAGCGTGCTGGAGGCGAATGCCACCACTCTCTCTCCGTCTGGGTGGATCTGTGAGAGAACGGCCCCGAGACCAACGTCGCTGGCGTCGGTCGTGACGAACGTCTGCAGACTGGGGTCGAACGGTGCCAGTGCAGACGAGTTCAGGATCGCCGACTTCACATCCTCCAGCGCAGCTGTCATCTCCTCCGTCCATCGGAAGGCTGGGGCGTCTTTCCTCAGCGGCTGCCGCAGAGGTTCTACCCGAGAGCTGAAGTTGGGCACGAACTTGCTGTAGAACGCGAGGGACCCCAGTGCAGCCTGGAGCTCCTTGGTGTTCTGGGGTTGTCCCATGTCTCGAAGACCTTGGACCCGATCTGGTGAGATTTCGATCCCACGCTCCGACACGACGAACCCCAGGAACTCCAGCGACACAACACCTAGCAGACACTTGTCCCTGTTCAGCGTGATGTCGTAGTCCTTCAGCCGCTTCATGACGGTGCTGAGCCTCGCGTCGTGCTCTGCACGGGTGGGCGCTGTGACCAGTACGTCATCCAGGTAGACTTGAACACCAGGGATGCCTTGCAGAACAGTCTCCATGAGCTTCTGGAAACACTGCGGAAGACTTTTGAGCCCAAAGCAGCACCGCTTGTACCTCCAGGTCTGACCCTCATGCACGAAAGCAGTGAGGTTCCTGGACTCCTCGTGCAGCTCCAGTTGATGATAGGCTGACTTCATGTCGAGCTTGGACATCACCTTGGCACCTCGGAGCTTGTCCAGCATCTCCTGCATCGGAGGGATGGGGTAGCCGTTTGCGACAATGGCTTTGTTCACCGCCGTCAGATCGAGACAGATCCTCAGGCCCTCACCTCCTCGCTTCCGGACCACGACAATCGGAGACAACCAGGGCGAAGAGCCACAGGGTACCTTCTCGATGACTCCTTGGGCTTCCAGGGACTCCAGATGGTCACTGACCTCCTTCCTCACAGCGTACGGTAGAGTCCTCAGGTGTGGCGTGCTGGGCACAGCTCCGGGAATCAGACGCACCTTGTGGATGAATCCCTTGATCAGACTTGTGACAGCTCAAGAAAAAAGTGAGCTCGCTCAGCTCAACTCCGTTTTATCCGCTCCCGCTCAGCTCCCGCTCAGTTTAACACGGCTCAGCTCAGCTCACGCTCCGCTCAAACCGGCTGTGCTCCGCTCACGCTCAGCTCAGCTCAGCTCAGTTTCCGCTCAGCTCAGCTCAGCTCAGTTTCCGCTCAGCTCAGCTCAGCTCAGTTTCCGCTCAGCTCAGCTCAGTTTCCGCTCAGCTCAGCTCAGTTTCCGCTCAGCTCAGCTCAGCTCAGTTTCCGCTCAGCTCAGCTCAGCTCAGTTTCCGCTCAGCTCAGCTCAGTTTCCGCTCAGCTCAGCTCAGCTCAGTTTCCGCTCAGCTCAGCTCAGCTCAACTCAGTTCCCGTTCAGCTCAGCTCAGTTTCCGTTCAATTCAGCTCAGCTCAGTTTCCGCTCAGTTAAATTCACGCTTAGATCGTTCAGTCGTTCTTTTTAAATCGGACATGCTTAACCCTCGCCCGTATAGGGGGGGGGGGGTCGAACGGACCCCCCTCTGTTTTTCGCGAATAACTCGCGTAAAAAGCGGCCGATCGCGACGAAACTTTCAGTACCCTCGCGATAACTAATTTTACACCTATCCTGAAAATTTCATGACCCTGACCCTAATGACCTTTGACCTGTGACCTACTTTTCGAGACCATGTTTGGCCGGAATCGCGATTCGGCGTATGTCGGCTCGCATTAGCCGCGCGTTAGCAGTCTTTTTGTGGTTTCAAGCGTTCAAACATGGGATATGATGTTGCTCCCATGCATTAGGGTGGGTGTCAAGGTCACCGGAAGGTCAGGTCAGGTCATTGACCTTTGATGACCTCGGTTCACTTTTTCGAGTTTTACATGTTTCTAGGCTAGTTTTTGGAGCTGAATTCGAATTTAGCAACCATTTGAACATTTACGAAGCAGTTTTGGTGCCTTCGTAACATGTTACGAAGCTGTCAGAGGCTACTACGAATACCCGGCAAAATCCTTACTGGTTGACCTGACCTGACCCGACCTGCCCTCAATGCATAAAGACATCATCAGTGATCATAACTAACATGATATTCGTGATCAGCACCCCGAAAAACCCCATAGCAGCCACGTTTTACGACGTTCTAACAGGTCCCGATTTTCCCGACTTTTGGGTCATTGACCTGACCTGGAAGGTCAACCGATAACCTAGGACCTAAAAATTGGGTATCATCGGCTTCCTCTCGTCGCGGGCAGTACGCTCGTTTTTTTTCCGCGAAGCTCTAGCTCGATCAGGGGCGAAACGGCAAGGGGGGGGTCCAACGGACCCCCCCTTATACGTTCGTGGCTGGAAAAACACCAATACGGGCGAGGGTTAAAAAACAGACCAACTCTTGGCACATAAGTAAGTCTCCTCTAACAAGGAGCGAGGCAACTTACACAATGGGCAAAAGAGATAAGCTCATTAAGACCTTGAGACTTTGCGAGTCGTGCGTCTACTTGGACTCAGACTATAGTTACATGAAATGGACTGTTCTTGGCAGTGTTATCACATGTTATCAGAGTGTGCAACCGCGATGTTAACCCTATTAGTGGCAGGCTCCTGGCTATCCCATATTAGTGGCAGGGGGGGGGGGGCTGTTTACGACCCCCCTTGATATCTCGAGATCTAACCGGCCGATTTTCAAAATTCAAACGGCATTCGATTTGGCTCAACGAGATCTACATTTCTAAAAAAAAAAAAAAAAAATGTCAATAGGGGGGTAGAGGGGGGTAAAAACGGGCAAATTGCAGATACATTTTAGACTGTTTATCACGGCCAGGTTTCTGAACCAATCTTAACGCAACTTTTGCCGATCGATAGAGAATGAACCAGGAATTCACATGGATCCTAAAAATATGCATTTTCAAAAATCATAGGCGGATACAGATCATTGAGATTGGGGGTACACAAAAAGTATAGTAAATAAGGTTTTTGTTGGTACTGTTTCTAAAAAGGGTGGCAATGGTCTTGTTATGTTACAATTTTCTTATGAGAGAACGACTAAAATTGTATTTGTCATGCATAGGCGGTGTCAGGGCACCTATGTTGGGAGGTAAAAAATAACCCCCCCTTTTGGACGCCTGGATCCGCCTATTATAGCAAAAACGTGTCAAAAGAGGATGCACAATAACTTTGTATATGTTATCACATGATACCTTTCATTCACTGTTCGTAAAACTGGTGCAGCATCGTGATCTTCGCCCAAATGACTCGCTTCACGAATAGGACCCCCCAATTCCCAGTGCTCTGGAGCCGCCCCTGGTAAAGTTATGAACTTGAAATTTTCAGGGAATGTGCCCAATTTAGTTTTAGGAAAAGTCAGAAAATTTCAGCATCGTAGCTTCAGCGGTTTCGGGGATATTCCCGAAAAACCTGAGGGGTGGATAAAAACAACCCCCCCTGCCACTAATAGGGTTAACCCTCGCCCATGTAGGGGGGGGGGTTGGTGCAACCCCCCCCTGAGGTTTTTCGGAAATAGTGCAAAAACGGCGGCGCGCAGCGCCGCCAAATTTTGGGTACCTTATGGGGCAAACCTTGCGCATCTTTTGATAAAAAATTTTGACCGGGTCATGTCAGGTCACGGAGTTATGACGTCACAAAGGGAACAGCCTCCGGCCGGATTTTCACAAACTGAGTGCCAACGCCCGAGGTTTCCTGCCGGTGGTACGGACATCGGTTGATGGATCGTGATGAAACTTCCCATGCATGTTGGGGCAAGTATTGGCTATCATATGGTATAAGAAACTTGACCGGGTCAGGTCAGGTCACGGAGTTATGACGTCACAAGAGGAACAGCGTCCGGTACTATTTTTGAAAAGCACCCGAACCACTATTTTGCTAATTCTTGTCACCTCGATGGGAATATGCAGCAATATTAGCTTCTATAGGGAGCAAATGGACCTCCCAAATCCAAAAATACAATCAGATTTCAAAAATTTAAATTTTGATTTTTCGAATTTCTGCCGCCGACTGTGACCTTGCCGACTTCCGGCGCTCCCAACGCGCCATTTTTAGAGCTAGGGAAACGAAATATATACCAAACAATAGAGAATTGATCAAGGAACACGATAGTGAAGGTTTCAAGTCAATATCTCTCACCGTTTTGCCGCAATCGCCGCGGAAAGTTGAAAAAGTCTATTTTTCCGAAAAATTTGACCTTTGACCGGTCAAAAGTAGGTCAAATGTTGACCTAGGACCAAAAAATATACCACCAATCGCGAGATCTCGGCGAGAGCAATCCGTTGGTCTTTTCCGCTAAGCTCTACGACGCTCCGTTTTCAAACGCCAAGGGGGGGGGGGGGTCGCACCAACACCCTGCATGGGCGAAGGTGGCAGATCGCCGTTTACGGGCGAGGGTTAACATAACATATAAGTTCAAAATATACGAACGAAAAAAGTCTGGACGAAAAGGTTTACAGACGAAAAAATGTACAGACGAAAAAATGCCAGACGAAGAAAAGTCGGACGAAAATCTGCGGACGAAAATCTGCGGACGAAAATCTGCTAGACGAAAAAAAAAACACGCCATGGAATCATCTCAACTCAGTGTTGCCGCTATGGTACGATTGTACCAGATCTGGTACATTTCAACACTTTATGGTACGCTGGTACACTGAGGCCCAAATCTGGTACATTTCACGGTTTCGCGCAAGCATTTCTTTTTTGCGTTAAATTTATATAATTCTGCCACCAAAAATCAATCAGAATCAATATGAAAACGAATATGCTGTAACAGGAAGACCACTTAGGTATATAAGCATCTTCCAGCATATTCCTATAGTTCGTTTTTTTTTTCAAAACCGGTTTGAATCCAAATACATTTTTCGACTAAGCACGCGTTTTACCCAGCGAAACGACCAAAAACTGAGCTTGAGAAAATCGAACGTCGCCTTTCCATGCATACCTTTTAGAACTAAACATTGGAACAGTGATGCTGTCGAACTTGCATTGCAACTGTAATGTATAACTCAAGATTCCTTTACTACGTATAACCAGTACCTATTACTATTTACTACCATGGACAGAATTGTTTACTCCGTTCTGACCTCGGTAACAATGAAACTGAAATTTTCATTAATTCGTCGACACATTAAGCCACCGTAGGAATATTAGCTGCCAGCTGCCACCAGTGACGTCATCATAATGTGATAATTTTTGAAGATACAATTTGCATGTATTTGACGAGCATAATTTGAAATTGAATATTTTACCGGTAATAAATTATAATTGGCCAGACGCTGAGGTTGCCAAAACTAACGTGAAAGCTTCGATAATGAACTTGGAATCAAACCGGTGTTGAAAAAAAACGAACTATAACTATATTCCTTAGCAATATATATATAGTAGGTATGAGAAGTAACAATTATTGTTAGCCTGATTTACGTAACATCAATGCGGTTAAAGCAAATCATATTATGAAGTGGATACGGACAGCAGATGTCACATATATCCAAATATGAGCACCAAACACAGGAATTGACCGGAATTGATGTAGAATCTTGCTCATCTATGACGTTTTGGTGTATTTTATACCGACCCCCACCAAACACGATTTGGCAGCACTGTAAGGACGCCTGCTGGGCGTGAAGTTTTCCCTTCACCATAGGGTTTACACACAAACTGGTCAAAGTTTGAGCCAGGATATACTAGTCTAAAAATGCAAAAAACGAACAAATTTTGGCATCAATAGATTCAGCATTTCATCGTGTGCCTCAAACCGTCCATCATTTGGCCTCAAAGGAGGTAAACATTGTTCAAAATCGAAGTTGAAAAGATGCTTTCTGAGCACATAATCTGGTAGCAATCACGTGACCTGCTATAAGCAGCTTATCGATAATTTACAAACATAATTATTAATATGCTGCTTTAAACAGCATTATTCATACATTTTGAGCTTTCAGTACTTTAAATAAGGTCAAAACATCGCAAAACACAAAAGTTAATACAATAGTCACGTGGGTGTCAGGAAATGTCACAGGTGCGTCAAATTTGTGACTGGGGCTTTACTTTCAAACATCGGATCTACCTGTTTCTTATAGGTATCTTGTTTTATACAATGGTACAGAACTTGGTACATTGGCATACCCCATATGGTACGAAATAGGTCCGTTTTGGTACATTTTCACTCAGAATCTGGTACGTATCGAAAATTCCCAACGGCAACACTGTCTCAACTAGGCGGTGTTTCACGGCCGAGAGCAGCACGCCCACGCCGCCATCCGCTCTTGGCACCCTGCCAGGAGCTGACGTTACATTTTGGGGTAGTGTTGGAACTTGGAGATACCTAAGAGTTTGTTTATATCTCCATGGAAACCCCATTTGACACGTGTGATAGCAGCGTGCTGTTATCAGTGAAACCAACACCACCCTGATCTCAACCAAGGCAATGTCAACACAATTAGAATTCATAGTCGGCGTGTGAATAAGGGAGCTTTTCCCATATTATGGACATCAGAAGGTGAGAGTTCCAGTTAGCGCCTCTGCCCCATCCCACTTTCAATAGGATATGGTTGCTTAGCCCACATTCAACCAACGAAGAGGAACATTATTTGCTAATTCCTAATTGTAAATATTTTATGCAGAGGTAAGAACCCTTATTGATAAAATTAATTTAAATAACTGCTTAAATAACAAAGTGAAGAATGCTGAATTGTACATTGCGGAGCAGAGTGTCAAGGCGAAGCATCAAAGCCTGACAGTAGGTATTCATCTTGCAGTCAGACTTGAAACTTGAGACTGGCTGCATTAGCCTGTAAATTGGCCAAGACCCTGGTCTTCCAATTTCCATGCAATATGGATGAAATAAATTAAGCTTGATTAATGATTAATATTGATTTCTTTAGAGTTTTGATATTTTTAAGTGCGATCACGAAGGCAGTGTAATTGCTCACTCCATAGCTAGCTCATAGCTGAAGCATCAAATCCTGAGTTAATTTCCAAGCATGAACTGAAAAGAATTAGAACTGGATCAGCTCAGCTCAGCTAAATCAGCTCAGCTCAATCAGCTCAGCTCAGCTCGCTCAGCTCAGCTCAGCTCAATCAGCTCAATCAGCTCAGCTCAGCTCAGCTCGCTCAGCTCAGCTCAGCTCAGCTCAGCTCGCTCAGCTCAATCAGCTCAGCTCAGCTCAGCTCAGCTCAAGCTCATTCAGCTCAGCTCAGCTCAAGCTCATTCAGCTCAGCTCAGACAGCAGCTCAGCTCAATGCATTACTGAGCCGGCTCAGCTCACAGCTCAACAATTTGGCAAAATGTTGAGCCGGCTCATGAGCTGAGCTGATTTTTGAGCCGGCTCAACTGAGCTGATCACAAGTCTGCCCTTGATGGCTGGCAGCACCTGATCCTGCTTCACCTGGCAGACGACACTGCCACGGCTCACCGTGACTCCGAGCTGATGCTGGAGATCACGGCCCATGATCGGTACATCACCCACCGCCACGTACAGTTCCGCTGGAACGGAGAGCTGGTCCGGTCCTGTGACGTCAGCTGACATCTTACCCAGCACCTTAACCCTAGAACGCCTAGGGGGGGGTTTGTATCAACCCCCCCTGACGTTTTTTCGAAGTGCACGCTAAACGGCTTGTCGTAGCGGGCTGAAATTTTCAATACCCTCTGGGGCAACCTTTGCGCATCTTTTGCCGAAAAAAAATTGATCGGGTCATGTCAGGTCACGGAGTTATGACGTCATAAGAGGTACAGCCTCCGGCCGACAGTTACCAAACATGTGCGCCGAATCCCTAGGTTTTCTGCCGGTGATACCCACATTGTTTGATGGATCATGATGAAACTTCCCATGCATGTTGGGGCAAGCATTGGCTATCGTGTGGTGCAAGAAAATTGACCGGGTTAGGTCAGGTCACGGAGCTATGACGTCACAAGAGGAACAGCGTCCGGTACTATTTTTGAAAAGCGCCCGAACCACTATTTTGCTAATTCTTGTCACCTCAATGGGAATATGCAGCAATATTAGCTTCTATAGGGAGCAAATGGACCTCCCAAATCCAAAAATACAATCAGATTTCAAAAATTTAAATTTTGATTTTTCGAATTTCTGCCGCCGACTGTGACCTTGCCGACTTCCGGCGCTCCCAACGCGCCATTTTTAGAGCTAGGGAAACGAAATACATACCAAACGATAGAGAATTGATCAAGGAACACGATAGTGAAGATTTCAAGTCGATATCTCCCACCGTTTTGCCGCAATCGCCGCGGAAAGTTGAAAAAGTTTGATTTTTTTCGGACAATTTGACCTTTGACCGGTCATAAGTAGGTCAAATGTTGACCTAGGACCAAAAAATATACCACCAATCGCGAGATCTCGTTGAGAGCAATCCGTTGGTTTTTTTCCGCTAAGCTCTACGACCTTCCGTTTCGAAACGCCAGGGGAGGGGTCGTAACAACCCCCCCCCCCTGGTCGTTCGTGTTATGAGAAATGGCCTGGTCGTGCGAGGGTTAATGCCGCTGCCGTTCCACTGGGTGAGCTTACCCGCAGGACGGAGAGGGACGTGACTGAAGAGCTGCCAGTACGTCCTCGCTGGGACGATGCTGACCGCCGAGCCGGTGTCAACCAGCATCCTGACACGCTTCATCTCAATGAAGGCATCATAGTACGGGCACGACACTGTCTGAACGACCGGACATACGTCATCCTTAGCAGACACGGACAAAATCTGCACATTGTCAACAGCACCGGTAATGTTAGAACGAGGACAACACTTGCTTAAGTGTCCGACAGTGTTACACTTGAAACATTTCAGGTTCCTCGCTCTGCACTCCTTGTCATTTGCCCAGTGACCCGGTCGACCACAGGCACGACACGTACCTGACTTCTTCACAGGAGGCTGACGCTGCGTCTGCTTACGCGCTGAGTCACTGCGGCTCGTGCTGCGCCGCTGCCCAGTATACGCCACCTCCACCGCAGGAGCTGAAGGTGAAGTCGCACCGGCAGATGAGTCGTGCAGTAGAGCTTTTCGCTGCAAGCCCCGGTCGTGGGCCTCGGCCACAGCCTCTAGCTTGGAGAGAGATAGGTCATCAATCATTATCAGCTTGTCACGAAGCTGGTCAGAGCGACAACCCTCGATAAACTGATCACGCAGTATGTCGTCAGTCAGGGCACCATAACTGCAACAGGCCACTGCCTCGCGGAGGTTGGCCAGGAAAATCACGCATGACTCATCAGGGCCTTGGGTGCATTTCCGGAATTTCAAGCGAGCAGAACGAACATCAGAATCGCTCTCAAACAGTTTCTTGAAAACAGCTACAGCAGCATCGAACTGAGACACAATTACAGCACCAGCGCCGCCGGCGTCAGTGTCACTTACTCCAGGTTCGATGTTCTCCTGCTTGGTAGCTGAAGCAGCAGCTCGGTAGAGTCGACGTGCCTCCGCTCCGACTGCTGTCAACAGGAACGCTGTCCGACGACCGTCCGTCCAGTCCAACCACCCGCTGGCCTCAGCGAAGACCAGGAAGTCCTCGTACCATTGTCGCCAGCTCCCAGGACGCTGTCCCGGCCGCGACAGGAACTCCGGTGGCGCCGGTGACTGGAACATGTCGTCTTGAATGCAGTCCGCTTATCTCATCCTTGTCGCCACTTGTAGTGTATTGCACTCACACATTCATCACTCGCACTCAAGACTGAACAGTGTACATTCAACTCAGGGCCACGTCTAAGGAATTTTCACTGGGGGCAGAGACTGAAGGAGCCAAACCTAGGGTACCCCCAAATCCTGTTTTCTCACCGGATTTAGGCCACTTGTTTTTCGTCACAGTCCTGAGACCATGATTTTTTAACAAAAAAAAAAACAGGCGATCCGAGCCATGCTCGTATATAGGGGGGGGGGGGATCGAACAGACCCCCTCGGTTTTTCGCGAATAACTCGCGTAAAAAGCGGCTGATTGCAACGAAACTTTCAGTACCCTCACGTTAATCAATTTTACACCTACCCTGAAAATTTCATGACTCTGACCCTAATGACCTTTGACCTATGACCTCATTTTCGAGACCACGTTTGGCCGGAATCGCGACTCGGCGTATGTCGGCTGTTGTTGTTGTTGTTGTTTGTTCCCCACGCAGCGGTCGCTACGTAGCCTCTCGGCTCTGGAGGTACCTGGCGGCGGCCCCCAGGGCCGCCACCACGCCGCTGCCTCGGACCTCCTCCTCACTCGGGTGTATGTTGCCTAGATGTCGTAGGCGTAGTCGCATCAGTGCCGGGCAGCGTAGCAGGATGTATTCCGGCGTGTCTGCCTCCTCTTCGCCACAGCAGCGGCAGCCGGCCGCCCGGCATGTCAGCGAGTTGCACTGCGCGCAGTCCCGGCCGGGGTTCCTGCCGATCCGATGCAGGTACTGCGCAGATCCCGACCAGTGACCAGCGCGCAGCTGGTGCACATCAACCGCCACCTCTCGTGGAGTAGTGCTGGGCAGCGGTGCGGGTAGGTGGCCGTCCATCAGCCGCCTATACCAGCCGTCCGGCCAGTTGCTGATCGCCTCCTTTCTGGCCATCCGGGACGCCGCACGGTACACTGTGCGGACGTCAACCGGAACTCCCTGCTGTGGGAGGGCGGCGGCTTCCTTGGCGATAGCGTCCACCCACTCATTTCCCTCCAGCTCACAGTGGGACGGCACCCATTGGAGGTGGATCCTTCGGTCCCCGTCAGACACCAGTGCCGCCATGTGCTCCCAGATGGCGGCACCTAGAGGGGACGTCTGGGCCGCTGGTCCTCCTCTCAGCGTCGCAAGTGACGCCTGTGAGTCGGAGCATATGATTATATCCTGTTCGAGGGGTGGGTGCTCCAGGAGATGTCGCACTGCCGTCTTCAGCGCCACCATCTCAGCCCGGTAGCTAGAGCATATTTTTCCCGCCGCCTCTCGCAGAGCTTCCGTCGTTCCGTCTGGGTGCTCGATTAGGACCCCGGCACCGCCATTCATCACTCCGCCGGTCGCCGACCCGTCGGTCCAGGCCCACGTCGCACACTGGGGGAGCGCTCCCAGGGACGCCTCCGCAGCGCTTCGCCTCATCGACGCGGTCGCTCCGATCGGGAGCGGGCCGATGTCCAGGCGGATCGTCACGTTTTCCGTCGCTGTCCACGGGGGCGGCCTCGTGGCTAGGCGAGCCTCGACGGGCAGCTCCACGCCGGCGCGGTCCCACACCGCTCTCCCTCGGTCTCTCCATCCGGTCACGGACTTGAGGCGCGGCACGGGGGCGGCCTCCGCCACGGCGTGCAGCGGGTCCTCCGGCGGGAGAGAGTGCGCTTTCGCCAGCAGGCGTGCTGCCAGCGCATCCCTCCTCGCCGCCATCGGCACGACGCCCGCCTCTGCTCTCACGGCGTGCCTCGGGGTGGAGATCGGACAGCCAGTGATGGTGCGTGCCGCCGCCAACATCTCCACTTCCAAGACGCCGAGATGCGTTGTCGCAGCCGCAGGCAGCCACGCCGCCGCCGCGTGTTTTATAGCGCCGCGGACGTATCCGTTTGCTACCGTCCGGAGGAGCCTCTCACCGAGCCCCCACGACCTTGTCAGAAACAAGAAGGTCGACCTCACCGCAAAGCGCAAGTTGTCTCAACCGGCGGCACGGACATGTGAGTGCCGAGACCGGAGAACAGAGATGTGCGCGCCCTTCTCCCTGGCCGAGCTCAACGCCCAGATCGTGGAAACGAAGCTGAAGAAATCGCCGGGCCCCGACGGTATCACCAACGAGATGCTCCGCCACCTCGGCCCGATTGCCAAGAAAGAATTCCTCAGGACATTTAACAGTTCGTGGAGCTCCGGAGAGGTCCCGAAAGAGTGGCGCGTCGCGACGGTGATACCGATTCCGAAAGCCGTATGTCGGCTCGCATTAGCCGTGCGTTTGCAGTCTTATCGTGGTTTCAAGCGTTCAAACATGGGATATGATGTTGCTCCCATGCATTAGGGTGGGTGTCAAGGTCACCGGGAGGTCAAGTCAGGTCATTGACCTTTGATGACCTCAGTTCACTTTTCGGGTTTTACATGTTTCTAGGCTAGTTTTTGGAGCTGAATTCGAATTTAACAACCATTTGAATATTTACGAAGTAGTTTTGGTGCCTTCGTAGCATGTTACGAAGCTGTCAGAGGCAGTTTCCACCTACTACGAATACCCGGCAAGACCTTTACTGGTTGACCTGACCTGACCTGACCCGACCTGGCCTAAATACATGAAGACATCATCTATGATCATAACTAACATGATATTTGTGATCAGCACCCCGAAAAAAACATAACAGCCACCCTTTACGACGTTCTAACAGGTCCCGATTTTCCCGAGTTTTGGGTCATTGACCCGACCTGGAAGGTCAACCGATGACCTAGGACCTTAAAATAGGGTATCATCGGCTTCCTCTCGTGACGGGCAGCACGGTCGTTTTTTTTTTTCGCGAAGCTCTAGCTCGATCAGGGGCGAAACGGCAAGGGGGGATGTCCAACGCCCCCCCCCCCATACGTTCAGGCGGCTGGAAAAACACCAATACGGGCGAGGGTTAAGATTAGTGTGTTACCTTCTCACATTGCCCTACCAGACAGTAATAAACATGCTTATCCGTGTTGGGCGTTTGATTGAGTGTGTGTGGGAGAGGGGGGAGGACAAACACGAGTTGGGTCACTGGCCAGCTGACAATTGACAATTTGCTACTTGGCGCTCTCAGCTCTGAAAATTACAAAACTCTGGCTTTTTCCCGTAGCCATGGAACAGTTATCAAACAAATTATTTAATGTTTCGCGTTAACTTAATGTAAGACTCCTAACAAAAACGTATTGCAGAGAAGGTAATTTTGTGAGAAGTTCACGTTTTGACTGGGGGGCAAATGCTGGCCACTGGGGGGTCAATCCGCTCGACTGGGGTGGCAATTGCCCCCCCAGTTAACATGTTAGACGAGGCCCTGATTCAACTCGACTAATGTGCCCCGCGCCCTTGCCGACGGCTCGCCGGCGGGCACCCGACTCCGTCTCCCGGCGGCCCGGGCGCGGCGCCGCGGCGCGGCCGTCCCGGTTACCTGACCCGGCCGGCTAAAGGTCGAACCGGCTCCGGCCGCCGCTGCCAGTCCGCGACGGGCCCGGGGAGGGGTACTACACTACATCATCCAATCAAGTTTCGATAAACCCGTTCATCATCATCTCCTGCGGTTTCGAACACGCCTGTTAGGTGGTGCGGTAGACCGCGCCCAAAGCCAGGGCCCCGGTAACGTGAGGTAGCCGAGTCGGGGCAGCGTGCGCTGACCCAAGCCGGGGCCGCGCGTCCTCCCGGTGTCATGTGATAGCCCGGGGCTGCCCGCGGGGATGCGGTAGACCGCGCCCAAAGCTGCGGCCCCGGCTTGGGTCAGCGCACGCTGCCCCGACTCGGCTACCTCACGTTACCGGGGCCCTGGCTTTGGGCGCGGCTTCTGCTCATACTTTGTGGTGCGGTGGTGGTGCGTCGGGCCGCGCGCTCTGACTTCGGCCAAGAAAAATGCGTCAGCTGATCATTGTCATTTCTGCCACTTGCGTGTGGTGAAATGGGGTCATTTAAGAGACGGCTTTTTCATATCAATTATTTTACATAAAATCATATTTCAAACCATAAATAATGTTCGACAGCCAAATAAAAGAAACGATACCAATACAGGCTTACAGTTTAAGGCTCGACATTGTGTTGTCTACGATTAGACAGCTGATAACTCATTCCCGTACGTCGTAACTCTATAATGACCTTTGCTTATTGTCACATGTGCGCCGCATTCGCGATTGTTGCTGACGCCTGTTTGCAGGTCAGCCCACTACAGTTGTTATACATATCGAAAAACCGATAAACTTTTAGGCGAAAAAGGCACTATTCCAGGCCCATTTTTGATTCTTTTTTTTGCGATATTAGGTAAAAACAGAAGCTTCTTATCCTAGGAAAAATAAAATGGGAAATCTTTCAAAGGTGGCACACTACCTTTAAGTGCGATTTGTGACCACCTAAAAGTGACCCGAGTGCTAGCGGGATAATTGTTTCCATGACTCGTTAGTGTCATGTCGTTTCGAGGTTACATCAAATGTATGTTCCAACGTCGTATCAATGTCATATCTTGACTTGACAAACGAAGATCCGACCATTATGACGTATGACAGTGGTCTAATAACTAGATGTATGATATTGATGTATAAAACGCTGTGTGATTCTGACTGTTTGACAAACCGGCACCTGGAAAGGTGTAAGTGGATTGGGCTGTTAACTGTCTAATTTGAAATATTAAGTGTCCGATTGAGCAGTGTGAGTCCGATTTAGTACGTGTACCGTGTCCAATTTAGTACGTGTGGTGTTCGATTTGATACGTGTAATGCTTGATTCGGTAAAGAAATGTCTTATCTGGGATGTTTAGTATCCGATTGGGTACAATAAATGTCTGATTTGGTACGTTTAATGCTTGATTTAGTACGAATTGACCTACTTGGTACGTTCGGCGTCAGATGTGATAGGTAAGCATTCGACTCTGTCCATAAATGTCAGTCTGTATCTAAATATCACATGTACGAATCAGAGGCCTTTGTATAAGCACAACAGACGAGCGTTATGACAGTCGACATTCGGCATTCACCAATGGCGCTATTGATTTGATGCCGGAACGCTCTTATTGAAGATCTAATGGAAGACTGGAGCTTTCAATGAGTACGCCTTGTAATTATTTTATGAACTATTTTCTAATAAATTATCTTCCTGCAGCAGCTGAGCATCAGCGCTTAAGCCATCATCTTACATATTTCTAATCTATACCAGACACCTTACGAATTATGTCCGTTACTTCAAGTAAGCTCTCATAAAACAAATGGTGATTCATCAGTACCAGACCAGTCAGTCAGCGCCAACATCAAGCATCAATACCGCGGAAAACGAAATACCTGAACACGGCACCACGAGAAGCGTGGCAAAAACACGTCATCTAAACAACTGTATCGATAGACGGGTGCACAAAATTATCATCAGGCAACTCCAACGTAAAGCAGATGCTTCTCGACAAAAACACCAGAGTTCCAGCAGGCAATATCCGAAACTCCAGGAAACAATTTCGACCAAAGAGGCGACCGAAAGCGAGCACACGCAACGTGCGGCAAGTTAAAAATGATACGGACCTCCGCGTTGGCTGGTAAATGGTGTCAGTCTGAGAGGAGCCCAAATTGCCAGCTGACACCCAATATGTGACACCCCGGACACCAACTGACACCCACCAATGACACTCGACACGTGACAGTGATGCAAATCAGTCACATCAATGAAGCTCAATTTGGATTCGCAGTTATCTATTAATTTTGGTTTAGATTCAACTCACGGTCATTACCAGCATATGAATTCGTCTAATTTTTCTATGAGTTATTCGAGGAACCAAACATATTCGTGCGAAAACCAACAGGCTACAATACCAAATTTGACTAGTTGATAAATCCTATCTAAAACGAAGCCTATATGTAAATAAACATTGCAGCTGAGGTCATATAGAAGCATTAACGGAACAAGACTTAGGGATGGGGTTTGGGACTTCCGGGGAACAATAATTGGGTTTATCATATTACCTTCAGGGCGCTCCCCTCTCCCCACCTCCATTGCGCCGTGTTCAAGTGCATGCTCATTATAGCTCAAAATCAATTTATGTTTGTTTTCATCTCCGACAAGGTTTCAATAACAATACTGGAAAACGAATGGGTAGAAAAAATCAATTTGCTTTGACTGTATTATCAAGTCTGTTATGCCAATTCCCCAAATCGTTTTTCATTACCTAGGCGTACTCTACCATATTTTGCACCGCACAAATAATGACCGACCGCACATACTGAATATTGTGTTTCGTTCTGTGTCGGTTTGATAACCCACTCAGTACCATACCATCCGAGGGCCAATGCTTTACAACGATTTGCCGCGTGACCTAGTCCGGCTGCCCGTGCCGCCGTTCGGTCGCCGCTTGAAACGTCATCACATCCATTTACCTCCACACTGACGAATGCAGATCGTCCGGGCATGTGTGCAGGTGTGTGCGTGTTTATGAGTGTCCTCACTTGAGTGTGTGCTTGTATGTGTGTGACATTCCCTGAACATGTTTATAAGATCTGACAATAGGTTGTAATAGCCATCATTTGACATGGATGACCTCAATAAAAGTACGAGTACGAGCACCTTTTGCCAGGAGCAACACTTTAATATGCCCATTACTGGCTGAACGCTTGAATTTTGATGTTTCATGCGCGAATAATCCCTACTATCTCGGGCTGGCGAGCAGTCGCGCGAGCAGGACTTCTCTCGATGCACGTGGGTAGGCACCACCACGGGTGTCACGTGCAAAACGAAGAGGCATTAATCTGCTCTCCATTAAAATATCCCATCGGACAGCGGTTATTGGGCTCATTGCGCTGAAACTTTGCATATCGTTAGGACCCACCCGGAAAAGGATTTACATGCATTGCGGTTAGGGCTATCTACGCCACGTGCACACGTGGTCGCTTCCACACATCTAAAACGGCTGGGCCCGTGGCGTTCGCGCTCGCTCCATTTGTCGGCCCCAAAGACCTCTTACTAGTACCTAAAAATGTGGTTTTCGGAGAAATAGCTACAGAGACGTTGCAGTCTTAACCCTCGCCGGCACAGGCCATTTTGAGTCCTTCGACGGCACAAGGGGGGGGGGGGGGTGGTACGACCCCCCCTCGCGTTTGGCCCCTGATCAAGCTAGAGCTTCGCGGAAAAAAACGAGCGTGTTGCCCGTCACGAGAGGAAGCCGATGATACCCAATTTTAAGGTCCTAGGTCATCGGGTGACCTTCCAGGTCAGGTCAATGACCCGAAAACCGGGAAAATCGGGACCTGTTAGGAAGTCGTAAAGTGTGGCTGCTATGTGGTTTTCCGGGGTGCTGATCACGAATATCATGTTAGTTTTGATCAGAGATGATGTCTTTAAGCATTTAGACCAGGTCACGTCAGGTCAGGTCAGGTCAACCGGTAGGGGTTGTGACGGGTATTCGTAATACGTGTCAACCGCCTCGGACAGCTTCGTAACATGTTACGAAGGCACCAAAACTGCTTCGTAAATGTTCAAATGGTTGCTAAATTCGAATTCAGCTCCAAAAACTAGCCTAGAAACATGTAAAACTCGAAAAAGTGAACCGAGGTCACCCGAGGTCACCAAAGGTCAATGACCTGACCTGACCTTCAGGTGACCTTGACACCCACCCTAATGCATGGGAGCAACATCAAATCACATGTTTGAACGTTCGAAACCACGAAAAGCTTGCAAACGCGCGGCTAATGCGAGCCGACATGCGCCGAACCGCGATTTCGGCCAAACATGGTCACAGAAAAGAGGTCACAGGTCAAAGGTCATTGGGGTCAGGGTCATGAAATTTTTAGGGTAGGTGTAAAATTGATCAATGCGAGGGTACTGTAAGTTTCGTCGCGATCGGCCGCTTTTTACGCGAGTTATTCGCGAAAAACCTTAGGGGGGGGGTTGCATCACCCCCCCCCCCTGTGCCGGCGAGGGTTAAGCTTATTTTTAGGTTTTCTGTCGATGTAAGTTGCCATGGGAACCAGTCAGCAAGCACAATTAGCATCAAATGACCCATAAGATTTTCAATTATATAATTTAGACCCCGTGATAATAAGGCGAAGAAAAACTTCCTCTCTGGTTTCGTGTTCAAGTATAGGTCCCTAATCTGCAACACATGTTCTGTCATCCGTTACATTATCGTGCTATGCAAATCACATGCCCACGCTTTCGAGGGCAATTGTATCCTAAAGACTAAAGCCAGTAAGACGCGTTGGGAGTTACAAATGAGCAAGCGCAATATAGACACCTTTTTTTAAACCCCACATCTGCTCTCCTGTGAATTTCCGGGAGGCACGAAAGATCTTTTAAAAGTGTCCAATCGTCCGATCCTGCTCAAATATGTGTGTTCGTAGGCTTGTTCTGGTATTGCTTTATCTGCCAAGACAGACAAATTTGAGAAAAATCGAGTGATTGTACCTTTTTTGAAGGTCTCTAACCAACTTGTCTGAAATTCACCGGAGAACAAATGTGGGGTTAAAAAAAGGTGTCGATATTGTCCCCTGCACTGCACGTGTGCACGTGCAAACTAAGACCGCAATTGACACCATGGTAGGCAATCCTTCTAGCCGGTCTCGTCAATCCTTCTAGCTTGCGCGCAATCAGTACAACCATGCTTAGACGTAAAAGGAGCTTTCACCTTAGAAGCGGTCCTGATGTTAAAGCGGCCTCTGGAATGCAGTCCGCTCACAGCAGTGCCTACTCTGTAAATTACCAACACCACCCGGGTACTGTAAGTCAAGGCTAATGCGGCGTGTCACATGAGTAATACTGACTGCTCGTATTCAGTTCTGTGGAAATACTAATGACATCTTTCACAGTGAAAAAGTACAAGCTGCGACGCCATTTGCTAGCGGTGCTGCTGCACAGTATAGCGGCGGAACACCTTCAATTAAGGGGGGGGGGGGGCACTGCCGACTTTTGGTCCCATTCTTTCCATGCAACGCCCATAGAGCTAATGTTATGATACCAAAATCAAAGGGGGCACGGTGCCCCGGTGCCCTCCCCGTTCCGCCGTCTATGTTGCCAGTAGCGGCGGAACACCTTCAATTAAGGGGGGGGGGGGGGCACTGCCGACTTTTGGTCCCATTCTTTCCATGCAACGCCCATAGAGCTAATGTTATGATACCAAAATCAAAGGGGCGCACGGTGCCCCGGTGCCCTCCCCGTTCCGCCGTCTATGTTGCTGCGAGAATGAGCGGTTCAATGACACTGGAAACCAAAATATATGTACTCATCGTGTCGCACCTGAAAAAGAACGAAATTTCGAGTGCACGTGCATCAAAAGCAACAAATACAGAAAACATAAATAAATTGATATATATATATATATATATATATATATATATATATATATATATATATATATATATATATATATATATATATATATATATATATATATATATATATATATATATATATATATATATCAATGCACGAGGAACGCTCACGCTTTATGAAGGCCAAGTGATAGGACCGCGGTGAACGTAGGATGACAGCGACGTTGTGAAAGACTGTAGATATGTGAGTATGTGTGTGTATTTGTAAGTGTCGAGTTCAATATTGCATTGTAAATATGTCCGGTATTCCTATGCACGATATGTCTCGTAGTTTACTTAGCGGGATGCGTATCAGCCAACTGTAGATTCTGTTGCACACTCTTCACGAGCGTATAAAATCATTGCACTTTTTGCTATTATAAGGTGACAGATTTGTGACAATCTTGGGTGGAGACTTCCACTGGCGTCCAACTGGCGTCTAACTGAGCAGACGTCCAAGTTGGCGTCTAACTTGGCGTCTAACTGTTGGACGGAGACTTCCAAGCCAGACGCGTCTAAATTTAGCTGTCGCCAGATAGACACAGCCGCCGTTCAGCTAGACGCGTCTATGACTTAGACGCGTCTAGCTAGACGCGAAATGGAAGTCTCCACCCCTTGTGTATTTAGGACTGTAGTTCATCGAGCGAAGTGAGATTATATTGCGATATATTATATGATACGGGCAAACATGTCTGGGATAACTTGATAAGCACCATGTTCTCACCATTAACAAATTGTATATTCACTCTTGATAATGTCTCATGAGAGATGAAACGTTGAGTTTACCCAATATATCAACATGCGCTACTTCACTTTACTTGTCATCATGACTTTAGGATCTTTGCTTGCTAAGCACAGAGCCATCGGTAAAAAAGTGATTCGTAACATCGAGAGCACAACGAAGAAAATAATCAATGCTGAAGCCGCTGTTTTATTCAATGATCAATGCATCAAAAACAATCTGCTTCCGAAATATACAGATATATATATATATATATATATATATATATATATATATATATATATATATATATATATATATATATATATATATATATATATATATATATATATATGAAATAGAACATATCATTCCGAGAATGGCTGCATGTATGTACACTAGCAGACTTCGACAGGCCTATAAAATGACCTGGTGGGTGGCTGCTGGTGCTCCCCATTCAGTGGAAAATAGCTTTGGGGTAGGAGGGAGGAATCGCGTTTCCACTGCTCCGACATCGAAGCAGAGTTCATCCACCCCGCGCTACATATGGCGACGGCCGACGAGTTAACTACGGTCGTGTCATTGTCTATATACGTCGTATCAATGACGTACAGGCAATATATCACTGTGGGTATTACTGATACCTACTGATACTGCTGTAGTAATGTGATAGTTAATTCTTAATATGTAAAACATATTTAATCCCAATATTTCATATGTGAAGTAATTTAAGTGCATATAGGTCGATCTAAGGTCAAAGGCAGCAAGCGGCAACAGAAAGAACTCTTGCCATTGGTGGGTACCATTAATTTGAATGACAATATTTCAAAGACCAGAAACAACGCTAAACACAATGCTTGCTGCTCACGTTCTGATTTCCAGAGGTGGCTGGTAATCATGGGTAAAAACCAGAGACAGGTGGCATTTAACCCGCGCCCCACTGGGGGGGGGGGGCTATTTATAGCCCCGCTCCCGTTTTTCTGCAATAACTTCCAAACCGCTTGACGGATCGACGCCACACTTTCAGCACCTTCGGCTGCATCAATTTGACACCTTGTGTCAACATTTGAAGTTCGTAGCTACCATAGGTTGGCCGGAAATGACGTCAGAGTGACGTCATGTTCGTCCGATTTCGACGCAAAACATTGAACCACGGCAATCGCTCCCAAAAGCTCAGTTTTTAAGCTAGATCCAATTTCTTTGCATGAAAGGACTCAGAATTGACTGCGCTATCAAACTGCTATCTCGGATTTTCAAAATTTTGAAAATTACGAAAATTTTTATAACAATTTTCAACATTTATATTTTTATATTTTTATCCAAAATTTTTTGACTTTTCAAAAAAAAAACGGAATATATGTGACAGAACGCATGATAATGACTAACTCTAGGAAGTTTTAGCTAAATATCGTCAAAAATGGCCAAGTTATACGCATTATTACAAAAAATTCACAATTATTAATTTTTCAAATCAATTTTTCAGCACGTATTTGACATCGTACACCAATATAAATGGCACTATCGTGTTCCTGAGCTCAAACTGCATCCAATAGACACCTTTTTTGTTGAAAAATTTTAACTTCAAAATTTGACCTTTATTGACCTGAAAGTGACCTGACCTAAGCTAAATTCGACTCAAAATGACCTCGAATGACACAGACGACATCAAATTCGAAATCTATGGCCTAAATGGACCATAAAACATGTGTCACGTGACCGACGCATGGTATACTATTTTCGTGACCTGTGATGACCTGACCCTGACCTGAAAATCAAAGTACAAGTTTGGTACCCTCAAGGTATCTAGAGCATCTGTTCACGAGTGTGGAAACCAAAAATGAGCCTGATCTGACTTGTAAGACGGCGGCCAGAGCCCAAAATGTGAACAAGCCAAAATGCTAATAATTTTTACTTTGACCTGACCTGTGACGTCATCGGTGACCTCGAGGTCAATGAAATTAGGTTTCGCTCGACAGTTTTTCCGGGGCTATCAGACGCCGTTTGAATTTTGACGATCGGCCCAGTAGTTTCGGAGTTAGGAGGGGGGGGGCTATGAATAGCCCCCCCCCCCAGTAGGGCGTGTTATACACAGACCCCAGTGGGGCGCGGGTTAAGCGTTAAACGTGTTAAGACAGATACGGCTGACTTGACCGCTAATATCAAATATGCAAATCATGTAGGTATCACAACTGCTCGCACGCATCCTTCGACCGCCGACGCGTTAAGGAATATGCACAAGCTGCAATGATCGTGTTTCGATTAATTACTCCGCGTTGATTGCGACAGGACAGTGTGCTTATGAGCCACTCGCAAGGTAATAGCGTAGGTCGACTTCGCGGAACACCCCATATTGACCGGAAAGCCGAGGTAGGTAACCGTCCCGTCCTCCTCACCAAAACAGAAGGTCCATCGCGTGGCAACCGGAGGCATCCGGTGGCGACGAGCCCGCGCCACTCACCTTACCGCAGTCCCAAGTGGTAGTCGATCGCCCGACCATCCCGAAACAGCTCCACTTTAACCACCTGGGTGCCTGAGTCCCCGCCCGGCATCGCTCCGGCGCGTGGAAGAGCGTCATGGAACCCTCCTTCGGGACACTCCTATTTCTCACTGCGGCCTCACTGAGCAGGTCTGTGCTCGTCAGCGCCGACACCTACCGTCGTCAGAGCGGGACCATCGTCAGCCCCCCAGACGCCGTGGTACTGTCTCCCAGCTCGGCCGCGTGCTCGGCTCAGTGCAGCGGTCAGCCGTGGTTCTGCCGTGCGTTCACGCGCCACGATAACGGCACGTGTCACCTGTACCGTGGCGAGGAGCCGTGTTTGGATGGCACGTGGGACGGGGAGCCGCTGTCGGTGGATGGGGAAACGGCAGGACCGCCCAGCTACCGCTTCCAGCCGAGAGATGCCTGCCCAGGTGAGCAAAGTAAAAAATGTACACGCCTCTGATATACACTCCTGTGCACGTGTGCACGTGCTTCGTCGTCTTGTGTACGTGCTGAGTTGCGCATGCACATGTAGGTATATTTGTGAGGTAAGACAGAGAGAGAGAGAGAGAGAGAGAGAGAGAGAGAGAGAGAGAGAGAGAGAGAGAGAGAGAGAGAGAGAGAGAGAGAGAGAGAGAGAGAGAGAGAGAGAGAGAGAGAGAGAGAGAGAGAGAGACCACGGCACCAGCACAATACCGGTGTCTTGTCTGTCACCAGCTAATTTCTGGCGACGTGAAGGAAATTACCCTCGTTCAGCTTCAGCGATCGCGTTACGGGTCAAATAAGGTGTCAGTGCCTAGCGAGACAAGGGGAGGCCTTGTTCGGTTATATGACCAGGTTAAAGATCCGTCTCTGGTTTATGTACGGAACAAAATGGCGGTAAAATGGCCGCCATGTACGGCAAAATGGCGAACAAATGACTGTGTGACGGATTAGAAATCAGACTGGTGTATGCACATACTGCCTACATTGCCCAATTAGGTGTATTGCGCAAATATGCGGCCGGTTTTCAAAGCATGACACCTTTTCTTACCTTCCTTACAAATCCTAAATTTCTATCAACCCAGTCTTGCGCTGTCCTTGACTCCTTCATGGGAAAAGGTAAGCAGTGCCATTATTAACCCGCGCCCTGCTGGGGGGGGGGGTGTTTGAACACCCCCCCTTGTGGTTTTTCGCGAATATCTCAAAAACGGCGGCGCGGAGCGCCGCCGTTTTTGGTACACCTTATCATACATCAATTCTACACATGTTGTGAAAATTTCAGACCAAGGTCATTCAAGGTCAGGTCACCAGGTCACTTGAAGTGACCTCACCTCATAAAAAGTTTCAATGTCTGTCATAGCTACACCGAGTGACCGATCGCTTTGAAACTTTCAGCGATTGCTAAGGGCAATAGCATGTACAAAATGTATATCTCAGAATTTTGATATCGATGACCTAAGGTCAGGTCAATTTTGCGACCTCCCCATTATAAGTCAATGGGAGAAAATTGAAATGCGCCTCTTTTGGACGAAAGACATTATAAACACTCCCAAACACCGAATTACAAGTGGTTTAGACACACTGAACATGAAAATGGTGTCTGTGACCCTTGTTTGTGCCCTGAGGTCATCTTAGGTCACGAATGGTATCTAACAGTTTTTCGCAAATAACTTTTGATAGAGGCATGCTAGAGCGATGAAAACGCCTTAGATGTGTTCAGCTCGACTATACGGATCGACTGATATGCAACATGACCCTTTCCGGTCAGGTCATGACCTTGACCTGAGGTCAAATTTTCAAGTTGACCTTTCAAGGTCAAGTTATAGTTCATTCGATGCGTCTTGACGAGAGGAACACGATGCCGGTAACAGTAAGCTCGTACAAGGCTTGGGTCAAAAGTTATTGCAGAAAAACTGTTTCCGAAAAAATCGGTTATTTTTGCAGTTTTTGCCCCCTGCAGGCAAAACCGTTGACGTTAGGTCAAATCTGAGAGAATTACTCAGAAAGGGCGTTAATAGGGCTATCGAATGCGCTTTTCCGCGGCGCTGTAGCTCTATTGGTTCCCGAGTTATGCGTTGGCTTCTTGGAAATTTTCGACATTCGACCTGGAAATCGGCGAAATTTTGCCTTCAATGACCTCTGGTGACCTGACCTTTGACCTGACCAAAAAATTGACCGAAGTGATTTCGTCATTATTTTTTACGCTCTTTCGAACGCCGGCTTCTGCGTATCGCTACGTGGCCCAGGAGCCGAGTTACAAGGGGGGGTGTTCAAACACCCCCCCCCCCCAGCAGGGCGTGGAAATCCAGGACCCCCAGCAGGGCGCGGGTTAACCCGCGCCCGGGACCGGGGAGGGGGGGGGGGGGCGAAACGGCCTCCTTTCAGTTGATATCTCGTAACTATTGGCCTGTTTTTACATGCGTTATGGCGTTATGGTTTTTACATGCGTTTACATGCGACATGAGTTATGGCAAAAAAAAACTACTCAAAATTCTCAATGGGAATTTTGAGCAGTTGTAATTGGGCAAATTCCTCTATGGGAACATGCCAGCTTTTGGGTGGCTTTTCAGTAAAACCAGTGCCACTTCAGATGGTTTCAGGCGTGATGAGAAGTTTCAGATGGCCAGGAATGTCTCTACCAAAGATGACAATGGGGGCACAAGTCCGCCACATGCCCAATACAACCACGGATTATGGTACCTAGTTGGCAGACCGCCTTGTATCCATCAGCATGCGTCCATTATTCCCTAGCTTATGCCCGAAACTGAACTGTCGCAAAGCTGTCCCCTAGGCGCGGCGTTAGCTAACCCGCGTCCCGCTGAGCTTTTCAGTAATACGCATCACGACATGAAACTACATACGCTTTTTGTCACGTTTTGATTCCTCCATAACTGAAATGTAAGAATGCGTTTTAAGTTTTACAGTTTTGTTTAAAGTGAAAATGGCGTAACATGACGCGAATAGAACGTCATTTCGTAAAAAAAAAATCCGACAAAATTCCCTCAAAATTCTGGGCAACATGTCAGGCTGATGTATAATAAAGTACTGAAAGTTTGCTGTCGCTGGCTTAACGCATTTAGGCAAAGTGGATTGGGGCAGACCCACCCTCACTTCAGGAGGCGCGGGTCAAGCTTTGCATGCCTGCTTTGCTTCATAATCCGCCTCAACTGCATAAAAACCCCATCGGTGATTGCTGCGGCGCTGCGGAAAGTTATACCTAATTCAGGCATTCCAAGACGAATTCATACCGAGCATTCGATCCCACTTAGGTTTACATATACCCGTCTGACTGTCACGTTCCCCGTTCACAGGAAGCACTACCGACCCCTGCGCCTGTCCGGCCGGCTTCAGCCGCTGTGCCGGCCGATGTCTGAAATGTCTCCCCACCAGGCTTCTCTACGCCGACGCGGTAATCGCGTGCGCCGCACTGGGCGCCCACCTGGCCGCACCTCGCACCGAAGCCGAAAACCAGTGCGCCAAGGACGCAGCCCTGGTGAACCCTGAGCCGCTGCTGGGTTTCACCGACGCAGCCCTGCAGGGCACCTTTGTTGGTGCCGACGAGCCGTGCAACACCGGCGATCCAGGAGCACCCCGCGCGGCCTGGTGGACGCCGGGAGAGCCCAACGACTACGGCGGCACCGAGGACTGCGTCATCCTCGGCACAGGCGGCACGTGGAACGACGTGCCGTGCACGCTCTACCCGTACTACCCTCTGTGTCAGCTGAGACGCTGCCATCACCCCGAGTGTCCTTAGGAAGGGCGCGCGCTTCGAGCGGTGAGAGGGCAGGGCAAGCCACGCGCGGCCGTTCTACGCTCTTTTGCCGTTTTCGTCAGCTATGTTGTATTGCCTTAGCAGTAAACACCAACGGACATGGTAATTGGTAACCTATTTATGGACACAATCCGATCTAACCAGATGCATGCATAAGGAAACGTTTTTTTTTTTTAGTTTAGTCCGAATCTTTTGATGGGAAGGATTCACAAGGACAGAGCCACCGCTAAGCGAAACTTGTTGCGGTGACCCTGTCCTCTACCCTCCGATCGCGCAATTCCAGTTCTATGGCAGAATTTAGAGTCCAAAGTTTAACGTGCGCACATAGCCGCGCACGGCCGGTCCCCTCACTGACTTCACCTGGCTACGGCCTGCCACCAACCGCAACCATACCTGTCAGGAGGCCCATAAATGTCAAGCACCCGTCGCGCTTCGAACCCGGACTGTTGTAACCGGGAACGCGTGCTCTCACCACGCGGAGTCCAACGCTCTACCAACTGAGCTACGGGACCGGCTCCGGGAACGTTGTACTGATCAATATCGGGAGTTACGTATGTACAGTCCACAGCAGAAGTAATGTGCGGTTTCAGTCATGGGTATGTTCTGCTTCTGAAGCTTAGGAGCGATTAGCCAGACTACAATGGAACTGTGAATGTAGCTTATATGTATCGTCACCCTTGCAGCTGCAACTTAACCCTCGCCGGACCTATTGGTTTTCTACATACGCGCCGGCCGAGGGGGGGGGGGCGGGTACGACCCCCCCCCCCTCGCCGTTTCGCCCCTGGTGGAGCTAGCGCGTCGCGGAAAAAAAAACGAGCGTGTGCGCCGTTACGAGACGCAGAGATTGGTACCCGATTTTAAGGTCCTAGGTCAACCGTTGACCTCTGAGGTCAGGTCAAGTGCCCCAAGGTACGGTTCAGTT
Source organism: Amphibalanus amphitrite (assembly GCF_019059575.1). Lineage (NCBI taxonomy): Eukaryota > Metazoa > Arthropoda > Thecostraca > Balanomorpha > Balanidae > Amphibalanus > Amphibalanus amphitrite. Next base: position 62,666 of record NW_024882338.1, on the reverse strand, counting down.
TTTGGTGAATAACTTCGCAAAAAATGGCCGCAGAGCGCCGATTTTGGCAGCATCGTGTTCGCCTCGTCCAGGCGCGTCGAATGATATACTTTGTGTCCGGGTCAGGTCAACTTGGGGTGTTGACCTCAGGTCAAGGTCAGGTCAGCACCCCAAGGTCACGAAACTGGTCGAAAGAGGTCATGTCGCATATCATTCGATTCGGCAGGCCTTCCTGAGTCCATTGGTAGCTTTCTCGACTCGCTAGCTCAATTTGATCAAGAGTTATTGACGAAAAACTAAAATGACCTTGATGACGTCATAAATGACGTCACACAAGGTCAACATTGCAAAAGTGACGCATCTAACCTTGCAAGGAGTGCATCAAATCACGATTCTGTGTGCTTGAGATAGTTGGAGATCGTTCCCGGCTCCAGAATAGCAGTTTGAATTTTTCCCCATTGACTTATAATGGTGAGGTCACGAAAATGACCTGACCTCATATGACCTTTAGGAAAAATCCGAGATATACAAATTGTGAGACTCATAATGGATACTAGATCCTGCAAGTTTCATTTCCCTGTGACATCTCCTCTGGCAGTGAGGGCGTTGCGAAGTTGCGACATCTGAAGACCGTGCAGAGGTTCACTTATGACGTCATAGGTCAGTGACCTGACCTGACCCAAAAATGCGGTTGGTGTCAAAAGATCCGGCTTGGATCAAAGGTCAGGTATGCCAAGTTTCAGCTCTCTATCGCCAGCGTGTTCGGAGCTATCGCGAAAAAACCCTATGGGGGGGGCGACACCCGCCCCCCCCCCCTCGGCCGGCGAGGGTTAAGCAATTTACATCTTCTTTCCGATCACTCCGCATTAAACAATCGCCAGTCAGAGCCAACCGTTGAGATTGGTAAAGCCCTACATTACTTTAGCGGTGGGCTGTACTATTAAGTCAACACCCACAAAGACATTTCATCGCGGTGCCATTATTATGTTGAGGTCTACAGGATGTTTGGGTGATTCTGATAACCTTCTTACTGCTAAAACGATACCAGCAACGCGATCGCAGTCTCGTAAAAAGAATGCGTTCTCGGACATGTCAAATTGTGTCGATTATATAATTGGTTTGTCACAGTGAGCTGTTAAATCACACACATAATATAAAGAGCTGCGTATCTGGTGAACGGATAAACCGGCTGGATCATAGCGGGTGACCCGGCCCAACCCTGACCTAGCCATGCAATTCAAGTCATTTTAGTGACGAATGTGATAGCAATAACGTCTATTACCTGACGCTGGGTCGTGGAAGCAATTCAACTACATAGCGATAAGCCAGCGCAGGCGAGTGTAGCGTATAAACCTACCTAATTAAGAGTCGAGTCACCGCATATCCATCAGGCTTGTAACTTTTCGTGTGTAAACAAGCGGTGTGCATCTATTCCAAGCGTAATTTAAAAATGAACACTAATCTGTGTACTGTGTAGCAAACCATGTCACAGCAATGCTTCTATTGACCCACTGGGTTATTACGGAGCGAGCGAAGCGAGCGGAGTCTTACGTAGAATAACGGAAATTTCTGAGTACAGGGTGTTCGCGAAAATATGTCATGATTCTAATCGCTTTGTAGGAAAAATTGCTTGAACGCACGTGCACGTATTTATGCCCATTTGACAGAGGACATTTTCAAGTTTTCTTTCATATGCATTTTAATTTATAATATTAAAAATCTTGCCTTGCACAGAGCGAAAAACAAATATCGCCAAAAAGCACTTGGATTCGATGCCCGTAGTTTCCGTGCTACAACAGTTCGGTGCATGCTTTGATGCCTCCGCTGCACCCCTTGTAAGGCGATTTTTTACTGCACATGCAACTTACTACCAAAGTGATCGTTAGAAATCGAATGAACCCTTGAAAGTCCGAGAAAAAGAATTATTTATAGTCATTTAAACTACAAAGAGATCACCCATTTGGTCAACGAGATGCCTTCCCTGACCATCTGCGAGCTCGCGCAAGATGCGGGGTGCGGTCCAACATGTCTCATTATATTATTGATAATGACATGGGGATTATACCCTACAAGGTCAGGAATCAATAGGTGCTATTTAGGGTAGAAAAGGGCTAAGAATTTACTTTGCTTCGAGGATAAAAACCCAAATCAATTCTGAGCACCGCTCACCGGCCACGCCCGGTCAACCAGTGAAGCACACATCCACCTTCATGGAGGCGCCGACGGCCAGAACAAACGGTTTGGGTAGATATGCCACCCTCAAAGGCTAGGTAAGAACACCAGCTCCACAGTGCGAAGGTCATTGCTTGATTTGCGATAGACGCTCATGGTGCCGCGAGGCCTTCTTCTTAAGACTTCAAATTGAAACACCAACATTGCCGCTGAAAACTGCTGCGTGGGAGTGCTCTAGAAGTTTAACCCGGCAGGCGGTGGGCCTACCAGCCACCTTCCACGCGGTGGGGGGGGGGCTCTTTTTTGCCCCCCCCCCCCGTATCTCCGAAACTACTGGACGGATCCGAAAAATTCAAACGGCGTTTGATAGCCCTGTCAAATTTGTCGAGGGAAACCAAATTTCATTGACCTCGGGGTCACCGATGACGTCACAGGTCAGGTCAAAGATAAAATGTTTCACCGTTCACAGGGCTTCTAGGGAAAGCGCTATAACACCGAGTAAAACGCATTTTGTCGAAAATCAGCGATAAGGCGTCAGTTGTCTAGTACATATGTTGCTATTAGAGGTCACTGGTCATACCAGGTCAGGTCACAGGTCAGGTCACCAAAGGTCACCAAGGGTCACCACATGAGCCCAACTTTACTAAGGTTATGTGATGCATGTTTTATGGCCAGTTTTTCATTTCCAACTCAATGGTGTTGGTTATAAGAGCATCAGGCACGGTTTAGGTCACTTTCTGGTGGAGGTCAGGTCAAGGTCAGGTCAAAAAAGGTCAAATTTCAAAGTTGATATTTTTGCACAAAATGGGTATCGATTCGATGCAGCTTGTCACGGGGAGTCTAATGGTGGTCTTTGTTTTGCGCTACGAGGTCTAGAATTGCCAAAAATTGAGTTTGAAAATTTGACGTCATCAATTTTGAACAGTTTTTTCGCTATAACTTGGCCAAAAAACGAGGTATCGATCTCAAATTTGGTATGTAGATAGAAGGCGGTAGGGACTATCACATATATTCCGTTTTTTTCGAAATTCAAAAAACTTTTTGGATTTTTTGGCTATTATATTCAAAAAATCTATTTTTTGATTTTTGGGGGTCAAAATTCGAAAAATTCGAAAAACCGAAATAGTAGTTTTGTAGCCCTTTTGATTCTACACCTTTTATGTCTAAAACATTTTTCTGTATCTCTAAAGCTGTAGGCCTGACAGCTCTTCCCGCGAAACCTTTTTTTGGGTCGAAAATGGCAAAAATGACGTCACTCTTACGTCATTAGCGGCCAACCTATCATGGCCTTTGGAAAAATTTTTGGTCACCATGTGCGCTAGCTGCTCCCGGGAGGGTACTGAAAGTTTGGTGACGATCGGCGCAGCGGTTCTCGAGATATATCGAAAAAAGTAAAGGGGGGGGGGCAAAAAATTGCCCCCCCCCCACCGCCTGGAAGGTTAAGCGAGAAATGTGGGGCAACTCGGGGCAAGACAATGGTCAAAACGCTGCAGACATGCGCACGGGTAGGATGGGTTCAAGTCCACGCTTCGAAAATTGCACTCCGGTGCCTAAACGAAATGCTAGGGCCCGTTTCTTGAGCAGGAGGACCCTTACCCCCTGGTCGACCCATTCACTTGGTGTCAGCCCCATCGGCCGTTACCTGTGGGATATCTGAAGTCCAAGGACTACAGGAAGACAGCCAAGAATCTTTCTCGGCTGATGATAGTGATTGCAAAGGCCGTCCGTGTTCACTTATAACACGTGCGTGCGAATGAACCCTTACGTGTAATCTCTAGGTGATACGTGCATCCGCCGAAAAGGGGTTCATATTGAAAACAGCGTGTGGGGTGCGCCCGGTTTGACATGAGGCACTGATACATGTGTATAACAAAACTTGAAGATCCGGGCAACACATTTCAGCAAGACATTTGATCCTTGCTTATTTGAGCTGGCGATAATGGCGTAACGAAATCATGACATATTTTTGCGAATTTTGAATTTAAAAAAAAAATACATATTTATTTATTTTGTATGAGCGGCCGGCCGGCCGGCCGTGGTCACGATTCTGCGACGCTTATATCTCAGCAACCACTTGACCGATTTACATGCGGTAATTTTTGTAGGGTAGCTTCATTCCTTCTTCCAAGTATTGGACTATTCCCGATGCATGTGGGTGACCCCTTATGCACGTGCCACGTGCAAAACGAAGAGGTGTCACTTTTGTAATTGTTGCAATATCTCGGTAACTCAATATCTCGGTAACTACTGGGCCGATTGCGCTGAAAGTTGGCATGTAGGTAGGCACCCACTAGGCAATGCATATCCATGTGCCAGAGTTGGGGTGCTGCTGCACGTGCGCACGTGCAGGAGTCGATTCCAGATTTCGAGAACGGCTGGACCGATTGCGTTCAAATTTGGTACACGGTTACGGAGCAGTTAGTAGGGTGCCGTGCACAAGTCAGTTGGGACCCATTTTGCACGTGCGCACGTGCAGGGTGCCGCTTCCAGATCTCGAGAACGGCTGAGCCGATTGTGCTCAAATTTGGCATATCGCTAGAGACCGGTTAGTAGGGTGCCGCGCACAAGTCAGTTGGAGGTACCCCCTCGCAATTTCGCACGTGCAAGGCCCACCCTCTCGCTCGCTCCGTTAATCGCCCCATAAGGCGTTATACTGGTTCAATATTCATCGTCCAATGTCGAGCACTTTCACGAACTCGGTGATTTCTGTGCAGAATAAAACGACTTCGGTGTTATGTAGATGAATACTTGAACAGACTGGAACGGTGTACACAACTGTGTTCCGAAAGGTTTAGAATTTAGATACTAAAACGCATTGCTCAACCGGGAAGGAATAATAGCGTCTAAGGTATGTGGCTACGGCACCGCATCCGCCCGCGCACCGCCTAGATTCCTCAGTCAAACTAGCCATGTTGCGTGAGTTTGTGCGCGGGGGTGGGGACGTTTTTGGCAACAGCCGATTATCTAAAAAAAAAACTTATGAAGATAAAAATGCAAAAAAGTCGATTATAGCTCTCAACCAGTACTTCTAACGAAATCCAGGTCATTGTTCAATCTTCTATCCTACCGAGATACTCGTACAATTAAGGGAGGTCAATTATAGGCCACTGAAGGTAATCAACGGCCGCATTTTTCTCTGCTTCGACATTTCGAGCATAGGTATCTGTGCACAACTCAAAGGTCTGTACGAAGAGCGTATCCGACAGTCATTTTAAAGTTGTTTGTGCTTCATCATTCCAACATGTACATATACAAACTAGCTTCTACTTTCTAGTGACCATTCATGACCTAGTATTAACTTTCAGGTGGTTGCTGGCCATAAACTGCATCCTGCGCATTGCGTATGGACTATGGGTATCTGGATAGACTGTCATGATACCGAAAATATGTACATGATACCGAAATGTAGCTTGCAGTTTCTTTGCTAACAGCAGGAGGTCTTTGTACTTGCCCCCTCCCTTCTTGCTGCACTAAATGAGTGTCAAATTTTTTAGCTGACTTAATATGACAAACAAAGCCGGCATTGTATTGTCGAACGTCTTCTGACTTCTCAGTTACATAACCACTATAATGCGACATGCATTTGAGCGCTACAGGAGATATGCTAAGTACAGGTCTCGCGGGTTTTAGCGGTAGGTTTTGCGCCTAGAAAATTTAGTGTATGTACTTCAGGTTATATCTTCGTCGTCTTTAACTTCCAAGTGTTGAAGATGCGATCGACTTGTTGGTTCACAAGCCGGCCATGATTGTGTAAAATGGCTTCATCGTAGATCGATTAGTTTCTGAGATATAACCGGAAATGTAAAAGTGCAAAACCTATCGCTTAATCTCGCGAGAGCCGTACATCTTCACAATGCGAATAGTGTATCTATAACAAATAAGCCCCCTGGATATGTGTGGTTCAAAGTCTTTTAACCCTATTCCTGGCGGGCTCCGCCGGGACAAGAAACTGGCGGGGGGGGGGGGCGATTCGGCCCCCCTTCAGATCTCAAAAACTACACATCGCAGCGACAAACGGCGAACGGCGTTTGATAGGTCGTTTAAAGATCTACAACTTTTACATTAAACATTTTCAGGTCAGGTCAATATTGAGGTCACCAGAGGTCATCAACGATAAAGTGTTTTGGAATTAGTTACCTATATAACTTTTAAACTAAGAAACATAGAGACATAAAACCAATACATTTTTTGTTGCTCTCGCCGAGGCGATGCGAAATAAGTATGTGATAACCTTCACAGGTCAATTTAAAATTTGACCTGAGGTCAAGGTCAGGCCATTCATCAATGAGGTTGTGGGGTATGGTCATGCTGCATACCAAACGACGCGCCTTGACCAGGCGAGCAGTTTGGTACCACTTACAAGTCTTTAGCACCATCATGTCGTGATTAATTGACAGAAAAACGATTTATGACGTCACATGACCTCAGATGAACCTCGCCGGTGCCCCTGTCAATTAGCGGCACCAGGATCATCACCGATGAGATAATCTTCCGTAATACTGAAAGAACTGGGTGGTTTTGACTCGTTTACACGAAGCAGGAGGCGTTTCAATATTTCCCCATAGGCTTGCAATGTAAAGGTCACGAGTCTGGCCTGACCTCAGGTTACAGATATGAAAATTCTGAGACATACAAATTGTACATACTGGTACCCTTACTAAAGCCTATAGAGAAGAAATTGATCGGTCAAAAACTCTAGCTCTGGCGTGATTGCAAACTTTTCTGAGGTAGGGTCACCAAACCGCCTCTGGTGACCTGACCTGAGGTCAGATCAACTCAAAATTTTCAGAAATGTTGCGTAAAGGCCTTTTAGAAAAAGTCAGAAAATTTGAGCTTCCTAGCTCAAAGCGTTTGGGAGATATAACCAAAAAACCTCAGGGGAGAGGCTCCTGACTCAGGAGCCTCTGTTTTACACGTGTCACGTGCAGTGGGGGGTCACCCGCATGCATCGTCCATAGTAAAATACTTCTAAGAAGGGTATACGCTACCCCATACAAAAAAACCGCAAGTGTATCGGTCCAGTGGCTGCGGAGATATAAGTCGTACAAAAACGTTCCCACGGCGGCCGGCCGCTAATATTTAGCATTAAGCTTCGCAGGAGTCCTGAGCCCCCCCCCCCCCGCCAGGAATAGGGTTAAGCTACGACACTACCACGACTATTCTACGGAGATACAATCAAGGGAGGGCTGGCTGACGAGTGCTCTGGAGGATTCAACCAGGATACATGGACGTATTCATACATACCAACACCAACCGATGGTAAAAATGCTTCGATTATAATGGCAATGAGTGTAAAAAGGTGAGCATGTAAGAAATGAATAGAGCACCCACTTATGGCAAGAACATGACCCACCAGGTATAGCCGGCAGTGGTCTTTAGTTTATCAGATCCTTCAGATTTTCCTTTACCAGCTTCATGACATCAGAGTCAGCATCTGCCAACGCTTCGCACATGTCAAAATGATCCCTTGTAGGTAGAATATGACAAGTCGCATCACACTTGGCATCTTTAAGCGCGGACGCATACTCTCTTGCCTGTCTGCGAAACTCTGGCGAGTCGTGCTCCCCGACCAGTACCAGATGCCGCGCCCGGGAAATCCGGGTCACGGCACCAACATGTCGCATCGGACTGTTGCGCTGTGCGCATGCGCCGTCCATTCCAACCTTCTCGTTGACGCTCGTGTGCAGAAGCGGCTCCAAGTCGAACACGCCCGAGATGTGTACGGCAGCTACGATTGGCGGACGCTCGCTGTCGCCCAGGGTCGACCAATCAGCGAGTAGCATGGCGACTAGCTGCGCGCCAGCTGAGTGGCCGAACAGGAGGACGGCGCGACTGCGCAGATCCAGCGCCATCTGCAGGATGCGGCGGCCGACAGTACGCACCTGGCGATGCACGGTATCGGTCAGATGGGCGTCCTGATGTAGGATCCCGGTGAACTCAGTACTATATGATCTGATGTTGATCCCGGGAAATGCAGGAACTGAAGATACGAGAGGAGACAGGAGCCTGGCCAATCTTGCAAGAGGTGCAGGATATTTGTCGGGTATACTGAACGAGAGTTCTTTGGAATGCGGAATCCACAGCGATGCCTCCTCCATAGACGGAAATGTTTCGGTTGAAGATGATGACGAGGAGTTGGAATCCCGTGTGACTTGCAAAGTGGATTTGTGACGGGGAGCATCTAACCTACTATGCCGAAGGAGCCAGACAAGCTATTACTAAAACATAGAACAATTAAATCATGTAATATTAACAAACATCCAATCAGGTTCTTTTACAAGACTCGAGAACAGCCCGGAGAATTGATTGGCGTTGATGCGGGGGCGATGACACTTTAAGTTTTGACATATTTGTGAACAAACCAAATTTACTGAGAAGAGATCCATGAAGGCCACAGAGTTCTCGCCAGCCTGTGCTGATTGTGCGATGCTTATTCAGGAAATGTGTTGAAACTTGCAACTCCACTCGTATTACATATTATAGCGGCTGGTATAACAGTTGGATAATAGATTATGTGGCCACCATTGACGCTCCAGAACACAACACTTCCGAATCAACTGATATATTTTCATAGGCGGCGGACCGGGGAGGGCACCGGGGCACCGTGCCCCCCTTTGATTTTCGCATTTCAACATTAGTCCTATGGGCGTTGCATGGAAAGAATGGGACCAAAAGTCGGCAGTGCCCCCTCCCCCCTAATTGAAGGTGTTCCGCCGCTACTCAAAATAAATTAATCGATTCCAACCTACGGCGAAATTGAACAAAACATTAAAGCCTTTTAATACAGCTACCTATAAGAACTGCCGGTTTAACGTTATTCGAGTAACACTGACCAGTCAGTGTCCTTTCTTCGCCGAGGAGAATCCCAATACCCTCTGAGTGCACTGAGTCGACTCACCTGTGCCACAATCTCATCTAAGGTGACGGCCGGCGCCAGGTCGTAACCCACGGTGACCGTCCGCCATCCCAGTCGGTGGAAGCCGAGTGCCACGCCGTCAGACGAGGCCAGATCCATTTCCTGCCAACACAACAGCCGATACTGTTGGACACATTTTCTAGTTATTGGTCGGCGCAGAAAAGCTCAGCTTGTGTGTCGACAGCCGACAGGCTGGTGTTTTCGTTTAGGTTTCCACGTGATAATATAACGCGGCGTATGAACGTAAGCTGTAAACGCTGCCGGCATGATAATTGAAAATGCGACATGGAAATGTTATTTGGATAATAGCGGTTTTCACGACGGGCTATCCGGCGAATGCACCCGATTTGACCAAATCTGCACCTAATTTCTTTTACAGCAAATATCTTCATTTTGTGAATTTATTTCAGTGTTTTAATCGATGATGCTCTCTGATAATATGACAAAGAAGGCATATAAGCAATTAGTGCAACCTTAGCTGATAGCTGCTAAGAGACACACTGAACCTGATTTGACCAGATCTGCACCTTATCTGTACCAGATGTGCACCAAATGTGTACCAGATGGCCGCCGTGAAAACGGCTAATATCCATCAAACATTGCCAATAGTGCACAGTACATATATTCGGCTAGCGCCTAGCACGTCACCATTTCATCCTTAATGAATGCGACGGCGGCTTCCTGCAGGCCTTCATTAAAAACGGTGATATTATATACGAGTACGATACGAGCATGCATAATGCATGTAGTGCGGCCCACTGCATTGTTTTTTTCACCGGGGAAGCAAGAACAGCAGTTCTCAAATGGCACACTGTAGTGATAACTGAGGTCAGTCAGTTTCCAATAACGCAATACATAGAAGCCATGCCAGTCACAACATACATTTAATACCGTCTGTCATATTGCTAGTATCTTACTTTATCGATAGATTTGCCATTTGCGCTGAGCAGGCGGTACCTAAGTGCATTAGTGTCATTCAACACGCTACAAAGTGTGCGACCATTCAGGGTATAGCGCACCTGCATGGCCTGATAGAAATTATCACGAGAAGAGTAACGGGACATTTTCTGCGCGCTTCATCTGCCCAGCTAATTCCCTTACTTGGCCACCCACAAGAGCCATCACCATTTCGACGTAAAACCGCAACGCATTCAGTCTGAGTTTATAAAAAAAGCCTTTGACTCGCATCATTCACGGTTAATATATGCTCGCGGCATTTCACAGTAGTTCAGCTTCACTGAAATGTGGAAGTTGATACGATCATCAATTCTAAGCCGGCCGAGAGTCCAACATGGAAAAGCTGCTAGATAACCCGTATACTTCTTTTTTTTTTTTGTTCGACCCTTTTGGGCCCGACAGGGGAAATTCAGGGTCAAAGAATGGTGGATTCATTGAAATATATCAATATTAGAGTTCGATTCGATTCGTTGGCAGTTATCTCCACGCCGTCATGTGTTAAACGAGTTAATGTCGCCATCCAAGACATTGTACCAAATCGTTATAATTCCACATATTTGCCACTGACAGCTTCAGATTAAATTAAAGTCGGATCCGCCCGATTACAATAAGTCCAATCGGGCCCTGACGAATGCAGGGGGATATTTGGGGCATTTGGCCTCACCCATATCAAAGTGCCGATCGCCAGCTATCCAGCGCTATGAAGAGATAACTAGTTTGCTCGCAGAATCAGCCTACCAGATTCCAAGAAATATCGGGCGATTCTGGTTATTTATGACGTTATATCAAAATCTACGTTAGTCAAGAGTGGGCGATTATGCATCAAACGCCTTATTCGTCATACATGGTATGTCATATGACAATGGCATATTCGTCGGGTATCTACCAGCAGTATGAAAAAGCCCCAGACACTTCACCTAATCTCGGGGACTTAGGAATTGTTTGCATCAAACAATACGTTGAACTACAATATAAAGGACGCCCCGATAAGTCAAATCGCTCATCAAGCAGCGCTGAGTAGTGAGTACCAATGCCACTTGTTGAGCTTGACAACCAACACTCGAGGGCGCGTAGTCTGGGGACTCCCGAAGAAGGAAAATAACACCGTCTCGTTGAACTTCTGTTCATTACGGTTAGGTGAGTTGTGCTGATTCAAACTGCTCAGCTGACAGCTCCTGTTGTAAGGGCTTTACCAGCTGTGAAAAGCCTAGCTGAAAGCAATGATGTCTGATGGTGATTCAATCGTGGACAGTTCCTGCTATAAGGGTATCTTCATCTGTAACGAAGCTAGTCAAAGGTGGTACATCATTGCGTGGACAAGTTCAGACGCTCAGACAGACCAGAGACCGGAGCAGTCGGGGGTTCGGCCCGCCTAGCGCGTTAATGAAAGGCATGGTGCTCGTTAGTTGATCGAATGGCGACTTTTTAGGCTTGTTCTCGTTTCGTTATCTTCTCCAAGCAACGCGGTGATAATTGAAATAAAAACTGATGTTGGTGCCCATTGTTTTTGCTAAGCCAACGAGCCACCACGCATAAGGTCTATCTAAGACAGCTCAGTATACCAAATATAAAAACTACCAGGTGAGTAGTATCATAATGTACAGTTATAGTTCGTCACTAACCGTGATACATTGAGCTAGGAACTAACGCAGGACAATCCATAAAGTTCGACACTACGGGGCTCTTTTTTCGAGTCTAACAGTCTGAGACTCGAAAAAGACTACTGCCTGCCAATGACTACTGAGCGCCTGGCTGCCTCTTATCGAGCTTATCAAGTTAATTGCGGCCAGCGCCCAACGGATGTACTCTACGAAGGATTAATACATACAATAACACAATGAGCTATCATAACCGTAATGGCACAAATCGGGTCTGCAAGTCAGGGGCATTACTCAGCGGCCCGCCTGAGCCCACTAGACCATGCAAGAGCCAACACAACTTGAGGTGTCTCCCCCCACGCTTCTTTTATCCATCAAACGCGATCCCGTTAATTATGGTACAAAAGTATACCTCACCTGCCAGTACCCTCCGTGTATGAACACCGCCAGCGGAGCGTCGTCGGGTACATTCGTACCCAGCACACTGTACCGCTGCTCCGGCCCGTCTCCGTACCGAATGTCGAGCTCACACGGCAGCGACGCGCGCGCCCTCTGTGCAGCCGCAGTTACAGCTTCGGCGAAGAGCCGCACAACCTCGGAGGGCGCCACCCGTTGCACCCAGGCCGATGGCGAGTATTGCTGCTCCAGATCCGCGGCAGATGACGCCATTGTGATGTCACTGTGGGACAAAATGGCGGAATTTTAGGGACACTGATCACAGGGAACATCGAGAAGACAGTGGCGCAGGAACTACTTTCAGGCGGGGGAGGCACACATGATACTTCCCGGAACCTAAGGTACCGTACCCGCAAATCTAGCTTTCTCAGCGGTTTTAGGCCACTTATTTTTCACCCCTTGACCTTCTAAAAAAAAACGACATATGCAAAATAGGTAAGTGAGACATTCTGCCTTAGCTGTCAAGTCAGGGAAAGTCAGGGAAAATTCTTTTTAGTGTAATTTTTTTTCATTCAGTTTTCCATTGTGATCCACAATCCCTAATTTGGGGAGGACAAGCTGCCCCAACGGTTGTCGGTTTTTGGCCCTATGAAAAGTTGTGGGGGCAGCGCCCACACAACTTAGAGCTGTAGGAGCTGGAGGAGTAGGCTGCCCCGATTCCCCCGTGATTCCCGCGCCTATGGATGAAGATATAGGCGTGAGAGGTCAGAGGAAAATGCTAATTTCGGTTATATGTTAGGTAATGCGTTGGCATTATCGGCAGACAAGCCACAGGGACGTAGCAACAAGAGGCCGGGAGCCTCGGTTTTCATCTCATGTCTATGCATGCAGTATGGTAACTGGAAAGGAATGCGGAATGAAGTGGCTTCGTCACAGTAAACAATAAATTCCGTTTCTCAACATAATAAACTTTTCACGAATATCAGAGCCAGGCGTCAATAGAATCGGACTCTCGAGTCGGCGTTTATGTTTTATCAAGCCATGACTAAACCGGACCTCTGTCGCCTCCATATCTGACCTCTGTGTCACCTATGACCTGTCTGACCTCTGACCACTGACTGTCGCCTCTGTCTCTGGCATTTAACCCTTGTCAACGCCACCGCTGTATCACCCATGTACCCGACTGCACACTGCAGTCACCAGTATCAAATAAACACCCCGCCCCGTCCCGTTCCCCTGTATTTGTTACTCTCCCCGGGACTGTACTTTGTACACTGTACTCTACCCGGGAAGAACAGGACGGTACGGCGGACCTCCCAGCTGGTGCCTGGGCGGCCGACGAGTGAGCCACACCACATCAAACGGGGCCATCAGTCATTGTGGTTCAATGAAAAACGATGGACAGGTAGGTCGACTGACAACGATTCATGTTCGTGCGATGCCGATGGTGAGACCCAACTACTACTCTCCCGTCCCGGACAAGGAGAAACATAGCTGTTCCGCCGCCGACCTATAATAAATAGAGAACACTCGCAAACTCCCCCACTTGTAGGTACTTACCACTCTCCAATGAAGGAAAACCCCATACTCCCACTTATTCCACTAGTCACTACCAGTGTTTATAAGGCGCTGTAAATAGTGGCCGCCGCCCGCCCCTGTGTTTGGATTGATGGATCGTTATCTAACTCGAGTTCGACTGTTGCAGATATTTCTGCTCGAGATGGCAAATTCTGGGAGTCCGGTAAAAAGAGGGGTATTTCTTTTTGTGAGTAATCAGTAAAGGATATGTAATATGCCGGATGAATGTCAGTGAGACGGCAAAAAATGGTACTTTGTTACTAGGCACTTTGTCAAAGAACGCAAGTGGGCTGACGTGGGCTTATACACGAGGAACGGGCAAGCTATTTGACGTCACTCAGCGGCCCTCAGCGAAAAAGAGGCTTCACCGCCGGGTACGAAAAGAGTGTTTGTCTAACTAAAAACTGAAGTACATTGTCTGCCTTACTTGTCAATGATATACGATATTGTTTACCTGACTAGACACTGAAATGCGATTGTTTGTGCCATTAAATGCTGTGATTTGAAGACTTGGGGATCAAAACACAAAATAATTAATTGGACGACTAAAATTCCACTGACAAAACAACGTGCACCTAACACCTTGAAAAGAGCATGCTCCTTTATCACAAAAGAAGTATGAAATTATTAACTTACATATGCGATCATCTCAGAACGCTACACCATTTCTTCAAAAATGAATGAAGCAATTCGATTCCATAAACCATTGTCATAAAGATCCCCTTTTCTAGTAATATATGTGACGTTTGGATTTGCCTGGCAACTTCCTCCGTGGACGGGGCCAAGCCGGTCGTCTGGTGACGGTAACCGGAAGTTCCACTTCCGGCGGAGGGCGGAATACCGACGGCCCCTCCACGGCGGACCGGAAGTACATACATTGGAGTGCAGTGACCGATCGTGCCGTTTGCATCGGATACAGGAACTACATATTCATTATTCAATGACGGTCTGTGCAAAACAGGAATTGACCTCCAGAATGGGCACATTTGCTTTGGATGTAATGTAACAGAACGATATGGTATTCATGTTTTATTTATTATCTGCTTCGTTACAAGGAAAAAGTGATCGTTGCAAACATACAAAAACATGTATGATGCATGAATCCGATGTCTTCTTCCGCTTCCTACATTGGTTTGTAGGGAACAAGTCCTGCGTCCACCGGCACCCGATGTGGTAACGACTACGGTACTACAAGTAACACGTGACATAGCCACAGCCAGCCCACATCTTCCGTCCGCTTAAAGCTGCTATCTTGAACACACAGCGGTACTCTAACAGCCGGGACAGCCCAGCATCGGAACGTGTAGACCCACTTCTCGCCAAGCTCGGGTGTTTGTTGGAGCCTGACTCCCTATTCCGGCGATCACACTTATTGTCGACTGTCATCGTTACGAGAACAAGTCGGGTGATTCAGCCCGCTCTCCCAACCGCCCGCGCCTTCCGTCTCATGAGAGGCCGAATCATGAAATCACAGACACATCGATACAGCTGTGCTCTCGACTTGTGTATAGAAGTTATGACTTTTGAGCGGGAGAGGGAGAAAGAGAGAGAGAGAGAGAGAGAGAGAGAGAGAGAGAGAGAGAGAGAGAGAGAGAAAGATAGAGAGAGAGAGAGAGAGAGAGAGAGAGAGAGAGAGAGAGAGAGAGAGAGAGAGAGAGAGAGAGAGAGAGAGAGAGAGAGAGAGAGAGAGAGAGAGAGAGAGAGAGAGAGAGAAAGGTAGAGAAAACGAATGAGAAATAAAGAAAACAGAAAAAAAGAGAGGGAGGGATGGCAAGAAAGGGAGAGCGGGAATGAGACAGAGAAAAAGGTAAGGGAGAGAGAGAGACTGCAGAAATCACGCGCAGAAGAAGATACGGCTGACTACGCAGTATACTTTAAAGCGTCTCGCAGAATTTGGGTCCAAGGTCGCCTCGCCAGGCGAGCGTGGGTCGATTTGGGGCATTTCCTAGTCGATATCGTCGTTTTACCGCGGCGTCGACAGACTGGCGTGAAGGCGCTATCGTCCCAAAACTTACGATAAAACCGAT
The DNA here is from genome assembly GCF_019059575.1 of Amphibalanus amphitrite. Taxonomy (NCBI): domain Eukaryota; kingdom Metazoa; phylum Arthropoda; class Thecostraca; order Balanomorpha; family Balanidae; genus Amphibalanus; species Amphibalanus amphitrite. Next base: position 47,043 of record NW_024882338.1, on the reverse strand, counting down.
TAGCAGCCGCATGGCACAAGGCACCCGTGACACGATTGTGGCCGGACGGAACGGAGGAAAGAGGGGAGGAGAGAGAGACAGAGAGGGGGAGAGGAGAGAAGGAAAAAAGAAAGAGAAAGTGATGGAGGGAGAAATATGGAGAGAGGGAAAGAGAAAGAGGAAGAGAGAGAGAGTGAGAAGTGAAGAAGGGAGACAGGGAGCAAGGGAGGAAGGGGATGGAGAGAGAGGGAAAGAGAGAGAGAGAGGGAGGGAGAAAAAGAGGAGAAAGAGAGGGATGGAAGAGAGGGAAAGAGAAGATAGAGGGAGAGAAAGAAAGAGAGGGAGGGGAAGAGTGAGAGAGTGAGGGGCAGAGAGAGAGAGAGAGAGAGAGAGAGAGAGAGAGAGAGAGAGAGAGAGAGAGAGAGGGAGGGAGAGAGAGAGAGAGGGAGAGAGAGAGAGGGAAGGGAGAGAGACTCAATCCACCTTATGTATCTAGAAACACCCCGTGCACCCAGTGGTCGATAAAACTTCCAACGTGCCAACGCCCGTTGGAGCAAGATAATAGCAATGCTTCGAAGAGCTGGAGACAGTCCGCCCGTCTACATGGATGCTTCCTTACGCCTAAAATACAGCATTGACTTATGACTTTCTAATCGTCCGGTGCTGTTATCGGCTGCTCGGTAAGTACCGCGTGTATGTTCCCTCATTCACTCCTGGTCACCCTTCGGTCACCCCTCGCTGGGTCGGGCCAGTCGGCTATTTTTATCCTCTTTCCGGCTAGGCCACCCGCTGAGCTCTCGCCGTGCCGCGCCGTCTGCGAGGGACCTGACCCTTCTGCCGGGACAGGATTCTCCAGGTGTCTCCAAGGAGCCATCATAGCGCTAAGGGTGTGCTCCGCATACACATACATTGATTTTCGCCCTTACTAGCAGGGCCGCTGGCACGCGTTGGCAGCGCCCTGCGGGCATTTTTTCGCTTAGGGTCATTTTGTGGTAAGGAGGATCAGAAAATCACCCTTCCAACTTTCTCCAGGCCTGGGCGTTTTATCGAGCGCGCCTGAAAACGCACAGTGGACCGAAATCACACTTCGATTGCGTTACTTCGCATTAGGTAATACGATAAAAAGTCCGCTCTTTTCTCAATCAATACGGACAAGTGCGTTAAAGCACAGATATAAACTTTTGAATTAGAAGCTTTAAAATGCTAAATTTCAACATCTCTAAGCTGATGATAATCGTTAGTTGTTTCTTTCAGACTTTGGCGCGCAAACGTAGGCATTCAGATCCACCGTGCGACCGGTCACCGTATGCAGTAGTGTGATCAGTGTGATGGTGTGAGTTGGGGAGTCAAGGCCGTGTGGGGAGAAGGTGAGGAGATAGGTACCGGTGTGCCGACGCGGCGGATGGCAGTGAATTTTCAGGATAGGTAGCAAAAGGCTCATTCCCAGACGTTGTGCCAAATTTTGCGGCGCTAAGCGACACCAACTTTTACGCTATTCGCGAAAAAAACTTAGGGAGGCTGCTCCCCCCCCCCCCCCGCCAGGCGAGGGCTAAGTTGGAGACAGTGGTGGGACCAAGATGTTCGTTGGAGCAACTCCAAGCATTTTATCGACCTCTGCGTGCACCCCTGCACGGGGGTGTTAAAACGAAACACCCCCGTGCAGATTTCGCCAGGGTTCGTTCACGTTAACTGCACGCATTAACTAATCTTACGAATTTCTCATGCGCTAATAAAATGAAATCTTCTTAACCGAATCAAGGCTCTCATGCGCAAGCGCATAAGTCACTAGAGAGAAAAAACGTTGAGTTGATTGATCATGAAAATCAGCCATAGGCCCATAGACACGGATCGAATAAAAGATATTATGTATTTCGGTCAAGCAAAGATAGCAAAGCGGGTCTATTATTTTTTGTGGCCTTAAACATAACATGCAGATTAAAGCAAACACACATGTCAAGAGCTGAACACACAAATCAAAATAACTTACAAGTAGCCTAGACGTGCTTCTCACGCTTACATTATGCAGACATTTGTGAGGCACTGCATAGCAGACCCCGAGAAAGACGCTTTGGAACATCCCCATCTCCATGAGATTTGCACCAGACAGTGATAATTCCTGTTCAACATAGACGCACGCACACACGCTCAGCGACAACATTCAATGCAAACAAAATATAACTTTATGCTTAGCAAACATAGCTTGTGCCCCCCCCCCCCCCCAAAACAACGTTTATGTCATTTCCAAGCACCAGCGCCCATCTTATAAGCTAATCCATGCATCCCACATCTTACAGCAGTCAACATGCATCAGCTGATGTCAATAAAGGTACAGAACCGGTGTATTCCGCTAAGCAGTTCGATGTCAAGGTCAGCTGCTAATTGGGCACTTTGCAGAGATCACAAACAGGCGACTAGTAATTTATTGAGTGGAAACTACAGCTGCTCTAACATACCCGTTTGACAGAGTTCAGGTTTCGATGCAGCTGCAGAAAAATAGCCCATGCGACTTTCTGGACCTCAACAAAAACCATCATGCCCGAACTTCAAACACACGTTTCAATCATGAATCCTCCCAGCAGTTACTGTTTTCGGCGCTCCAAACTAAGCCGGCGACGCCTCTTTTAGTCCATCGCACTGGATAACTGAGGTCCTAGGACATCACTGGATAGAAAGCACCTCATCCACCGTCACTATTTTCTCCTCCACTTCCAGAACTTCATCAACCCTCAGCAGCATCTCCCCAGATTTCAAAACCTCCTCCACTTCCATAACCTCTTCTACCTTCAACACCTCCTCCACCTTTACTACCTCATCACTTCTTCCTACCTCCATCCCCTCCACCACTTCCTCCTTCCCCTCCACCACTTCCTCCTCGTATACTACTTCCTCTTCTTCAGTCACTTCCACCACCACCTCCTTCCTCCTCAAGAACTGCCGGGAGAAAACATCCCAAAACCAGCGCCATTTTCCTGTCGACGCGGGCGGTTCCGAAGACGACGACGAAGCTGAAGAGGATGCTGAAGACGGAGCCGGTGAAGTTGACCCAGAAGAAAAAGACGCCGAAGAAGACAGCGCCGGAGAAGCTGACCCGGACGAAGATGTAGAAGACGACTTTTTCGGCTTCGGCTTTTTGTAGCTCCACGCCGGCACCGGCGCGTCATGTTGGTCACAATCGCGCACGAATGCGTCTCCCCGGCGGCGGTGATTCATGCCATCACTGCGCACCCGAGAAACCTCGCCGGAACGCCGCTCCGGGCCCGGCTCCAGGCCAGCGGGCAGGTCGAGCTCTCTGCCCAGCGCCATCACGCTTGGTTAGGCGGCGTCTTCTGAGTTCTCAGCTCTGTCAGTTGTTAGCACCTCAGCTGCGCACCTCGTTTCGTCAGCGTATATTCGCGTTGAACTCTGTCGCTCGCACTGGTTAGCGCCTTTGAGTTTATTTCCGGGTCTCTCGGTGGTCAGCCGTTCTCTGTTTATCTCAGCGGCTCGTCAGCGAATTTGCTCTAGTCTCCGATCACCAGCCAGCGCCTCTGAAATGGGAGGCGCCGGCCGCAGTCAAAAACCACACCTGTGTGATGCAACGGCTCCCACTTCGCTACACGTTTCTCTGTCTGAAACGCCACTCGCCTCTGAGATCCCGCCTTCCTGTCTGGTCGCTTATCAGCACACACGTCCAACTCCGATCAGGTCTGAGCGTACACTGGGCCGGCTGTTCGCACGCTGCTGGTTTCCCAGAGTGATACGTCAGCCAGCGCCGCCGCGCGGCAGCGGCGCGCGGCCCGCAGATCCACCGTGGAGATGTGCTTTGTTTGATCTCCAGACTCCCGGTAAATGACTAGCTAGACTATCAACAATGGATTAAACGATGACCCGATGCAGGATGAAAATCAGCAAGTAATGAAAACGGTATCACTCATCCAGCGTCATTCAGCGGAGATGAAAAATGATGCCCATGGTTGGCTTTTATCGTAGAAAGTCGAGTCATTGTTCATTTCACTCGAGGTGTGCCGTTTCCCCAAAAGCAGCACCTCCAGACGTCAGCTGATTAAACAGCTGTTTCAGCGGGGGAAGGGGCGGCGGGGAGGCTTAATTCGTTTTTTCCAACCCAGGAGAGGCGCTACCCCATCCGTCCGTCGTTCCCATCCTCAGGACGTTCAAATCCTTCTCCTCCACGCCGCAACCCTCGGTCCGGGCTGGACAGGCACCTTTATCTCATGCGGGCTGCTCACTTGGAGCTGCTCTCAAGGGAGCGCACCCGTAGCCGGGTGCAGTGGGTACGGGGGGGGGGCGGGGGGCTGGTCGGCCTGTCAGGCAGCCCCGGCGACTCATTAGGGTGCCTACCGGGACCAATGTCTCCCCCTAATTCCCTACATCCTTTCGGCTTTGAAATGGTCTTGTCAGACCAAAGGGGTATAACCCAACAAAACAAACAAAACAAAGCGCTACCCGAAGAATAACCCATTGCGTCATTAAGAACTGGCTTACACATCACTGCAACCATCTGGATGCGTGGTCTAGTTACGGAGCGAGCGAAGCGAGCGTAGTCTTTCCTTAGATTAACGGAAATTTCTGAGTATGAGCGGCCGGCCGGCCGGCCGTGGTCACGCTTTTGCAAGGCTTATATCTCAGCAACCACTTGACCGATTTACATGCGGTAAATTTTGTAGGGTAGCTTCATTCCTTCTACCAAGTATTGGACTATTCCCGATGCATGTGGGTGACCCCTTATGCACGTGCCACGTGCAAAACGAAGAGGTGTCAGTTTTGTAATTGTTGCAATATCTCGGTAACTACTTGGCCGATTGCGCTGAAAGTTGGCATGTAGGTAGGCACCCACTAGACACTGCATATCCATGTGCCAGAGTTGGGGTGCTGCTGCACGTGCGCACGTGCAGGGGTCGTTTCCAGATCTCGAGAACGGCTCGACCGATTGCGCTCAAATTTGGTACACAGTTAGGGACCGGTTAGTAGGGTGCCGTGCACAAGTCAGTTGGGACCCATTTTGCACGTGCGCACGTGCAGGGTGCCGCTTCCAGATCTCGAGAACGGCTGGGCCGATTGTGCCCAAATTTGGCACATCGCTAGAGACCGTTTAGTAGGGTGCCGTGCACAAGTCAGTTGGAGGTACCCCCTCACAATTTCGCACGTGCAAGGCCCACCCTCTCGCTCGCTCCGTTAGTCGCCCCAAAAGGCGTTATACTGGTGAGTAGGATAGTAGGGAACTCGCCTTGTGACATGTAGGCCTGGGGTTCGCAGCCGGCCATCCGCGGAAATTTTGGCCCGTTGTAGGTTTTAGGTTGTGTTAGGTTGCAAATTGTTGGTTATAGGTGGTGGGTTGTAGGTCAGGTCAGGTAAGCATAAGTTCGGTTAGGTTTGGTTTGGTTTGGTTTGGTTGGAAAGAAGCATCGCCGGGTAGCGCCTGTCCTTGGTTGGAAAAACGAAACACGCCGGCCGGTGGGAGGGGAGGGGCGGGGGGGGGCTATTTGGCGGTGCGGCCGCTCCGCTGTGGCCTGGGAATCCCGGGTCCGCCCGCTGACGTCACACAGCACGTCAGTGACGTAATACCACGCGCCACCCGGCGCAACGCCTTCGAACCTCCCTGACCAAAACCATATTAGGAAAATGGGAATGTGATGAAATTCGTTCCACTCTAGCGTAAGCCGGCGGCGACAGTGCTGCAGTGTGCCACGGCCCGGCCCACAATCAGAGCTTAGCGGCGTCCAAACCGTGCGCGGAAAACACGCTGGTCTTTCCAGACCGGGGGTGGACTCGAAATTTCCCAGCCTTGGTGCTCGCTGGCAGTGCATACACTTAAGCTACACACTTTAGCCTCACACTTAGCCTTACAACGCCCCGCCATATGTGTACACCGTACCATACGTACGGTGTACTAAATGGCAGGGTACCATGAGACTTGGGAACACATCGAAGCTCCTGTTACGTAGGTATCACTAAGGCTTAGCAAGGACAGTTTCGTGACTTGCATAACAAACACCTTACTTTGATTCCAGCAATTCCAGTTTAAATTGCTTTGATCCAGTTTAATTTCTTTTTTATTCAGAACTGATATAAAAAACCGTCGCAGAACCCTTGATTCCGCTCGCACAAAGGCCAAAGCCCATCTTTCTACCTCCAACGCGAGGGGAACCACCAGGCTCAAAGCACGCGCTGAGAACCTAGTGGCATTACAGCACATTGTCTTTCCTGAAAACCGGTAAAAGCACTCGATCGGAAGCAAGAAAAGCATGACATCACGGTGAAATTACCTGGAAGTCATGCGTCAGCGTTCCCTGCGGCCAGCGAGTACCGCTCGCTGTGTGACTCGCCACCACGCGCGGGATCGCGCCGGTGGGATTTGCATTGATTGGCGGCGAGTTCAGAGTTGGGCTCAGCCAGTACACACGGCGGGCCAGCGCGGGTCCCGGGGAGTTCCTGCAGAGTCCGGACCGCTCACAGATACCGTGTTACGTCTGGCCGATGACTAGACAATGTCCAGGTGCTCCAGAATGTTCCAGGCAACTAGACTGTTCCAGGATGATGTGCCAATTCGCGCCGTTTTGAGATACAGACCTGCGCCTCAGGCGTTTGGCAACAGTACATCGTATGGGGCCCACATGACACACGTGAACCCCAGCCTAATCTAGATATGCTCTATGCTAATACCAGCTACTGTGCAGGTAACCCCCGACAGAACGCACTGTATAATGCATGTTGCATACTCTACCGTTATCGGAGAGGGCTCAGAGAATATCACAATGAAGGAAATTCACGGTGCATTTATTTGCATTCATTCATTTTATCGACTCATTTCATTTCACTTTCAACCGGTCGCAACCATTCATTCATTGTCATTCATCTATTTATGTCCATTTACTTGCATTGAAAGTGTAGCATGCACTATGTGATTTATTTATTCATTCATTCATTTATTCAGCAACTGTGGTGGATAAGGCCATCTACAAACTACTACATAGACGAGACGAAAGATGTTTTGAACACGTTTGAACACCATTTAAGTCGAAGTCAACGAGCATAAGCAGCAGGGAACAAACAAGCAGTGGGCAATTTGTGAAGTGTTTTAGCTCTATGATGCCTATTTGTAACTCCGTATTTATTTATTCATCTTGACGTATACTCACTGGCGAAGGCACCCTGTGACCACTGAAGGCACCAAAGGCATCCTACTGCTGACAGATATCGAAACGCCGGGTATTTCAGGATGACAGGGTGAACTGCTCATTTTGCAATACGATTGATGGTCAGTGCACGAGTCGAATGCACCGTTTAATCATAAACATCCACCACAGGGGAGCACCATGGGGTGCGACCCGTGACTAAAGAGCCTCGCACTGTGCGCGAACTGGCACATCATCCTGGAACAGTCTAGATGCCTGGAACGCTCTGGAACACCTGGACATTGTCATTGTCTAGTCATCGGCCGGAAGAATCGCCTTATCTGTGAGCGGTTCGGACTCTGTGGGACTCCCCGGGACCGCTGGCCGGCCGTGTGTACTGGCTGAGCCCAACTCTAAACTCGCCGCCAATCAATGCAAATCCCACCGGCGCAACCCCTCGACATATTGATGATGTCGGTAAAGAAAACAAATGATATCCGATCACAAGGAGAGGCGAAGCCGGCATTTTCCAAACAAGAAGTCCAGAGAACTGGCAGCTTGGACTTCTAAAAAGTGGAGCTTTTCAGACGACTCCAAAGTCACTGGATAAAACATAAACGATAACATGCTTCATTTGGCTCGCCTGGCGGCACCTCTAATTCATTTGGCTCGCGGGCCTATCCGTCCAGTTACCTCGTACTAAAGTTTGAACTTTAACCCTATTCCGGGCGGGGGGGGGGGCTTTAAGGCCCCCCTTCAGGGTTTTCTTGTGCCATTGCCAAACGCCGCAAGACTGAAAGCTCATACTCGGTGACTTCTTCTTAACATTCATTGCGCACATTTTGACAAAAAAGTTGCCGGGTCAGGTCAGGTCAGGTCACCAGAGGTGGTTTGGTGACCCCACCTCAGAAAAGTTTGCAATCACGCCAGAGCTAGAGTTTTTGACTTATCAATTTCTTCTCTTCAGGTTTTAGTTAGGGTACCAGTATGTGCAATTTGTATATCTCATTATTTTTATATCTGTGACCTGACGTCAGGCCAGACTGGTGACCTTTACATTGCAGGCCTATGGGAAAATATTGAAACGCCTCCTGCTTCGTGTAAACGAGTCAAAACCACCTAATGCTTTCAGTATTATGGTATATTATCTCATCGGTGATGATCCTGGTGCCGCTAATTGACAGGGGGACCGGGAAAGGTCATCTGAGGTCATGTGACGTCATAAATCGTGTTTCTGTCAATAAATCACGACGTGATGGTGCTAAAGACTTGTAAGTGGTACCAAACTGCTCGCCTGGTCAAGGCGCGTCGTTTGGTATGTGGCATGACCATACCCCACAACCTCATTGATGAATGACCTGACCTTGACCTCGGGTCAAATTTCAAATTGACCTGTGAAGGTCATCGCATACTTATTTCGCATCGCCTCGACGATAGCAACAAAAAATGTATTAATTTTATGTCTCTATGTGTCTTAGTTTAAAAGTTGTATAGGTAACTAATTCCAAAACATTTTATCGTTGATGACCTCTGGTGACCTCAATATTGACCTGACCTGAAAATGTTTTACGTAAAAGTTGTAGATCTTTAAACGACCTATCAAACGCCGTTTGCCGTTTGTCGCAACGATGTGTAGCTTTTGAGATCTGAAGGGGGCCGAAAAGGCCCCCCGCCCAGAATCGAACCTTTCAGAGCCCGCCCGGAATAGGGTTAAGGTGGCCAGCCCACCTTAACATTATACCTCTAAATCACCTCTACCTCTAAATTTTGATATTATAATTGATATTATGATATATAGTATATTTTAATATTAAAGTTAATATTAGTTTTGAGTTGAGATAGCCAAATTGAGGTCCCTGGCTTGCACTTACCGGTTTGGGCACTCACAACATCGATGATTGTTTTAATTCGGAGATATTTAATTTCAAAGTGTGCAGTTATCAGATTCTAAGGGGCTAATGCATTTTGAATGCCCCCTTAGACTTTGTGACGTCAGCGCAGACCTAGCGATTTATACTAAAACCTTGCTCATAGACCTCTGTACACCTGTACAGAGGTCTATGGTGTACAGAGGTCTATGCCTTGCTAAAAGACAATTGTGGTGACATACGGCCTTGCGCGCAACATCGGTCACACTTTTTAAATGAATGCTTCCAAAGGGCGTCAGAGGAACAGCGGAGCCTCCCCCCCCAAAAAAAAAACAAAGAAACAAAAATAAAAGTCAAATGTCTCAAAAACCTGTGAATATTTTTGACTTGTCCGGGGTCACGCCGGTAATGTATTTATTGAATCATATTGGTATTTGGTACCGGGTTTGGTACAGCATTTCAGAACAATCACATCCCGTACTGCTCGATGGCACTGTTCAACAGGAAAGGTTGGAAAAGGATTCACATCACACATGTTAGAATACGGACAATTAAAGGGACTATCCCACCTTCTAAAATATTGTTAAAACCACTTAAATTGTGCCCGACTTTATAGATTGGATGACCAGGAACACGGTTCTGGCATTTATTTTTCATTAAACATCTTAGGCTTCCCATATTCCAAACACAAACTTTCAAATATGTGACGTCACAGCCAAAATTACCTCCCTCCCCAGGCCACATTACTGTCATAAAGCTGATTCTTTTTACTCTGTACTGGCACAACAACAAAGTTCAGACCAGGTTTTAAGCGATTTTTTAACGAACAAACCCATTTAAATCAGAACGACTAAACGAGGTGACGTCACACTAACGGTCGCTCCATGTTGAAGATAGGGCCTTGTACAAGGCCCATTTTCAAATGAAGGGAACGAATTTCTTCAACACCAAGAGGCCGCGGGGGTTGCAACCTAGATAGATAGTGGTTTCTGAACCTCGCCGCAAACTTGGCTATCTCAACTCAAACCCCATGTTAAAGGTGGGATAGTCCCTTTAATGTTAGAGGTTTATAAAATACCTAATGTTGGGCAGTGCCAGTCGATCAAGATGGCATTTTTTTCTTCTTTTCAGGCTACCGCATACCATCCAGACCGCGGCCAGTGGCCGCTAACTTTGCCGCCACAGTCCCCGCCACAGTTCCCGCCATTGGCCGCCACAGTCCCCAGCGGGCGGAGGCCGGTCGCCGCCGACAGTCAAGAGGCCCCCATGAGTCAGACGACGCCACGCCGCGCCGACTGGGACGCCTAGCGCGACCGGAAGCGGCCACACAGCATCGGCCCGCGGCCAAAGCCAGGAGGAGCCGCAGTGCAGTTGTCCGCCCCAGCCCCCCGAGCGTCGGCATCAGCACACTGTACAGACTCCAGACCGCGTCCTGCGGCCCACGTCCAAATGCAGCCGTATGGCCCCGCCACAGGCTCGCCGCAGTACTTACCGGGAGGATTTCCGGTGAAATTTGGTAAATATTCATTTAGTTTGCTTTTTCTAAACCACGGTACATACATCACTTGTATGCCAATTCATTAACTGTTTTGAAGGTGGGAGGGTCCAATTCGATGTAAACATGATGCTTCATATAGGTATCGTCCGGCGGACGCTCGGAGGCCTTAAAATCAGCGCACTGTCATGAATTTAGTAAATTATACATTATTAGCAGTGACGTCACGGGCCGGTAGCTAGCTACCAAGACTCTATATACAGCGTGGGCCAAAAATATGAGCCACTTTTTTTTAAGAAATTTTGTCCGAATGGATGAATGGGTGGCTATGGGCCCGGGTGCCCCGCCAAGCAGTGCTTGTTGCGAATGACACCACGGACCCACCACCCCTTGCCCGCGTCCGGTTCACCGGTGATAATTTGGATCGAACTTTTCAGCAGTAATTTTTGGAAAGTGGTAAAAAAAATACGAAGAAGAAACTTCCACAACTTCAAAAATCGTTTGACAAATTATACGATACCTATTTTATGGAAAAGTTTCAAAGGAACCGTTACTGACGTTGCGATCGTCATTTCAAAAATGGGATGTGTACGTACGTCTCTCTCTTTTATTTGCGCATGTGCTCGAAGTGGGCACCTCCACGCTCAAGGAACATCTGAAGGCGCTCCAGGAAGCTGGTAGATGGCACTGAAGGACAAAGTACCCGCCACCAGTGCAGTGGTGCGCCCGCCACGACTCTGACTCAAGGGACTCACGGGACTGTCGAAACGACGCCCCTCGTCGCTGTTTCACTGCCACTTTGCATGGGGGGGGGTGGCAGGGGGGGGGGGGACTCTTTGTCTGTGGGAGGGGAAGGCTCCCACTCAGCCTTCGGCACTCCAGAATCCCCGCATCGGAAATTATTCACCTTTGACACAGGGCACAGGGCACTGGGTCATAAAGAGCAGAGGTCGTCGCCACATTTTCCTCGTTCATGTTCCAAGGAGCGGGTGATTTACGTGGTGACATATCCCCATTCATACAACACTTACTACCACTCCAACAAGAGCTCTTTGATAAAAGATATACGATTATCTATTGAATTCATTCTTGCATGTTAATATGACATATCTTCACTGCATTACCAAATAATCAGCTACCGCGCCCATAACGATAACGGATAAGATAGTCATGATATGACGTCATATCTAGCAACATCAGGCAATACAGCGCGACGTCACTGATAAAATTAGTATCCAACGGCCAGACAGTCGGCTCACACACCACTTGAGTTTTTCATCAATGAAAATGTGTGATTGTGCATTAGCGCAAAAGAATTGGTACCGATATCAGCCGTCGGTAACCAGGTTATTAGTGTCGCAAGTCACTTTTGCAACTAACTCATCAAAAATGTTTGATCAAGGTCTACGGATTTTGTCTAAACTCTTAAACAGATATTGCAAAAATGATTGAATAAAATGATCCACGTTGTCCAGAAACAAGAAATACATTTAAACTTCCTTTCACACCTATATGCAAACAAAGATGACGACAAAATTCTAAATACCAGACGTTCCGGTTACAGAGTCCCTACGCAAACATGTCTGATTCCTCATATTACAAAATTCGCTTTGTTCGTATTAACAGGCGGCAATAAAGATCAATCGATGCTCACTGGAAGTGAAATAATATCATCGGCTTGAAGGATATCCTTTGAACAACGCGTCGAGGCTCATTTGTCTTCACTCCCATGCAATACCACCCAGCTTTATGGCATTCCGAAGAATCTCTCAAGAAACATACCTATACTAAAATAGCCTATACCATGTCACGAAACTGTCCATATAGCTAAGTTTTCATTATACCAAAAGATATTACACATACAGCGAGCAGGAGCGATTGTGGTTCTGAAGGTGCGTAAGCGTGTCGCTAATTTCCAGAACGCGATGGGGAACTCCTGATGATGAAATCGATCTGATCAGCAGACAGTGGCGTGACATTTGCCTGTGCGGCGGTCCAGTCCTCTGTACCGTACACACTGACTGACGAAGATGAGGGAACCCCCGCGTCCGCACGCAGACCGGGCCAGGCTCTGGGCCGAGCTAGACAAACCGGTGTGACGGGACGATGACTCATCTCGGCCGGTAGGTGAGTTTGGCACCACCTCAACGATTGGCGTTAGTGTTACAATATCGGTACAGTGTACCAGACCAGTCCTACACCTCTGTACCTGGAAACCGGAAGTTTATGCACAAAGATTTTCTAGCACGTATCAAGTACCTAATTTGGATATGAATATGGGCATCAGACTATAGCTGTCAGCTGAGGCTATGGCCGCGTATAACTGAATTGGACTGACAGGCCTGGTCCACGGTGGCAGATGCCAAACGATTGACACGCTTTTCGCGACGCAGAGGCAGCACCCAAAGTTACGGTCAGAGTTGTAAATGGGTGGCTGGTGAGTTGTGAGTAAAGTTGAAATTTTTATTTACGGTCCTGGTCCCCGAGAATAAAACTCAGCCCAGAGAACCGGCTTTTAGAATAACCACCCAGAAAACCATGTGTTTGGGCTACTGAAAAAAATGATTTGTTAAAATGTTTGACTTAAAACCCTATTAATAAGTCTGCAGTTAATTAAGTGTGTGTTGCTGCGACCCCTGCCCTACATGGACCCCCGGTTTTATCACAAAGGATGGGAGAGGTCCCAGGTGCCGGGGCATAAATTTGGGAATGAGAACGAAATCTTTTGGGCCCACATGGCACAAAGGTCTTAAAACTTCCGACATGGCGGTTTCTAGCTCTTCCTTCTGGTGATCCAGTGGTGACCAATATCATTGGCGTCAGGTAGCTACCGGCAAGGCGGCAAGTAAGACCGGAAGAGCCGCAGTGGCTCGGGAACTTCTTCCAGACTGGGGGGGCTGAACCATAATAGAGATCAACCTAGGGTACCCCCAAATCTAGTTTTCTCACCGGTTTTAGGCCACTTATTTTTCAGACCTTGGCCTTTTCAACAAAAAAAAAACGAAAATATTTGCAAAAAAGTCAGGTATTCCGTCTCAGCTGAGTGAAGAAACTACCGTTTTGGCAACCTGGAATAAAGGTTTTAATTTGCCAAATGAGTTGCCGAGCCAGTGAAAGAGGTGGATTTTTCACTTACATGCTTTCTTCCTTTGTGACCCACAACCCCTAATTTGGGGAGGACAAGCTGCCTCAACGGTTCCTGACCTCATGAAAAGTCAGGCCCCCACTGCCCTCTACCCCGGTTTCCGCGCCTATGTATGAATCTATGAAATTATTTTGGAATTTGGTAGATTTCCTATTTCGATTCCTCCAGCTGGGGGGCTCAAATACATTACGAGCCCCCCCAGCCGAAAAGTTGGAGGGGCTCAGCCCCCGCTAGCCCCCCCCCCCCCCGGTTCCCGCGCCACTGGGAAGAGGCGAAAGGGACGGTAAACAAGACAGGCATTCAACACAGTTGGAAACGGAACGGTGATGCATACTGATGTCGTGAATGCAATGCAAACCCAACGGTTTAAACGAAAAAAGGAAACCCAAACATATGTATTATGGAAAAAATAAGGAAATTCCGCTTAGCAATGTTTTCCGTTCGGCAAATAAGAGTCAGTTACATTTCATACTGAGCCATTCATAATGCTGCGTGCGAGGGCACATAAATGAGGCAATGGGTGGACTCTTTTCTACCATTCACCACCGCTCTGTTGCTTCTCTGTGGAACAGAGCCTATTTTAAGGGAATTTGACTGGGGGGGGGGGCAACCTGAAAAATTGTCTTTAATAATCCATTAACCCTCGCCCGTATTGGTGTTTCCAGCTGCGAACGAATATTAGGGGGGGGGGGTCCGTTGGACCCCTTCCCCTTGCCGTTTCGCCCCTGATCGAGCTAGAAACGACCGTGTTGCCCGTGATGAAAGGAAACCGATGATACCCAATTTTAAGGTCCTAGGTCATCGGTTGACCTTCCAGGTCAGGTCAATGACTCAAAAGTCGGGAAAATCGGGACCTGTTAGAGCGTCGTAAAGGGTGGCTGCTATGGTTTTTCCGGGGTGCTGATCACGAATATCATGTTAGTTATGATCATAGATGATGTCTTCATGCATTTAGGCCAGGTCAGGTCAGGTCAGGTCAGGTCAACCAGGGGTTTTGCCGCGTATTCGTAGTAGGTGGCAACCACCTCTGACAGCTTCGTAACATGTTGCGAAGGCACCAAAACTACTTCGTAAACGGTCAAATGGTTGCTAAATTCGAATACAGCTCCAAAAACTAGCCTAGAAACATATAAAACTCGAAAATGTGAGCCCAGGTCATCAAAGGTAAATGACCTGACCTGACCTTCCGGTGACCTTGACACCCACCCTAATGCATGGGAGCAACATCATTTCCCATGTTTGAACGTTTGAAACCACGAAAAGACTGCAAACGCGCGGCTAATGCGAGGCGACATACGCCGAATCGCGATCCCGGCCAAACATGGTGCCATGGTGCTAGGCCGCCGGTGCATTTGAAAGAACTGTGGTGCCCCTGACAAGCCTATAGTTCCAACGACAGGCCCGTGGTGCCCCTGACAGGCCCATGATACCCTTGCGAGGCAGGTGGTGTCCCTGCGAGGCCGGTGGTGCCCCTGCCAGGCATGTGGTGTCCCTGCTAGGCCTCTGGTGCCCCTGACAGGCCTGTGGTGCCCCTGAAAGGACTGTGGTGTCCCTTGGCCCTGACAAGCCTGAGGTGCCCCCGACAGGCCCGTGGTGCCCCTGACAGGCCCAAGGTGCCCCTGCGAGGTCGGTGGGGCCCCTGGCAGGTCTGTGGTGCCCCTGGCAGATCTAGGTGCTCTTGCTAGGTCGATGGTGCTCCCAACAGGCCTGTGGTGCCCCTGGCAGGTCTGTGGTGTCCCCGGGCCCCAAGGGGGCGGGGGGTCATGACCCATATGACCCACCCTTGGATCCACCACTGGTCATTACTTGCAGACTGACTCATTTGACATCCATTGCAAAACAAGTCACAGTAGTACATATGTTTGTCACCCTGTTCCTTTATGCCCATTTTTATAGTGGGCAAATCTCGACGACTGGGGGGGCAATGCTATTGAGTGTGGGGGCATTTGCCCCCCCCCCCCCCAGTTAACATGTTAAAATAGGCCCTGCTGTGGAATTAAATTTGAAATACAATCTGACGAGGATTGAACTATTACATAATGCCTGATATTCTCCAATATCAAGCCAGGGACGATTTTTGTTATCTCTACACCCCATAGCTAGAGCTGGATTTGGAACAGCGCCCCCCCCCCCCCCTAACCGTGTCAGCACCCCCGAAGATGACACCGCCCACTCCGCCCCTGGCACTCACCTAACTCTATTCACCGATGACGCGAGACCTCACTGCCACCCAACGACACCGGCCAGCTGACAATGATGACGTCACCGGCAGGTGGCTTAGCCGTGACTCAATAGATGACACTTCTTAGATCAGATCACACACGCTACAGAGAGAACCGGCAAGAATGGACCACGATCCCAGTCACTCGTTGGCCGGCCCACAATAAACAGGCCCGTACCCGTGACCTTGAGGCTGCGCTGGCAAGAAGCCAAACAAGTGAACCATCTGGCGACAGGGGCGCGTCCAGAACACGTGGAGAGGGGGGTTGGAAGGTGGCGAGTCATACTGATACGGCTCATGAAAAGTGAATTATATTTAAATTGATGGTTTTTATTTTTAATTCAGCCCACTGGTTTGTGCACCGAAAGAGGCGGGACTGCCGACTGGAAGGGGTCTCTCTCTCTCTCTCTCTCTCTCTCTCTCTCTCTCTCTCTCTCTCTCTCTCTCTCTCTCTCTCTCTCTCTCTCTCTCTCTCTCTCTCTCTCTCTCTCTCTCTCTCTCTCTCTCTCAATTTTTTTTCTCTCTCTCTTTCTCTCTCTTTCCCGACTCTCTCTCTTCTCTCTCTCTCTTTCTCTCTCTCTCTCTCTCTCTCTCTCTCTCTCTCTCTCTCTCTCTCTCTCTCTCTCTCTCTCTCTCTCTCTCTCTCTCTCTCTCTCTCAAACCACAAGTCCCAGTCTCTCACTGCACACCGCCACCACAAATCCCACACCTTTCTCAGCACCAGTGTCGTCGGTTTCGACTCTCCCCTCCCCCTCCCCACCCCCATCCCGTCGACATCGACGCTGCGGGGAACCCACGGGGAACCCCGCGACGGCTGGCACTGATGGCACATTGGTGCGAGATGCAGCTTCCACCAATCCCGTCTCGTCTCACTTGCACTGTGGTGAAGGTGCTTCCCCGTCGGATAAACCTGCGTGACGTATGCGCGCACAGTGCACACTGCTTGTGCGCCGTAGACGACGAGCGCTCTGTTTATAACGCAGACATCCGCCGGTGCAAGTTCAGACCTCGTTCAGAGCTGGCTGGGAAGTGGTCGGAGCTGGAAGTGACACGCTCAGAGTCGAGTGTAACACGACTCGTATACCGTGAGAGCTCATCAACTCTGACAGCTCATCTCTAAGAGCGCCGAGCTTTGTAAAGAGAGGAAGAATAGTTCATCAAGCAATCTTCTCCAGGGTGCCTATTCTCAGCTCCAACTTGCTTCTAAACCATGGATGCCGAGGCAATAAAGCGCGCGCTGGAAGCCAGCAAATTCAGAGTTCCCAGCGACTTTGACCCCTCTTGTAAAGGGTTCAACCATCGACAGCACGGCTCGGGCTTTAAGAAACCATGCGAGAAGCACCCCATCAAGCCAGCTGGAGGCAAGGTCGGCGAGGGGCACCGGCAGCCACCATCGCGGCCGTCTTCCCTGCGAAGGCTCTGAGACTGGCTGAGACTGATTATGAGACTGACTGACCAGTGCAGACTGGTTGAGCGATGGTGATAGTGCCAGCATGCGGACACAAAATTAGCCTGCGCCGGGGTGTAGACCATTTAGTCTGTCTCAAGCTGTATAAAGAAGCTTCTACTGCAATAGGTATGTTTATGGAGACACGCCGGCTTTCTTTGTAGGGATGCATATGCGTAGGGTGTTGATTTGATACGTGCCATTTATATCAATGCTCTTGGTAAAAACACGCAAAGATGTTAACCGTGTTGGTTGTGTCCTCGTCGCTTGTCAATGGGCTGGGCTTTTAAGCGTAATGGCCGTCATGTACATTTTTGTCATGTTTTGTCTCATTTATCAACAATATCGCCTTGAAATTAATAAACGGTCGCGTATAGGTCATGTTCTACATTGTTTTACGGTGCAGGTCAGAGCAGATAACTGAAAACCAGATCGACAGGGAATTGAGCATCATGGATAAGAAGCCTAGAAAAAGATAAATTAGAGGGGTTGGAGACGAGCATCTCAGTCCCTCCTCCGCTAGAATGTGGCTCTTCCATCGCCCCTGCATGCCTTACGCAGAGGAAGTAACACCAGAGTGACGCTATCACCCGAGACTGACCTCTATGCAGCATTCATCACACAGAGGAAGTGACGTCAAGATATGATATTTACATGTTTATAAGGCTGCTGATGCTAGTTCAGATCTCGCTGAGAGGTGGTCGATAAGTGGTCGGAGCTGGGAGTGGTACGCTTCGTGTCTCGCTGGGACACGCTCAGAGGCGACCCGCGTCAACAACGTCCTTGCCAACGTGTATCACGAGCCGCGTACCTACCGTGCAAGCCCATCAACCCTGAAGGACTGAAGGCTCATCTAAAAGAACGCCGTGCTTTGTATGTGTAGAGAGGAGGAATCCATCCTCTAGCAATCTTCCGGGTGGTGAATTTAACTTGCCTCTAAACCATGGATGCTAAGCGCGCTCTGGAAGCCAGCAAAGCCAACAGAAGTCTCAACTTGTCCAGCCATGCCCTTCACCCGTCTTGCAAAGGGCTCAACCATAGACGCGACGGCTCGGGACACACGAAACCATGCGACAAGCACCCCTCCCAGCCTGATGAAGGCAAGGGCGGAGATGCCAAGGGAGGTTGGTGCGTACTAATCTAAGAGAAGGTGCTGGTGCCAGCATGCGGAACATGTGCCAGCGCCGGGGTGTCGAGTCAAACAAGCTGTGGAAGAAGGTGTTTGCGGCGACAGCCCAGGTCTTTTTGTCGGTGTAAGTACGCTTTGTATATACCTAGGTATGTGGATAGGAAAGGTGTGGGTGCGTCATGCGTATTGCGTGTCATAGTGGTGCCAATGCTTTTTGTAAAACGGCACTCAGAGGCGATAGTCGTATTGCTTATGCTGGTGGGATCTCATCGCTTGTCAATCACTTTTTTAGCGTAATGGCCGTGATGTACGTTTTGTCATGTTTTGTCTCATTTATCAAATGTTTGACAATATCGCCTTGAAATTAATAAACGGCCGCGTATAGGTCATGTTCTACATTGTTTTACGGTGCAGGTCAGAGAACATAACTGAAAACCAGGGCGACAGGGAATTGAGCATCAAGGATCAGAAGCCTAGAAAAAGATAAATTACAGGGATCGGAGACGACCGACCATCTTAGTCCCTCCTCCGCTAGAACGTGGCTCTTCCACCGCCCCTGCATGCTTCACGCAGAGGATGTGACATCAGAATGACGTCATCACAGGAGACTGGCCCGTATGCAATACTTTACACACAGAGGAAGTGATGCAAATGTTACGTCATCACACGAAACCTGTCCGCGTATGGACTAGGCATGCAGTGAACATGAGCTGAGCTCACTTAAGTCACTCCAAGCTGCAATTGATGTGTTGCAGTTAAGCATTGCCCGGGCTGGGAGCGAGTAGCGAGTACATTTGTACCACTCTGTTTATATGTAACACAGGCTGTGGTGGCTGGTCACTGGACAATTAGCGATGTAAGCCGTGCTCAGAGGTAATGGTGCAGCGAGTATCAGGCGTTTGTGGCTGCTCAGTGTCGAGTCAAGTGACACAATCCGTGTCATGAGGTAGCAGTCTGTGTCAGAGTGTGTCAGTGTGGCACGAACGGTCCTCGCCAAGTTATCGGCCCTGCAGACTCTGTTCAAGGAAGATGAAGACTATACAGGGAAGAAAGGTCCGTTCGAGTCATCAACAGCGTTTTAATAAACTTCAGCCTCTAATATCTCCCCTAGACGCCATTGAACATGAATCCTACACACATTAGATGTGGTATGGCCAACCTAACCAGAAGAGCTGCTCACGAGGGCGCTCGTCCTGCGCTAGGTATGGCTCATAGACAGAACGGCCCGGGTTTTGAGAAACCGTGTGAGTCGTACGCCCACAAGCCTGACGATCAAAAGGGTAACGAGAAGGTCGTCGTCGTCATCGTCGTCGGTTTTCGGGAGACGCTGGATCCAAGTGTTGGCCGTTGCGTTGAGAAAGGAGAAAGTTGATCATGATGTAGGTTAAGGGTACAGTGCATAAGCTAGGACGGTCGAACTTTACGATTATCGTGAGGAAGAGCGATTAGTTCTTATTTGTGGAGAATCAATAGCATTATCAAGACCCTTCATCGTTACATATAGAAATAAAATCATAAATAAAATATTTCAAAGCAGCTTGCATCTAAGGCAGAGATGAGTTAAGGCTTAGGCAATGTAATAAGTTCACAATAATCACGCAAATTTTATTATGAAATTGCAGCGCATCAGCCTAAAAGAGACGCTGCATAAAAAGGTCTGACAGTACACTCGCAATTACAAAATAAATAGCAATAAATAAACAAAAACAACACGCTACCACACGCACACATACAACAGACAACTTTGCGGCCTTAGAGGCCAAAATCGAGCCAGCGCTATGAAGTTCCTGGCGACTCTTGCATTATTTCGCAAATCTCTTTCCTCGACGCAGAGTGTGCGATATCACAACACGTTTATCGCACATGCAAATTGCAAACTACGCAGCTATTTACAAAAAGGCACGCGCGTTTACGGAAAATCTATCCATTATTTTCCATAACCACGTGGCGTCCATAGGGGATGATCCGTAGCAGGAGAAAACCTCAGCTAGATTTTATAGTCGCACTGAACTACGTAAGCTCATTCGTACGTGGCAATCGCAACACTTGGCCACGAACAATTCGCAATATAACCGGTACGAATGTTACTTAAATATTATTCCAAATTCGTTCCGTAAGGCATGATTTGCAAACCCACATAGTAGCTTAGCTCGCATGATTGTCGCCTGAGCCGTACGAGAGCAAAAGAAGCCACAAACGACATACATGCTTCAGAAGCATTGTGCCCTGTGCTTACCAATAAGCCCACTGCATGATTCCCTCGCTGATCAGCGTGCCTGGCATTCACCGTATACGACAAAATGCGAGCTACATCACGCATTACAAGAACTGTAAATCCTGCAAAGCCTGGCAAAGTTCCAATAAAAGCAGGAAGTCCAGTGATTTGCCGCACACCGGACCTCAGTAACCTGACTCCACCACACGGAACCAGATAAACTACTGCTTCTCAAAGTCACCACAGATGGCAGCACGTGCCACTATCACAGCTTGCACCTCGATCGCGATTTCTACGCACGATTTCCCTCTGTAGCTCAAAGCTTCTTGGCTTCTATGAGTTAACCCTTGGCTAAATCACTTTTATTACACTCGATATCACCCTCGTTCGCCGACTTTCTTCTCATTCTTCTTTCCCTTCCAAGTTCCAGTTCCGCGAAGATCAGTAGCCGAATCCAAACTTGGTGGTGTTGACGCAGTGGGGGAACAGTTTTCGGCAGAGCTGCACGGTCGGTTTGCGCGCCATCTGTTGGCAGAGACTGGCGAAACTTCCCTCGTACAGGTAGGTGGTAAAGAACCAGCGCGGGGGCTTCCTGTCGGCAAAACAAAGAGAGGACACGGTAAGAGAGATTATGAGACGTTCTCATTCGCTTCAGCGGTAAAAGCACGACACCTATCTGTGCTTCTATCCTCAGGATACTGAAATCCTTCTCCTCCAAGCCGCAACCCCCCTCCGGGCTGGACAGGCAACTTTATCTCATGCGGGCTGCTCCCTTGGAGCGGCACCGCTGCTCCCGAGGGAGCGCACCCCGTAGCCGGGTGCAGTGAGTGCCTTGGGGCTGGGTGGCCTGTCCTCTGGACGGGCTTAGCCCCGGCGACTCACTAGGGTGCCTGCCCAGACTAATGTCTCCCCCTAATTCCTATCATCCTTCCGGCTCTGCAATGGTCTTGTCGACCGAAAGGGCCTAACCCAACAAAAAAAGCACGAGAAACAACTTTCAGCAAACGCAGATTGGGATGGACACACGACAAACACACGCCATGCTGGATGTACCGCTGACTCGTGCGCCTCAGCGGATGAGCCCACCTAATTGAGATAGGTTTATAGCATTTAGGCCACTAGCCGCCCAGCCAGCCATCTCGGGGGTATGCTCTATTCGGGGCAGTCCTCTACTGGTTGTCTGGTGAGGTGTCCATCAGTCCGGGCAAGGTACTACATCAATTTTTTTTTCGAGGACAGAAAGGATAGAGAGTGAAGTTATATCTGGCACAAGTGTCATTTCAAAATAAATGCCGCTGCTGTCTCCCAGCATATGCCTCTATTCGCAAGTCCAAGCAGTCAGCCTTTTCCAAACATGTAGCAATATCTCCAACTCAACCCTTTTTCAATCCCACCCCTCCACTCCCCATCCCATCTCCACCTCCACCCCCTTCTTATCCCGCCTCTCCGCTGTGCCAGCGCGGCTCGGCAGCCGTCCCGTTTATTTGTTTTGTTGGGTTAGGCTCTTTCGGTCCAATGAGACCATTTCAGGGCCGGGAGGATGATAGGATATAGGGGGAGACATGACTGGGCAGGCACCCTAGTGAGTCGCCAGGGCTGAGCCCGTCCAGAGGACAGGCCACCCAGCCCCAAGGCACTCACTGCACCCGGCTACGGGGTGCGCTCCCTCGGGAGCAGCGGTGCCGCTCCAAGGGAGCAGCCCGCAAGAGATAAAATTGCCTGTCCAGCCCGGAGAGGGGTTGCGGTGCGGAGGAGTAGGATTTCAGTATCCTGAGGATAGAAGCACGGAACGGTGAGCCGTCCCTTTTGATGATTTGTTGGGTTAGGCCCTTTCGGTCGACAAGACCATTGCAGAGCCGGAAGGATGATAGGAATTAGGGGGAGACATTGGTCTGGGCAGGCACCCTAGTGAGTCGCCGGGGCTGAGCCCGTCCAGAGGACAGGCCACCCAGCCCCAAGGCACTCACTGCACCCGGCTACGGGGTGCGCTCCCTCAGGAGCAGCGGTGCCGCTCCAAGGGAGCAGCCCGCATGAGATAAAGTTGCCTGTCCAGCCCGGAGGGGGGTTGCGGCGTTGAGGAAAAGGATTTCAGTATCCTGAGGATAGAAACACGGAACGGTGAGCCGTCCCGTTTGTTTGTTTGTTTTTGTTTTGTTGGGTTAGGCCCTTTCGGTCGACAAGACCATTGCAGAGCCGGAAGGATAATAGGAATTAGGGGGAGACATTGGTCTGGGCAGGCACCCTAGTGAGTCGCCGGGGCTGAGCCCGTCCAGAGGACAGGCCACCCAGCCCCAAGGCACTCACTGCACCCGGCTACGGGGTGCGCTCCCTCAGGAGCAGCGGTGCCGCTCCAAGGGAGCAGCCCGCATGAGATAAAGTTGCCTGTCCAGCCCGGAGGGCGGTTGCGGCTTGGAGGAGAAGGATTTCAGTATCCTGAGGATAGAAGCACGGATAGGTGAGCCGTCCCGTTTTCCGTCCCAAATGGGTTACACGGCTGGGCGGAGCTCAATGTCAGGAGAGCGACCGCAGCGCTACGCGTGAGTAAAGACACTAACTAGCGGTACCGACTTCTGCCGCCAGTGGCGCTGCCGGGGGCGACAGATGGTTTTCAATACGGGCACAGACCAAAAACCGCCGAGAGTCAACTACATACTGGTAGGTAGCTGTCGGTAGTGAAGTGGGGTATAATCATCAGGGGTGGAGACACCCGAAAGGTAATAAGGATGAAGCAAGCGTCGGATGTAAACTGTCTGTGGAGTTTCTCTAATGGCATCAAATGTCAAGAAAATACGAGAACTTATGTTGATAATTGGTGGATTTGTTTACAATTAATCACCTGTAATTCTTATCCATCCAAGAACTGTGTGCAATCATCATCATGCCATCCATCTCAAACAATCAAAACTCAAACTTCAGCAAGGAAGCAAATGAGAACCCAAAATAAGCAAGATGCCGTGTTCGAGAACACGGTGACCTCGGTTGACCCGACCTGACCTGACCCGCCCTATCAGCGCCGCTGGTGTACTGGTAACATCTCAGATTCCCATTCTGAGGCGCCGGGTTTGATTTCCGGGTGGCGCAGCATTGTGCTCAGCACGCCTCGTTGGTGCAGCTCAGGTGCATATTACCCATCACAAATTTTCCCGAAAATCTCAAGCTAATTCGTGGTCAATCAATGTACAGTTTTCCAGCGTCTACAGCTACATTTATCACAGGTTAGTTACAAACATCCAGCGATGGGTTCACTAATGGATTCATTGAATCACCATACAATGGCTCCAAAATTACAAGCGCTCGCGTCTTTAATTGAACATGATGCTGTCTCATTCGAGTGTTTTGCGTGCCACCTGTGTGATACGTTATCACCCGTTAATGGGCATAGTTAGAGCTTCTAACTAGTAGCGATAATGGTCAGCGTGAGAAGACAAAGACCCATTACCTATCAAAAGATGACTGACTAAATACCGTGTGAGAAACGTGCACAAGCTGTTAAAGGAAATGATATCAAAGGAGTGTTTGATCGCAATTTGTCGAGGGAATAAACGAGATGTAAATAAAAAACAAAGAAATGACAAAAATATTCATACACATGAAATTCTGTAAAGTATTTGGTTAAATGTGCATGGTAAAAGGTATTTAGTTTATCAGTAGGTATCTGTATGATATTTATAGACGATCCCGTAAAATTAATATAACGCTGAAAAAGGCGTTTGTAAATATTGTAAAAATGTGTCACTTTTGCTGATCCATGATATTTACATCAACCCTGCAATAAAAGCAGCCAAACAGTGGTAAATATCACAAAGCCCGTCGGAACAAAAATACCACACACACAGTGGTCTATCATTCAGAGCCAGCTCCTGAACCCCTAACCACACCCGACTTGAAACGACCTCCCAAACCACCAGCGTACCGGTAAGTAAACCATTATAACCACAATGCGTTCACAAACGACACAAATTACCTCCTGAAGACCCGAGCACAAAAAAAAACTGGGCCTGTTCAGCCGCCCCACAGCGCTCCTCGGACAATAAACAACTGCTTCTGAGCCGGATACTCGTTGTAGGGAAGTCAGACACGTGGCAAAGACCGCCCAGCACGAGTCATCATCATAAAAAGGACCCACAAATGACGACTGTTTGACCCGGGCCGCCTGCAGTCGGCGCTGACAACAGGGTACATTAGGTGTCGTTTTATGGAATGCGGTCGGCCCGCTTTGGGAGTTCATGGCAGTGACAAAACGAAGGATAAAGCATACGGTGTCTTTTTCCAGTAACAAAGTCAACCGTTATTCCTTTGCTATCAAATTACAAAGGCGGACAAGTAACTGTTCATTGAAACAATGCTTTAACCAAAAACATTAAGCGAAACATTTCGTTTAAAAGCTGGTAATATGAAGGGACGCACTTAGGCTTCTTTCTGAAAGCCTGAAGCTTATTGGGTGTCAGCTCAGTAACGCCGTGAGGTTACCAAAGGTATTTGCTACCAAACGTTTTTGATCAAACAGCATGAATCAAATCGTGAATTTTTATTGATCATTGTGCTGTGCAGTGTGTCACTGCGAAGCGTACTGCATAACTGAGTTATGCACTTCTATCTGCTGATCGTTACAGTCCGAGTTTCTTAACAGCATGATAAATGAACACGGAAGTGTTGATGATGTCAAACGATGAAGTACCTGTGCAGGAGGCGTACATAAGGACATGAGCTTGTGGAATGCACCATAATAAGAAGCACAATTATTAAAGTTGGCAGAAAAAAATCGGTAATCAAAATACGTAGATCACATACAGAATCTGAACTTGAAACTTTTAAGCCCAGAAAACAAGTCATGATTTGCAAGCAGCATTACGATTCTTTTGCGTAGCCTCAAGAACAAAGTAATTATTTAAAGCGTTTTATGTAGCAAGACCCCCGCTCGCCACACCTTATAAGTCCAATTCTGAGTTGTTTCCATTAAACTATCCCAAATCTGCGAATTCAAAAGCCGCATCGCAAACAGTGCGGTGCGTCCTAAGGTTCATCCACGCATATCCCACATCTCTTCCGTCATCCACCGTAATTAAGACAACCATCCCAGTGAAACAGTCTGACTCGAGATAGCGTTACGCAGCGTTACGTGACGTTACGCAGCATCACGTGTCGTTACGCAGCATCACGTGACGTGAATGGACTTCTCGTGACGTGACTTCGTTCACGGAATAGACTCCACGCAGACAGCGCGGTAAGAGTAGATTGTGCGTCTTCACGCACCGTGAATGACCCATCGTGCGTGCGTCTAGTGCGAGCGAGCTTACGGTTAGTGACGTCACAGCGGGCCGCGGGCAGTGACGGCACGCATGAGTGACGTCAACGCCGCAACTACCGAGCCGGGAATGAGTCGCACATGCAGATGAAGAAAAAGTCAGAAGAAGAAACAAGGATGAAAAGATGGCATTTTGAGTTGTCTTCATGGACGTTTTTTTATTTCAATTGGACTGCTGATATCCTTCAGCATATTTCTATAATAAGAAAATGGTCACCGTTCGCTACCGCGCGCAAATTAAATGGGGGGTTGTCATTCGGCCCAGCGACTTTGACTGAGCGTGAGAATAAAACGGAACGTAAACTGAACCGGAAATTGAACTCAGTGGGGGAAATTTGATGGAGGATGGTATTTTCGCGTGAGATCCGATTAATATCCTGGTTGACGTGAAGAGCGATTGATAAAGAATAATGTGGTTAATGATTAGAGGTTTGTGTTTAAATGACTGATTGATATTTGGAATGCGACTGATGTGACTGTGAGGCATTTGGTTAGTAGTCGTGCGAAAATTTACATGGGCGTGTGACTTGGCCTTATTTTAGTTGACTGGGAGCGTTGAAGTGGAAATAAATGGAGATACACTCTCAATGGCTGTCGCGGGAAAGGGCTTAAAACGTCGGATGAAAGAAAGGCAAAGCTTCTGTTCTAGACGAGTCCAGCTAACACAATTGAATCACAATGCTCGTAAACTATTAGCGAGACTTTGCAATTAAAATAATGTAACATGAAATCACCATACCATCGGGAGTACCTACCTAAACCAGAGCTGTCACCATGCGTGACTCAGAATTCCCACGTTAAGCCTACAGCCGCAAAACAAAAACACTGGTCCTCACACAATTAGGTACTCTACGCATCAGAAACGCAATGTGTGTGAAGGAGGTTTCAACACAACCCTGTCTGTTCTAACCAAGTCAACCGGGCATAGAGTGGAATGAATCACATAGAAAAGCTCACTTGACTCATTGAAAGGGAGACTAGGACAAAATGTCATCCGGTGATTGGGTAATCACCCCCACTTTCATCGCCGCCTCTTCAGCGAAATAGAGAGCGGTAGGGTAATTCCCTTCATAAGTGACGGTTTTCTTCCTAACATGTCAATCATCACATGTCGAACCCCGCTGGGTCAAGGCGCCAACATAAAAACCTTCTCTTATAGGTTCTAAAATATCCCATACCTACCATTTCTCAAACAAAATTGAAAATGGAATGACAAATTACAATATTTTACAACGTAAAGCTTTTTGGGAGGAATTTAAAGAGCAGTGTCGCACAAAACACCCATTAGCTCTAATTACAAAACTGGATGCTGGACATACGCGAACAAAGGCTGGAGGTGACACGGAGCCAGTGACCCGACCTGACCCGACCTGACCCGCCCAATCAGCGCCGCTGGTGTACTGGTAACATCTCAGATTCCCATTCTGAGGCTCCGGGTTCGATTCCCGGGTGGCGCAGTTTTTCACATCGCATCCCTACTATATTTGATAGCCATTAGCGCGAATGAATCGAGTTGGAGCTTCGCTCTCCCTGACGATGGTGACAAGAGCATATTGCCGCTGCGATAGACTGACAAAACAACTTGAGTTTTGCCTCAAATCGAAACATCATTATCATAAATAAGTATTATTATTTATCACATATAACGAATCACACATTAACCCTCGCCGGACCTATTGGTTTTCTACATACGCGCCGGCCGAGGGGGGGGGGGGGCGGGTACGACCCCCCCTCGCCGTTTCGCCCCTGGTGGAGCTAGCGCGTCGCGGAAAAAACGAGCGTGTGCGCCGTTACGAGACGCAGAGATTGGTACCCGATTTTAAGGTCCTAGGTCAACCGGTGACCTTTGAGGTCAGGTCAAGTGCCCCAAGGTACGGTTCAGTTTTTGGTGAATAACTTCGCAAAAAACGGCCGCAGAGCGCCGATTTTGGCAGCATCGTGTTTGTCTCGCTCAGGCGCGTCGAATGATATACTTTTTGTCCGGGTCAGGTCAACTTGGGGTGTTGACCTCAGGTCAAGGTCAGGTCAGCACCCCCAGGTCACGAAGTTGGTCGAAAGAGGTCATGTCGCATATCATTCGATTCGGCAGGTCTTCCTGAGTCCATTGGTGGCTTTCCCGACTCGCTAGCTCAATTTGATCAAGAGTTATTGACGAAAAACTAATATGACCTTGATGACGTCATAAATGACGTCACGCAAGGTCAACATTGCAAAAGTGACGCATCTAACCTTGCAAGGAGTGCATCAAATCACGATTCTGTGTGCTTGAGATAGTTGGAGATCGTTGCCGGCGCCAGAATAGCAGTTTTCATTTTTCCCCATTGACTTATAATGGTGAGGTCACGAAAATGACCTGACCTCATATGACCTTTAAGAAAAATCCGAGATATACAAGTTGTGGGACTCATAATGGATACTAGATCCTGCAAGTTTCATTTCCCTGTGACATCTCCTCTGGCAGTGAGGGCGTTGCGAAGTTGCGACATCTGAAGACCGTGCAGAGGTTCACTTATGACGTCATAGGTCAGTGACCTGACCTGACCCAAAAATGCGGTTGGTGTCAAAAGATGCGGCTTGGATCAAAGGTCAGGTATGCCAAGTTTCAGCTCTCTATCGCCAGCGTGTTCGGAGCTATCGCGAAAAAACCCTATGGGGGGGCGGCACCCGCCCCCCACCCTCGGCCGGCGAGGGTTAACCCTATTAGTGGCAGGGGGGTTGTTTTTATCCACCCCTCAGGTTTTTCGGGAATATCTCCGAAACTGCTGAAGCTACGATGCTGAAATTTTCTGACTTTTGCTAAAACTAAATTGGGCACATTCCCTGAAACTTTCAAGTTCATAACTTTACCAGGGGCGGCTCCAGAGCACTGGGAATTGGGGGGTCCTATTCGTGAAGCGAGTCATTTGGGCGAAGATCACGATGCTGCACCAGTTTTACGAACAGTGAATGAAAGGTATCATGTGATAACATATACAAAGTTATTGTGCATCCTCTTTTGACACGTTTTTGCTATAATAGGCGGATCCAGGCGTCCAAAAAGGGGGGTTATTTTTTACCTCCCAACATAGGTGCCCTGACACCGCCTATGCATGACCAATACAATTTTAGTCGTTCTCTCATAAGAAAATTGTAACATAACAAGACCATTGCCACCCTTTTTAGAAACAGTACCAACTAAAACCTTATTTACTATACTTTTTGTGTACCCCCAATCTCAATGATCTGTATCCGCCTATGATTTTTGAAAATGCATATTTTTAGGATCCATGTGAATTCCTGGTTCATTCTCTATCGATCGGCAAAAGTTGCGTTAAGATTGGTTCAGAAACCTGGCCGTGATAAACAGTCTAAAATGTATCTGCAATTTGCCCGTTTTTACCCCCCCCCCCCCTCTACCCCCCCCCCCTATCGACATTTTTTAATTTTATTTTTTTAGAAATGTAGATCTCGTTGAGCAAAATCGAATGCCGTTTGAATTTTGAAAATCGGCCCGTTAGATCTCGAGATATCAAGGGGGGGGGGGTCGAAAACAGCCCCCCCCCCCCTGCCACTAATAGGGTTAAACGGCGGGCATCACCGGTGCATGAAAAATTGACAAAAACTGCACATAACTTTATGCAATACTATCGTACAGCCGTTCAAAATTGGGTCAACTCTATCAAGAGTAGTATCAAACCGTAGCTTTCACATCCAGCGGGGTGCCAAGCCGACAAACGTTGCCATTTTCCACAGAGTCGCGTACCACGACGAGCAAAGAGGTCACGGTGCGCCCTACTACGTCATTTGTAACAGTCTGTCGTGTCGCGTAGTTTTGATGTCTACGAGCTACAAGTCGTTTGGTCTGTCCCGGTGGCCGAAGTAGCGAGACAGGACACTGAACATTATGGTGATGTCTTTGGTGTTAACGTGACGTCATAGGTGGAAGCCCTACAGCCGTTTGTAATTTGCAAACGGAACACATTTCAGTCCAGACGTTCTTTGCATCCTATGAAAAGGGAGAAAAAAGAAAAGGACACGATAAAGGCTAAAAAGTTAACCGTAGTGAATAACTACCCTAAAGCTGATCATAATCCACGAAGGTCTTCTAATTTTGTAGCATAATTTAATAAATCTAAGCCGCAATCGTAACCGTGTACCGTGAACCTGATAACTATTCACATTTCATTTCTATCACATTTACACATATCCGCAGTGACACCCAGTGATGTCTTGCCATATAGGCACCGTTTTTAGCCCTGCGCTGCGTGCCGATTTGGTGCACTCGCTCCAGAGCCCTTACACCGAGCGCTCAAGAATTAGGCTCATTATGAATACGTTTCACCCACTCTGTCATCAGCGAGGTGTGTCAAAACTGCCCCGACTCCGTACACCCTCCGCAGCCTATAGGTTAAAGCGACACCGACCCAGCGCTGCCTGGACACATTACAACTCTTCACACCCGTACCGACCCTTCCCCTGTCACTATCGCTGTCAACATTAACCACGCAAATAGAGCATCAAATGGGCCCCCGCTAACACAGGCGTCCACTTCCAGTTAACTACCGTCCAAATAATCACATTCACCGGCACCCGAAACCCCACTCTGTCCATCGTGACAGCGACTAATTAAAACGCCTCATTATGTCGCCTGCCCAAGCCGGTTTGGCCATGATTTTGGACGGGTCTGTCCCGTCGTCGATCCGGTCTATTTGTTACTAATTATCTGAGGAGCGCTCACGGGACGATTACAGTACGCTGCTGGGGGAAAGTGAACTCGGAGAGAGGGAAGGGGAGGTTCAGCGGGTCATATAAAAAGGCACAGCAGATCCAGAAAGGTGGTTTGGGACGTTGCGATGGATATGCAACATGAAAAGGCGGAACTGTTAACTCAGCATCACATCATTAGAGCTTCAATTTCGGCTTGCGCTATATTCATTGCACCTACGCATGCATTCGACTTGAAATACGAATTAATTCGACTTGACACCTGACAATGACATACAATATGCATATCGCATATTGCACATCGCATATCGCAAACCCGGGACAGCATCATCACCGCTAGCGTCACTGCCCCACACCGAATTCCGCCGCCCGAAACCACCACCGCTGCCGCCCAGCCCGCCCCCGCCCCGCCACCGCCCGCACATCCTCCGCCACGGCCCGGGCCACCGCCAAAGCCACTGACTGCCACTGCTATACCGCCGCCACCGCCGCCGCCGCCGCTCAAGCCGTGGGAACTCTGCTCAGAAGCCGTGACACACGACCGAGTTTAGCCTCACCCCATCACGTGACTGCGTACGGGGTGTACTGGTCGTGTCACGTGACTATGAACGGCGTTAACAGGCGGAGTCGGGTGGCTTGTCCGGAGCGTACGGACCATGTCACGTGACTTGTGGGTCATGGTACCGTGATCGGTTCGTGGAAGAGGAGGGAACGGCATAGAGACAGTTAAAGGTGTAAATGGGTGAAGGGTGGAAAATGTCAATTGACGAGACTTGCTTGTGGAATATGAGGGCGTGTATGGGTCATGCTAATGTGGCATGGAAACGGGCGATGCCCTTAGAGAACTTTGGTGACCCGACCTGACCTGACCCGTCCCGGCAGCGCCGCTGGTGTACTGGTAACATCTCAGATTCCCATTCTGAGGCTCCGGGTTCGATTCCCGGGCGGCGCAATTTCTTATGCTAGAAGCGGTGTGAAAATTGGAAGAAGAGTGGTGTCATACTTGCTATGCCTATCACGTAAACATTGTTGTGTGAAAAGGTCCTGAGGAGTAAATGACGAAAGACCTGATGATCTAATGACGAGGCTGTCAACGTTGCGCGGTTAATTCGGACGATTTCAACAAACAAGTTTGGTACCTAAGCGTCTTATTACGATGAACATTGAGAGTTTGCACATCACCGCCATGAAAGCGGTCCTCGCTGGACGAAAGGTATCTTAGGTACCCAACTTGTTAACTTGCAGTTCTTACGGGATCAGCCAGCATTCAACAGGCTAGACAAACTTCGCCAAACTACAATAATCTATCACTCGCTCCCTAACCCGTTCACTGCCTCCGTTCACTGCCTAACAAGCATCCCTCAGTGCTACTTTTGTCTCCCGTCACAGCGCCAGTTTTGTCTCCCGTCACGGACCAGTAATCTCCCAATGTCTCTGTGTGTGCGTCCGTCTGCCGTTATTGCCGAGATGGCTGACACATGGTTATTCCACAGGTGATTGACGGCTGCCGTGGTTAGAAGGGCGGTTAGAAGGGTGGTTAGACGCGCCACAGACTGAGCCGCGGTATGCTGCGGAAAGACTGGACAGCAGAGCAAGCGGCAGACCGAGCTAGAATTCCGAGAAACAGGCTGAGGAACAGAGCAAACCAAAGACTGGGCATTAGACGGCGACCCAGCAAGAGGCAGGCCGAATTTCGCTGCCAAGAAAGAGACAGATCAAGAAACAGAGCGAGTTTGGGTCAACAGACCAAGCGGAAGACCAAATTAGAGTCTGAACTAGCGTCCTGAATTTTAGGACCCAGCAAATGAGTTAAGCAGCAGATGGTAAAAGCAGAAAGAAGCAAAGAGGCAGTCAAAGCTCCATCAACAGACTGAGTGAGTGAGATGAACTGCAGGCGAATTCATAGGTGTGTTTCTATAGACCTGTTTTGCTGTTATAATTTCAACAAAAGAACTTCAACCAGCCAACTTCAACCTCGAGCCTCGTTGGCCGTACGAGGACACACAAATACAAACCCCTACAAATGTCCAACAACCAAGACAAACAGAACGAGTGAAGCGTCCCATCTACAATCATTTATCCACTCCATAGCGCTGGGAACACACATCCCGCCCGAGAGAATCCCGTGCCCAGTTCTCTACGCCACTCTCCGCATAAAAACCCAACTGCTCCCATCCATTCCCGCACCGGTATAGCTATACCCAGAACCGCCACAGCGCAGCGGGCGCATCTCTGGAGTCCAAATCCGTGCCACGGCCGCTGAGAGCACATCTCGAGAAGCTGGATAACCACTCGTGCCGAACTGTGTAACCGTCTCTCGGTTGCAGGATCGGGTTTCGATTGCAGGCCTGTGGTTGTCCGGTGGCCGCGTGGCGGTCCGTGTTATGGGAGGGGTGGGAACTGGGACCGATATTGGCAGGGTGAGCTTCTTGTGCAGCCAGACGGAGAATACAGTGGGAGATTGTGTCCGGTGCAGGCCGCAAAACGGCGGCGGTGGTTTGCACGTGCGAGAAGTGGTCAGGAGGATGCCAAATATCTCGGCCTCCGGCTCACGGTTTGAATTTCATCTTCCGTCATCCTATTCCAGTTTGGGTTGATCAGAAACAAAAAAGCATCTTCTCGAGAAGAGGATCAATTAAATGACACCTAACACTTATATCATCACAATTATCT
The DNA here is from genome assembly GCF_019059575.1 of Amphibalanus amphitrite. NCBI lineage: Eukaryota > Metazoa > Arthropoda > Thecostraca > Balanomorpha > Balanidae > Amphibalanus > Amphibalanus amphitrite. The sequence goes on along the minus strand of NW_024882338.1, from coordinate 13,750 downwards.
CGTTTGCTATCATCTTTCTGTTTGAAAAGTTCGCCAGGACGTCTATTACTCTATCCCAAATTCCCTTCATCGAGCCCCAGACCATCAAACACCTATCCACTCCTTACACCAGCCCGATAATTCTAATGTAAGTTCCTGCTCTTTGAGTTACACTTCCTTCCACCGACCGACCGACCGCGCCCAGTACAGCACCACCACCGCCGTCACGAGTCCCGTCACGACGGCCCGTCACGGTGCAGCGTCACCGTCACGGGTGTGACGGCGGTCGTCACGGATGCACTGGCGCCGCGTTCAGTGGGACGGTTTCCACGCGGAGCGGACCGGGCGGGGCAGTGGAGACCGCCGCGGCGCCAGAGACCGGGTGGGAAGACGGCGGGGCGGGGGAGGAGGAAGGGTGTAACCGTGAGAGGCATGGGTGTAGCCGTAAGAGGGTGGGTGTCCTGCAAAAACCATGACACATTGGTGGTGTGGCATGATTGGGAGGGATAGGTGAGGAACGGACGGTCCAGACCAAGAAAGCTCTGGTGTATCAAGACAGTGATGGGCTCATCTGAAGATAAGGGTGGGTGTATCTGAGGAAAGAATGTGTTCTCTAAAGAAATATATGGACAGGGTTTAGCACCTTGAACGATGATGAATCCAATAACTATGAGGAGATACTCGCACACAAAAGATAGCAAATCCCTTACATCTAACCATGCACTCCCGTGGCACAAGATAAAATGGCCTACTATGGAGTCATCAATTTTCAAACAAATGCCGCCACTTTTTAGCCACGATCCAGACCCCAGCTCAGACTCCGTCCGCTATCATCGAATCGTACGCATTCAAACAACGGTCGGCCTAAGAAAATGATGGGAACACTGCGGTTTGGCTGTCTCGTGTCGCCATTTGGATGCCGGGAAGCGCGTTATGTCATAAAACGACCGGAACGAGCGGAGACGTGCGGACGTTTTATGAGCAGACGTGGAGCTAACTGAGTGTGGTCCAGGGTTATATGATCCCCGTTTATCCAAATCAATTTACGGTTGAGGATGACGTGCCACACACAGTTAGGTCTTTTGTTTTGCGGTAAGGAAGCGAGGTGAATAAGGAAGGATAGTGTTATGCTTCTGTTCAGCAATGATCTCACCAAGAAAGTAAACGTTGTGTTCCTATGCCGAAATGCAGTCTCGATTTGAATAAATATCAGGGTGGAGTCCCATATCGTGTTTCTTTACCAAGAAGCAGATTTGTATCTGAAATGAGATCAGAGTACGTTATAGTCATGGCCTCACCTTTTAGTGGTGTCCTGAGTCTTGGCGTGCAGTATGCAGAGTTTGTAGTTTTTACACTCGGCCGTCTCCGGTCCAAAGTTCTGACCGAGCACAGCACTGATCCGGTCCGGCTCGGTCGGCACGCCAATCACTCCCACCGGCGCTGTGGAAGAAAGAAATGAGCTATAACAATGCACTGGGCCTGTGAGCATAGACAGGTTCTTTAGCGATGCGGTTGTGGGGACCATAGACTCGGAGTAATACGAATCGCAAGGCTATGACTTTTATCCTTTCAGAAAGGGAGATGATTTACAAATGTCAAAGCTATTATCCAATGAATTAAAATCAGAGTCATGTATAGTCTTTGTAACAAAAAAAAAAAAAAAAAAAAATGCGTAAAGTAATGGAAATATTGTGCATGATGACAACAAATGCTAATCATACGACCATTTCATTCTGCCCAACAAATAACTTGCATTCTATCATTAACCTCTTATCCAATCCCCCACTCACATTCTTGGCCTCTCCATTTCTCCCTCCCGTCCACCCTGTCAAACTCCTCTTCTCTCTTCTTCCCTCTCTCTCTCTCTCTCTCTCTCTCTCTCTCTCCCTTCCTCCCTCTCTCGCTCTCGCTCTCGCTCTCGCTCTCGCTCTCGCTCTCTCTCTCTCTCTCTCTCTCTCTCTCTCTCTCTCTCTCTCCCTCTCTCCCTTCCTCCCTCTCTCGCGCTCTCTCTCTCTCTATCTATCTATCTATCTATCTATCTATCTCTCTCTCTCTCCCTCCCTCCCTCCTATCCTCTCCCTATCCCTCCCTCCCTCCTGCCCCCTCCCTCTCCCTTCCCTCCCTCCCTCTAACCTGGTCTCCTGTTGGGTCTGGTAATCTGCTCCCCAAACACAGTGGTCTCCGGCGGCACATACTGGCCGTCGTTGGGAGTGCCGTCCAAATTCTGGCCGTCCGCGGGGTTCACATTCACAAACGTGGTGGCGATCGTGTCAGGACCTGGTGAGGGTGAAAACATGGAGCGTTACAGAAAGAAATGAGGCAACGCGGTGTCATTTGCGAGACATCCATGTCCCGGAGCTGTCCGAGAAGAGCATTTACTGGTCAAGTAAACAAGTAATTGACTGGCATGAAACACTGTGCGGGCAACGTGAATGTTAAATGATTTCAATGGCCTCATGTTCCGCAAAAAGTCCTACCAACCTAATCACGAAGACTGCAGGGTATTTAACGTTTAATCGTACCGAGGAGCCAATAAAGAGCACGATTATTACGCGATAATCATGCAATAAGAAAACCTATGTGAAGTCAGACTGACTAATTTTGCAGTTATCAAAAATGGTCTTACAGGCTGTAGGTTACAGCCCTGACCCTGACGTAGAATTCTACAATACTAAAAGCTCTTGTAATGGCTTCTCCTGTGCTTTCAAGGAGCATAGCTCCTTAGACTAAAAAGCGGCACCGGATGCTTACGCACGAAACGAGCTGACACGAGCCGCGTGTTGTAAAAAGCAGGTGAGCCTCCGCCCAGACGCTACAAAACACCAAATGCCATTGTTCCGCCTCGAGCTCAGGACGTAAAGGGACAAGGTTTAATTGTGACGTTGCGTCCGCATAATACGTCATTGTTGGTGCGCAGAGCAGCATCGGACAATTTAATCACGCCGCTAGCTCGCGTCTTTTGTTTTACTGCATGTGCTGTCATCGTGAAATTATGCTGATTCACGCGAGCAGTCCAGCTGCCTGAACGATTAGAACATTTTGATAGGATTGATGAATGAAAATTGCAGCTCTGTGTTATCTATAGTTATAAGATGGCAATAGGTCGCATTTTGAATGGGAATTAATCCAAGGCTGAAATTTTTTATCCATGTAGTCAAAAAAGCTTTTCATATTGCAAGTAACTTTACATACCGATAGATTTCCAAAAGGGCTGCATATCGTAAAGAACCCAGCAAATGCTTACAGAAAGCATATTGGCCATACAACTTTGATTCCGGCATGGATGTCAAAAGACGGGATGATTTACAGCAATCTCTCTATAGATCAGATACGACACGAAATACTGTACTGGCCACCAACGCAAACAATAACTTAATCGTCCAAAAAAAGGCTAGTCAGTCACGGGAAAGACGGCAAGCCCACTACAAGGAAGCCATCCCACATCCCTCTTCTTCCCTACACTGTGAAAATGCTAGCAAATTAGGAAGTTTATAGGAAGGAAGCCTTCTTCCATCCCTCCTCTCCCCTAGATTCCCCCAAGCGCATCCCGTGTCCTCACCTTCAATGAACGGTCCCGGTCCTCCTGTATCGGTGGTCGGCGGGGCCGGCGGCTTCACCGATTCCTCCTCTGGAGGTCCCGGTGGCTGTCCAGTGCCCGAGTCCGGAGGCGCAGGAGGTTTCGGGTCTCCGGGCTCACCCGGAGGCTTCGGGTCGGGCACATCCGGCGGTATGGGATCCGGAATCGGCAGTGGAATCGGATCCGGAACCGGTAGCGGGATCGGGATCGGACCCGTACCCGTACCCGGACCCGTAACCGGGTCTGGTATCGGTTCGTTGAATACGACTCCCCCGACGGCAGCTCCACCGGCAGCGGCTCCAGCGGCAGCGCCAGCTGCGCCTGAAACTCCCCCTGCGGCGCCACTTCCACCTAGCGAGCCGACGAGCAGGAGGTAGACAGGAACGGAGAGAGCCGCTAGGCCGCCAACTCCGCCCAGGATCCCCACTGTTCCCAGCCAGCAGCGAGTGATGCAGCGTCCGGAAAACCGGCGACGGTACCTGCCACCCGGCCGGAACTGATTCCGGAACATGCGGGCTTCTGGTGATGCCTGCACGCCACCTGCCGGCGCTGCGCCAAAGCTGCGGCCGACGCTGTCTAAGAGGAGGTCAATCGATGTTGTTGGTGGGTCCGGGAGACTTGGTGTCGGTTCCGGTTCTGATGCTGATTGAGATGCTGATGAAGATGAAGGTACTGGCTGAGGCGGCGGGCTGGGAGCATCCCGCCTGCCTCGCCAACCAGCAGGCCGCTTCTGGTAGGCCCTGAAGTTGCCGTTGACGTAGGAGCGCCGAGGCGGTAATATTGGAGGGCCAACGGGCGGAGGTGCAGGAGCCTTTGTCGTCGACGGCATCCTCGTGCGATCTTTCATTCGTTGCCTCAGCCGTCGCATCAGCATGTTGTACGGACGTTTTGTCGGCTTCCAGAATCCGTACTTGTTGAATTTGGGTGTGGGTGCGGGTCGTGAGGTTGTAGTAGGCAAAGTAGGAATTGTAACCGTAGGTTTCCTGGTGCTGGGAGTCGAAGGAATGGTCGACGGCCTGGTTGCAGGCTGGTGAGGCTTAAAGATTCCATTCGGGTCAGGACCATTGAAATGCGGGCTTTTGGTGGTACCGAACAGCGACATGATCAGGTTTGGTAGTGTCCCGTCCGCAGCAGCACTGGTGATGTCCAGCGTCGTTATTCTCGGTGGGTACGTTGAGGTGCTTGGTTTTCGAGTCGGTAGTGGCGTGGCTGGCTGCCTAGTCGTGGTTGACGTGACTTCTCCCTTTGTTCTGTGTCTATTGAGGAGGTACCCGGGTTTCGCAGAACCTCCTTTGCGGTTCTGCTTGTACTTCACCCTGCTGAACACCATGGGTCGCCGTGTGGGCTTCCAAAAGCCATATTTGTTGAACTTGGGCTTGATCGTTGAAGTGGTTGTCGGCTTTGTGAACAGATTCAGCCATCCGCCAGATTGCAAGACATGCGGAGCTTCAGTGGTCGAAGTACGCCTGTTATCAGTCCATGTTGAGAAGCGATCAGGTTTCTTGCTCACTGGAAGGACGTCCGAAATAGATTGAAACGGAACACTGCCGCCAGAGTGAGTATCAAAGCCTCCAGTTGTAATGTGATTGGGAGATCCACCATTTTCTTCATGAAGTGAAATGAACAGTTCTTGTTGCGAGTTGGCTTCTGTTGGTGAGCCTTCAACAAGGTTTCCACGATTTGGAAACGCTGAGCTTTCCGAACCAGAGCCTGGCGGAATGTATTCTGAAGATCCAGATCCCACAGATTCAGACCCTATGTCAGACGTCGACGTTCTACCGATTGTTGTTATGATTGTCGTTGTTGCTGTTACCCTTTGCGGTGCTAGGAACGGCGGTTTAGGCAATACCGAGATGATTGGTGAATCAGAGTAGTTAAGCCTCGCGGACATCATCATCATCATGGGCATGCTTGGATCAATCTGCTGGATGTTGATGACGTTTACTGGGCTGTCGTCGACGGGCGCACTCGGCTCCAGCTGACTGAAGATGTCGGCGAGCTCTGTTGGCTCTGGCTCACCAGCGAACGGATTGCTATTCGGCACGCTTGGTCGGCTCGCTTCCACACTACCTTCTGGTTTGAGGCTGTAGAGGATGCTAGGCTGAGGCGTGCTTGGCTTGCCCTCACTTGGTTGTGAGTTGCTCTGATAGACGTTGCTGCTCGGCCGCCGTGTCAGCCTTTTGACCGTCAATAAACTGGATGGCCGTTTGGCTGGCGGTTTCCAGAAGCCAAGTTCATTGAAAACAATCAAATCTCCCCAGGAAGTTGTTGGCCCGATGGGACTTGGCGTAGGTTTCGAAGCGTACGTCGGTGCCGTTGTGGTCGTTGTGAATCTGGTCGCGACTGGTGTTAGCTGCAGGGTTGTCACTGGCGCTGGCAACGCGGCACGCACGGACGACACTGTCGCCAAAGAAGGGTACGTCGTCGTGACTATGGTAAACGGCGGAACTCGGAACTCCAGCTCACTGGCCGTTGGTGAAGGCACTGGCTGCGTGGGATAAATGTGCAGTTCAAAGTAACCGTCCTTCAATGGAATTTCTTCAATGTCTTCTACGGTTCCGAGGGTCGATAAGATCTCAATCGTGGAGCTGATGTTAACGCTATCAGGTGTGATGTTTGCACCAATCAACCCATCATTCTCATTGGCTCCATCCTCTCCTCCCAGAGTCTCAAAGACAAAATTTGGAGGAAAGTCTGGCAACTCGGCGTTCTCGGGAACATCTGTGATGCCTCCAGTGATGTCATCGATGAGAATGTCACCATCTCCGGGAACTCCACCGCCTCCCTCCGACGTCTGATCTCCGTTACCTGTCGGCAGTGCACCTGCCGTGAGATCAGAAGCTTCCGTTGGCTCGAACCACGTCCCTTCTCCAACGTGAGTGGTCGTCATCACACCATCACTGTTGATAGTAATGATACCATCGGTGATAACGTGTGATAGCGGAGGGCCATCGGGAACAGGAACAAGAGGTGGAGGAGTAGCGGCTTCTGGGCTTGCAGCTCCGGAGGAGGGTGGCGCTGGCGGACTGGGTACTACGCATGGGCGCTCCACGACTCCCAGTCCGCCTCCTTCAGCCATCTCGGAGACCAGGCAGTTGATGTTGCTGATGATATTGTCTGTTACGTCAGGCGACTGGTTCGACGGACTTCCAGGTGGCAGTTGTGGAGGAACCTGAGGAAGAGATGGCAGAGGTGGTGATGGAGCGAGGGATGGAGCCGGAGGAGACGGTAATGGAGTAGAAACCCGATTGGGTGGCGGTGGAGAGGTTCCGATTACACCAGGTTGCGTCACTTGGTTGATACTATTTGTTATGCCCGTGGCAGACAGAAGATTCTGCAGCAAATCCTCGACCAAGGATGGTGACTCGCCAGGACCTTGACTCGGCCTCGCTGTCGGCACTGTAGATGGAGAAACGACCGATTCGCCAGAGGCACCGTCTGTAGGTCCACCTGCAAGCACAACATTAGCCATCCCTTGCAACACTGGCAAGCCGGCAATGCCTGGAGGCTGAGGTTGCGGCGCTACGGGCAAAGTCGCTATGCCTGCTAGAACCTCACCTGGGGGCACCGTTGGCCTTTGGGTTCCACCACTTGAGACAGTCTGCTCATCTGGCACGCTGGGTTGGAAGCTTGTCATGGTCACAAGACCCGAGTGAGTGGGAACGGTCTGGGAAGAGCCCGAGGAAGAACCTGGACCCGTCTCCACTGGGATTACACCGCCGGCCGTTTCTATACAGAGGCCATTGCAGTTTATGTTTGTGTTTGTCGTTCCTCCACCTAACACTTGAACCGAGACGTCTGGCTCTGGACGAGTATCGCTGCCGGAAGGAGTTTGGACATTAACTCCAGATGTAGGAGATTGTATATTGACACTGCTTCCTGCGGTGATCACATGTACTCCTCCAGGCTTCTCTTGAATGACCAGGTTCTCTTCTGGCACACCCTGTATCACGTGAACACCTCCAGAAGTACCATAACCTGAACCAACCGTTTGTGGGTGAGTTCCGTATAAGCCATCCCCTAGAGCAGCATTTGTGATGTTATGCAACGCAGCGTTTAGATCGGTCGGCCTGGACAAAACAAAATTTTCGTGGCCACCGTAATCGGGCTGCGTGAAGCCCATCAGATCGCACGCAAACCTCAGCGCCTGGTGTGAAATCTCGGGACTTAGTGGTGGCAGAGCAGCCATCACGCCCTGTGCCGCAGCTTCACCCAAATGTGCCTCGTACTTGCTCTTGTCTCTCCCGGACACTTGACTCCTCCCGACTCCCGCATTGGCGATGGCTAGCAGAATGAAGAGCACCGCGTTCAGGATGATCGCGGTCGAGCTGGCCGCGGCGCCGAGAGTGTTATACGTGGCGCAGTTGCATCTGTCAATGATGACGGGACGCGGCCGGAAATGCAGCCGCGGAGGGTGAATGGCGAAAGGGAGAGGCGTGACAGGCTGCACCCAAGGGTGCTCCTCCCACAAGGGCTCCTCGTCCTCGTACGGAGCGCCGTAGTGCGAACCGGGCACCGCAGCGGGGTACTTCCCCTCGGTTTTCTCCTTGCTCGGTTTCGCGGTAGTTGCTTTCCCGGCATCCTTAGACGGGGCACCGTATTTGGATCCCGGTTGTGCTGCTGGGTATTTTCCTTTACTGGAGCCACTCGGGGCGTCTTCATAGCTCGCGTAAGAGCTGTCGGCGGCGACGGCAGAGTCCTGCGTCCCAGCCACGTCTTTCCTGGTCTGGAAGGCGTCCATTTCGTAGACTCGTGGCGGCTGCGCAGCGCTGTACCCGTGTGTCGCAGCGTTGGCGTTTACACTCAAGTCATCACTGCCTGTCACTCGGCTCTCCTGTTGAATCTCCTGCACGCTGTCATACACCTCCTCCTGCTGCTCGCTGTCCATGGGGATCGGCGCACCGGCGGACTCGGCCCCCAGCGATACCCTACGCAGGTCGGGGCGCCAGGCGGACGGAGAGTCCCACGGCGGGGGCTGTCTGAGAGGCTGAGGCTGCGGCTGCGGGCCGCGCAACCGGGGCCGGAGTCGGATCCGCAGACGGGTGCGGGGATCCCTCAGGACACCTTTCCAGCCGTCGGTCTCTATAGCAACCCGCCGCCGGCCCGCGAGTCGTCGCTCGTCCTTGTCCAGCGGCGAAGGCGGCCGATCGTCGTCTTGGCTGTAGTGAGGCCGCATGATGTCGGCACTAGCAGGATAATAGGCAGAAGCATATGACCCAGAAGGGTCAGATAGGAGCTTAGGCTCCCTCATGGTGGGCGAACTGGATCACCGGCTCATAGGCTCCATTGCCTACGATTGTCAGTTTTCAAAAAGCTGTTCAGGATAGGCACACGTCACTATCTAGCTGTTTGTGTTTTAACACTGACTGTTTTTCCCAGAACCACTTTAAAACACGACAGATTGCCCTTTTTAGGGCATCGTAAAAACGTACGAACGCGACTCCTCACACCGTTCACTTTACGTTCTCAGTAGAGCGCGCACTTTCTATCTACACCGTTCGATCGTTTCGCTTTACTTCTCACCACACCACTCTGTGTATCGTTCTGATGAACCTCTCCACCCCAGCGCGTCTCTCGCTATCTCCTCACCACTGTTTGCCACCACCAACCTCTCACCAGTCACCACTGTTCACCAGTCGAGCACCCGTCGCGGCGCGGCGCTGTCGACTCACTGGTGCCCGTCGCGGGACGCTCTCCGTCGTCACGCGCCCCGAGTCCTGACCCAGACTGGCACGCTCCGCCGACGCCGACGCTGCCTTCCCGGTCTGATTCGGTGGTCGCCCGCTCGATGACGCCGGCGTTTGATGACGCCCCGATGACGATGGGCGGGCGCACCGCGGGCGGCCTCTGGTGACAAAACTGCTTCGATGACGTTCCGGTTATTTTGCAAGGGTCGGACGATGCCCCAGTTGAGTTGTTTTGTCACAGGTTACGCTCTTCTCTTTTTAGGTCAGTCGAATCAGTAAGTGATTGAAAAAAAAACGTTGTATGACTGCGTACGAGTGAGTTTAGAAAACTTCCTAGCAGTATATGGATATACTGTAACGGAATATGAGATGAAGCTGAGGAGGTTGACGGTTAGCAATGCTTCGATGACAGTTTGGGAAACATGCATGAAGTTTTTGCGTAGACTGGTTGTTAGTTACCAATACAAGTGTCGTCTCCTCTCTTCTACACAATATCCATGAGTCGATTGTGATGTCAACGCTTCGCGTGAGCACCAGTAATCACCACGCAAGACGAACCAATCCAATTTCTTCGTTTTCGTGTTCTGGTCACGCTCGAGGGTCCACAAACGGCAGTTGACGTCTTCTTTGTGGGTCAATCCGGTCGCCGGATATGATGACTCTGTAAAAAGAGACACACGCACGTGAATTCGTTGCGCGCGTGCCACCAATAGTTCAATCGTAACACTGGACTGCGTGCTGTGTGACGGGGCAATTTGCACGCGACTGGGACTCTATTGTCCAAAAATAGGAGCACTAACGGGTGAAGCGGTGCGTCAAATTCGGGCAGAAATTTTCCAATCAAGTGGTAATTTGGCGTGCTTGTGTTCGTGTTCTTCCGAGCTGAATAAGTCACGATAGCTGTGACGCTCCAGTTGTGATGAGATAATTTACGGTCATGTCTGGAACGGCATTTCAACGGGTGTGACCATGTGTGACTTTCGCAAGAGGGGTCATCGCTGGGTCGGCGAATTCTTACAGCAGAGGCTGGCTAGCTAATTGTATATGTAATTCTCAAGCTACTTTGGATATAAGAATACGCTACGCATATGAGACACTTCAGTCAAAAGGAATTTTGTCCCACATGAAACCATCAGGTCTTTGTTGGTTCATCAAGTTCCATCAGTTCATATGTTGTTGCACGAAAAGGCATAGGAGTTTCTATTTTAAAAAGAAATATACAAACACATACAATAGTTGGGGCCGTAAAGTGCCCATCGTATGATGTAAGGGTCCTTTCATTCCACATGGATTGGCGTCACGGTATAGATCACTACAATGTCACAATGTAGAACTCGCGTAACAAGTTTGAGTTCACCAAACAGCATGTGTTATTTACTGTATACAATGATGTGAATTCCGACTAAATTTGCTCCACATGCACCACCTATCAAGTCTAATAAATGTCACCGTCTGATCCTGTCATTTTCCCATCAGGCCCCATTAGGACGGCTGTTACGTGAATGAAATGCTGTGACGTCTGTAAATGAACACTGTCTTGCTGTCAAAGTGCCGGGCCGAGGCGCCGACCGGACGCACTTAGCAGAGTGGAACGTTCCCAGACGCAGAGGTCGGGTTGGGCTGTGGTGTTGTGCCGAAAGGCGTGAGTGGTAGAAGTGGACGAGTACAAAAATATTAACTGCAGAATATAGCTCAAGACTACTGTAAACAATTAAACATGAGCTTTAGATGTGGGACCAGAACAGCGAAATTGAGCGGTGAGATTAGAGCTAGTCAGTTACAGCTTACATGTTCACAAGTGAGTTACAAATTCTCAGCGAATATGCGATGCTTTGATGTTCCGAATTTCAGTAGGATGGGACAAACACCCGACGACCGTTTGTCTGGTGATGGAAATGCGTGTTGATAAGTTTGAGAATGAAATACTGTTTAAATTTCAATGTCATCGTTGTAGTGTCTCTTTTGTGAAAGAGATTCGTGTACACATATGTAATTATATGGTAACTTGCAGGCGCAGATCCGAGGTTTTCTTCGGCTAGGGGCCAATGGTATGAGAGCGGCATGTTGTTTAGCTACCACGGGCGGCAAAATGTAGGCTATACGATTGGCGGGCCTTTAATGAAAATTGAAGATCTGTCATCCCTCCTCTGATGTTTGTTTAGGTTGATGGGGATGTTTATTGTATTGTGGCACTCCAACACAATGCCCGGCTCTGCAGGTCAACACATCACTTCTTTCGGCTAGGGGCTCTGACCCCTTAAGTCCCTTCCCTGGATCCTCCCCTTGTAACTTGTGTGTTTTATAATCCAAAAGGTGTGGACCTGGGCCACGTCCAAAAGATAGCAAATCTAATGGTCATTCTTTACAGTGAACCACAGAAAATGCGCATATAGAGTGTCAGGAACGCAAAAATAAAATCCCTCTCGGTGACACATTCATCAGATTCAGATGATCATCAAATCAATGAACAAAAAAGGATAAATGACCTACTCAAATTAGTTGAGCGGAATTATATGCGTCATTTTTTTTTTGCATAGCATACGCTCTAGGATGTGGTTTGATAGTTCAAAACATTCATACCTATTAGAGATGTCAATCGGATACCAACTTTTTGGTATTCCGATACCAAACCGATACCAACTTGGTATTTGGTATTTCAATCCTAATGTGTTTGGTATTTTGTTGGCATTATGAAACCTTACTAATGTATAAAGCCTGAAACAGACTCTTTCCGCAGTCAGGAAATCGCATGCGAGAGCCTATTCAAATACATGGAAGCACGCTCGCATCAATCGCACGCACCTCCCGCAAGCGATTGATGCGAGAAGAAATATAATGTATTTGAATAGGCTCTCGCATGCGATTTCCTGAACGCGGAAAGAGTCTGTTTCAGCCTTTAGAGGCTAAGAAATTGGTAAAACGTTGGTATTTCCCTCATCTTTCCAAGTTGGTTCGGTTTCGGTATTTCCCCACGGTTTTGATTGGTATTTGGTTTGGTATCGGTATTTCGATTTTCTGTAATTGGCATCACTAATACCTATGTGAACTATTATGTTAAGGAAATACCTAACGTTTGGTAAACGTTGCCAAATGCATGAACATGAACAATATCTCAGCAAGTGCAACTAAAATCACGAAATTACGCACTACAACTGCTGTATCACAGCATGCTTCAATGTTTCTAACCGTAATCAGTGCAAGCGTACGGCCCTCCAGCAAAAGAGTGGTTGGTTAGCCTATGTGCTTTTGGTGTAATAAATTTGAATGACAGAGACACTCCTGTAAAATGACTGAATAGAAATGAGAAGAGGGTTCGTACACACACTTCGGCAATGGTTTTCAACAGCCATTAGACGTATTCATCAATTCAAATCGCTTATTGTGATGGTGGCAACCAACCATTAAGCTGGAGGGCCGTACGTACTTGGACGCATCAATAAGTAAGGCTTTAATAAATTAGGTACTCATTTTTAAAGTAACAAAGACTAACTAAAGCAGAGAACAGTCAAAACTCACCTTTCGTACACCGACAGATGCCTCCACTATCCGATGTGCTGCAACTTGATCCTGTGTTGATCACAGAAGAAGAAGCAATCACTGCACGTGATCGCTCTTTACAATTTCCGTCCAAAGAATTATCACCGAAAGTTCGCCATTCAAATCGCACGTGTCCCAAAATCGCTCGTTTGAAGAAGAAACTTGCTTTTCACAGTGTTCTTCACGGAAGCAGCACGAGCTTCTGCACGCGTAAGTACTCCTCCACAATTATAAGAGTCCAAGAATTCGTCACAACTCTATCGCTAGAACCAGCAGGAGCGGCCAGTGTCGCCCGTCCGCCTCCCACCGCGCCCCGAGCTCAACTGCCGAGCTCCTCTCCCGGCACCTGCCTCTAACTGACACTAACCATCGTCCGCCTCCTCCGACGCTAGCTAGCGACGCTCGAGACACCGCGGCGGCGGACGCGGCGGTAGAGGTAAGTTGTTCCGCGTCGCTGGCGACGACCGGCGAGCCGATGCGCCGCAAAAGCCCGGTGTGTCCACAAGACGGCCAGCTTATCATAAACTGCGGTCTGTCTTGTGTGTCGGCGGTGGAAGCGTGCGGTACAGAACGGCACAGTGACCTCTTGACCTCGGGGGATGTGACCGACGACATGCTGAAGACGCTGCTGGTGTGATGGGTGATGGATGGGATAAGATAGGTGGATACGGTACTAAGAATGGCGCTGATGAGAGTGATGAATGGTATGACGGTAGTTGTATGCGATGTGAGATTGCTAAGGATACGGTTATGCAAAGTTAGTAGTTATGTTACCGTGCAAAGTACAATCAACGATAAGAGTAACATAAATCATCACAATGCAAAAATATGAATAGGATGCAAAGTAAATAAAATGTGAGTTAGGTAACAAACTATTTCAAAGGAGCAAAGCGAAGCTTCTTCCTTTCCTATTTATCGACAAAGTCCAACACTTTGTCGAACAAAGTCATGTTGTATCCTTAGATTCAGG